>NC_054084.1:41373529-41740196 GCF_017562075.2 Anopheles merus
TTGTGCGATCTCATCCACCGATGCATCGGTCGTCGTACTGAGGGCCATGCTGTTGCGTGGTTGCGGGGAGGATGTGGTTTTGACGCGAGAACTTGAAAGCTTCGCTGGGAAGCGTATGTGTGGCTCAACGTTTAGCGCGGTGAGTGGGATGGACCGGGGGTTTGTCACTTGCAGCGTACCGCGGGTTGGTTTGTACCGGTGTTTAGCTTAAGTGAGCGCATATTATGCCGCAGAGGTGTGTATGGGGCGGTCTGCCTGTAATTAGAAGCAGAAAAAAGGATTGAAAGAAAATTAGATCTTTGTTAACGACTTGCATGGTTAAATTTCGAGTGGGACAATCAAACTGCGACAGGTAATGGAACAAAATTAAAGCATGAATACATTCAGTCATTCTTTGGTGTTTGTTTACTTATTTTTTCAAACGTTTAAAAAATCCTAATATCAAAAACATTCTTCTTTGTTAAGTATTTCCTCCTAGTAATAGTGTACTTGGTTTTAATAAAATATTAATTCAAAAGAAAGTATTACAGGGTATTACTAGTTATTTGGCAATGTATGCTGAATATTTTGTCGAACACGAAATTTACCTTAATTCATAGTACGTACTTGGACTGTACTTAATTTTGGAGTGCATTTTCAACTGCGAATTACTCAGTGTATAAAACCCCTCAGATCAAACAACCCATCATTTTAAAGCTTGAGTCTTCTGCTTTCCTTTTTTGTGCAGACCTGCACCTCGATAGGGCTAACAAAATCAAACTTGGACGGGATAAAATTAACATAGGACCAGTCCAAGTACGTAGGAGTCAAAGTAAATTTCGTGTTCGACAAAATATGCAGCACACATTGCAAAATTACTTGTAAACTCCAGTATGCATGCCATTGAATAATTGATATCCAACATACTATACTATATTCAACATATACTATATGTAATCAGTAGGTCATTGAAAGCCAAACCCACTAGTGGTAAAGACAAGCCTTGACTGACAACGGCCTTGTTGTACCATAGAACAGGAAGAAGAATATAGAATATAGAATTAAAAAAATTTATCAGCCAGTTGTTGAGTTGTCTCCGTACAGCTACTCTGTGTTGGCTGTTCTTAACTGGTTTGTTCAAACTAGTGATTCTCTCTGTGCTTTGACAGGTTTGAGTGTTTTCTTCTTTTGGCGATATGTTTTGTATACTGGTGTTTGAATTTTAGTCCTGAGTTCCAATCTAAAATGCAAAGGTTTTAAGCAACAATTAACAAACAAATCTTCTTGCCTGCGGAAAGCTATCGTTTGACCCGTTTTGACGTGACAAATGGCATCCCAACATGGTGCAGAACAGCGATTTGAACCTGTAATAGGTTATTCGCCAACTTGGAAACGATTTATCAACACACATGTCAGCATAAAGTCTTAACATCTTTTTAAATTTCAAATGATATTTTTTCAGATCGATGAAACTTCCTTCCGATATCATCATCACCACTACAGTCGTTTTTATTAAAGCATATTTGATTCGGTGAAAAAATTATATTTTGTCCTGCTCATATTTGGTACTGCATTCCTGTTTTACAATCAAATAATCATTCGAACTTGAATGAATCCTTTTCTATTTGAACAGTCACTTGCACAACACTAAGGGATTTTGTAAACATTTAAACGTTTATAGCTTAAGTGAAATTATTAAAATAACAAAAATGCGAATGAGCAAATCAAGATACATAAATCACACACAATTGTTTCTTGGAAAATTTTCCACGTTGTTACAACCTTCCTCAGTTTTGGATCCGCCACTGTTGTCTATTACCAGTAGCCAACTATTTTATGACGGTGTATGCAAATAGTTGGTTAGTTTAGATTCGTTAGCAGTCGTGCGATAGCGGACAAAATATTTGCATTACGGTAAATGCTAAAAGTGGCTCGAGTAACTTATTACTGACACGCATTCTATTTCTAGACTTCACAGTCGCCTTCTAGACAATAAATAATGGAAAGTGGTGCATCAAAATAGCAGCACAGATAAACTAAAATAGCTTAGTGCAATGGATGATAAGGCATACAGGGTTCTGTTCTTATCTTTAAACCATCGGAAAGCTTTATATGATGAGAGTTGTGAGAGATAGTATGATCTTGACACAATTCCAATAGGAGGTCAGTAACTTAAATTACCTAGGTCAGCGAACGGAACAGTACGGCTCGCGATCCGCATGCGGCTCTTTGACATTGAGATGATGGCTCTAAACAGTTCATATATTTAATAGAACAGTTTATTTAACAATTTAGCTCGCCACGAAAAATTAAACGAACATTATTGTAAAATTTTGCTCTTTCGGTCGCAAACTTTATGGACCGCTAACCTAGGCAGCTAATCAACCATCATATATGCTAGAGTTTTTGTTTACTTGTTCGGATAGAGATTTAAATAATAATAACATCAATAATTTTGTGCGGCTCTGCCTTATTTCCAAGCATTAGTTTTAAAGTTTTTCGGTTTAAGATTTGTCAAAATATATCTAGAAATATTTTCTAACATGATGACATTCTGCCAATATTGGATGCCTTAATTTGAAGGATGAAAATCAGCATGTTCCTATAGCAAGTTCCACAGAATGTTATTTGCAGCGTTGCTGCGTATCTAAACTGTAAATATTATATACTTGGCGCATATGAAACATTTCCTCAGTATTTAACATCCAGGAAGCAATAAAATTGTACAAGACTAGATAACGAGTCAAAGAAAGAATAGTACACTTCTTCGGAGACTTCGGCAAATACAAAGATTACAAGATTCATGACGAACGGAAAACGTTTTGATAAAAGTCATTCAATAATTGGCATTCATTCACCATTGTTTCATCTGACGTGATAAAAACGACATCCCATTTTCGATTAATCACATTCTTTGGTACGTTATACAGATACAGAAAGGAACAAAATATTTGTTCATCAGATCAACAGGAACATCTTCGTTTAATATTGCTACACATTGTATCCAAATTGGTATTTAATTGAATACGCAACAATGAAAAAGACTGTGCTCTGTACACAAATACTCTTCGCTTAAAACGATCATTACAGTTAACGTACGATTGCAATAGTGATTGAAATCAATTCCCTTTTATCTTTGCTTTGTGTCTTACGAGTGGCTATCATTTTACTTGCTACATTCGCATCACACAAGCTAGCTGCAGGATCAGCTGCAGCACAATTCCAACCACTGGCTTGGGAAAATTGTTTCCAATTGCCAATTCCTAGGACAGCTTTCCCCTCTGTTCGCCTTCCGTTTCAGCAACAAGTCCCCTTTTCGATGCGGAAATTGTCACATTCCCTGGCTGCTCACTTCAAGAATGCAGATGTGATTGAAGTGTGCAAATACTTCAGCCGACAGTCGATAGAACAGTGAACATACTCGATAAACGCTCCCAGTTGCCGGGGGTTTTCAGGCAATCCTGCCAATTGTTCACTCGCACGACGGTGGATCTATTTCCGTGTCGTGGCAGACTTCCACTCACACGCGTTGGTGAGGGTTTCAACGCGCACAGACACACACATACACAAAGGAATGTTCATTTCAATCGACTGTGCACAACTGTGTCATATTGAAAGGAAATGCACATTTCGAATCCCTGCGTGGAAACACCCACCAGTTTGAATGTACGAGTCTACGACGACGCTGGCAATGATGATGATGTTGGCTTGGAAATCGGAAGTAAATGGCAACACTAAACGCACACCGCACAATTTGCGCTTGGGCCGGAAGCTCAACTCAGTAGCTCAACCACCGGCAGTTGCTTTATGATTATATCGTTTGGAGCTAGCGGGGATGACGTCTCGAGTTTCCGAGGATTGGTTTGTGGTTGCTTTTTCACGCCGGTTGAAAGTGTGAGCAAGTGGGCTAGTGTGCCGGAAATAAGATATCCCGGGCGTGTACCATCACGCTTCAAGATGCTGTGGCATTGATTCGAAAATGAAACAACACGAAGGCGGAATCCTCATTTTATGAGCTTCCGGCTTCCGTTGATAATACATCGTTATTTGATTGTTCAAAGGTACCGATCCATGCTCGCGCTATCGCCCCGGAAGCGAAAACGGAAAATGAATTAAATAGAAAATCTTCACAAAACCTTTATTTTTTTAAATTATAGAAATTATTATAAACAATATTTTAGAAAATTTTAGATTGTCTTGCCTAAACAATACGTTAGTGAATACGACCTGCAAAAACACTTCATTACAATCTTCTCATCATTTCCGTCTCACCGATTCCGGTGTCAATTTATCGGTTTTTAACCTCGATCAAAACCATCTCCGGAGCCAGGACCCGCTCGTTGCAGAAAAAAGGACACCGGACAGGTTAAGACAGAGGATGGTGATTATAAACTGTAATTAAAAAGTTTGTCTCGAAACTTTCGCTTCCTTGCCAATCAGATTCCGTTTAAGCACCAGTCCGGCTTAAAGAGTCGGGTGAACATAACGCTTTTCTGCCTCGGGCGATTGAAAGACAGCACGAAGGAAAAGAATTACAAAAATGCTAAATTAAGGCACATTTTTGTCCTTCTGCTTCCGTCTTTCGTTTGCGTCACGTTATTATGCATAGCTGTTCTGTAACGTTTATAGAATCTAATCTATCAACGTTTCGATATCGTTCGGTGTGTGCGTTCAGAAGACGCTGTACAGGCGGCATAGGGACAGCCCGTGGGTGACACTGTCAGCTGACCGAAACTGGCACAAGTCAACAGTTTTTCGTTTACTTCCTACTTTTTTTTCTGCCTCTCCATTCCGTTGTATGATCTGTCATTTGATCATCTGGGCTTTGGTGGGGTCGTCGAGGAGTTCGCTTGCTTTCGCTTAAGCACGTGCAAACCGGCAGCCGTAGCAGACAATTTAGAAGGTCAATACTAACTCAATTACGCTAATGGAAGAACAAATAGAAGCGAGGAAGTGGAAGCAATCTTTTGGCTTTGCTGCTGCTGTGCAAGCCGTGGGCGGTTTGCTTTCTTCTGCTTTCCCTTTTTCGCTTCACAGGGGCTTGCTGTGGCCGATACGGTTTCTTGAGCGACCGTACAACCGAAACCGAAAGAGCAATTGAAATTTCATAAATCTAACAGCCTGTTGGCAGCTGGGTCTGTGATTAACATCAATAATTCATTCGCCGCACGACCTTGCCTCCTTGATGGAAAACTCAGCAGCCTCCGTATGTGAGGGTGTGAATGCAAGCGCTTGCTTTAGAAGGTCGGTGGCTCCTTCTGCTGCTCGTTTGAGGGAGATGTAACGAAGCGTAACAAACCGAGAGTGTGAAAGAGGATTTATGCGAAAGAAGCAAGTGTATGATTTATACAGCAGCGATGATGTTTTCCAATCACGGCCACTTATCCTTTGCCTTAACCTTTGACACAATTCCGGAAATGTGTATTTGTGTGCGTGTAGCAAGGTCGCATAAAGACGTTCGGTCAATGTTTTTGAGATGAACACATAATGACGGCTACCGAAAAATCATCAGTGAAGCAACCTTCGTTTTGCTTCAACTGATGTTGTGCTTTATACTTGCCCCAAAAGAGTCATACCACAGAGCGAAATATCTCATCTCCCTTTGTGCTGGATTTTATCTCTTCTTGTTATTGTCGCATGTGCGTGTCACCCCTGAACCAAGCTGCCCTGTCCATCGCAATGCTTTATCAACATGGTCGTTCAACGTCAGCAGAAATTCATCGTAATTTAAATTCTGCCTCCCATAACAATCCTGCAATCATCCATTGAAACGATATTCATTATCATCATCGTCTTCACGTGCCTAACTATGCAATCAGACTCCGTCCAGTCTGTTGAGCGTCGGGTGAAGCATTGCTGTTGTCCGTACCACAGTTCTATGGAATTATTCCACTTTGATTGCATGCCGGGACATTTGCATTGGTTTCTGAGCTCATTATTATTCGAGCCGGATGAAAGTTATCTATAAACTGGTTCTGTGTTTTTCTGTTATTCCTTGTAACTGTATTGCGCTTAAAGCAACACGTGGGTAACAATGGTTACAGAGAAACATTAATCGGCTATCGTAACATTTCTGGAAACTTCATGCGTGACTGATTAGGATGGATAGAAAATTACAACTACTACTACATGACGTTTGTTTGTCGCGAAGGTTCTGGAAACATCTAATCGAAAAGAGTTTTAAAAAGAACTTGAAAATGAGCAATACTTTGAATGGTTTAAAAATCGATTTAATGCTTTTTGTGGAAGTTTCATTCTAATTTCTCAATCGTCAAAAAAACATAATTTTCACGTGTTTAAATATTTTAAAGTTATTTACTGTTCATTTACATTCCACCAAGGCAACGAACCCTAACCTGAGCATGCTCATCAAGTTGCCGCAAAAAAAGAAATTCATTCGGACAAGCTGCTCTCTTCACCGAAACAAAGAAAGCACAATAACAGAACCAGAAAAAAGAAGATACAAACATCCCACCCATTAAAGGAAATGTTTTGCTATCAGAAAATAATAAACATCACCAAGTGGGTTGAAATATTCCGTCCGAATTCGGCGTGCCTTTCAGCAGGCAACAATTTTACCATTTTTTTTTTGTGCACAACCTTTCTTAACGAAACGCGATAGGAATGTAGCCAAGCTCAAAGGGCGATACTTGTGTCGCTGCCTGGGTGTTGAAGCAAGGACAGCCGAGCAAGGAACGCTACAGACAAAAACAAACCCAGAAGCATCATTCGAGCGAAAAGCAAATTGTAAAGAATTTGGAATTCTTAGCGTGCGGGAAATTTCAGCGCTTGCAGACAGATGCGAAAAGGATGAACGTCTTCTACTGGGATGGTGAGAGCGATAAAAAACTTCCGCACCAAAAGGAAGCGAAATGAGAAAATGCTGCTAAGGTGCGAGAGGTTTTCTTGTTCTTCTAACGTCCAAAAGCAAGTGGGGGGAAATAAATAAAAATCGATTGCTCATTTCTCAGATATTTGGTCCACCTTTCCCTCGATTAGAAGCATTGCCGGAAGAGAAGCAGACCACAAATGATAGGTCTATTATGCCTGCCTACCATAAAATGGAATTTCTAGAAAACCACTCACAAATGTGCGCTCATTTTGACCGAGTTTCCAAACTTTGTCCCCCCAAATACAGCTCATCAATTACCGACAATTGCATGGGGGGTTTTTATTAAATTTTTCCATTTGCCACTTTACTTTATCCATCAGCCTCGTTCAGCTCAGCAGCAGCAGATAAGAGTTTTCCTCAATAATGTGCACGCCGATAGTCTGCCTATGAAAATTCAATTTCAATTAGTGCTACATTAACATTCCCATACTCTGTGTCACGTTAGCACGTCTATTTGCGGCACCATTTTTATGCCTATGCTCATCCCAATTCTGCCTCCATTAAAGTCAATCCTCACGATCGATGAGCGAAGGCATTATGCGAATTAACTCGAGCTGAAAGTGCGTCAATTATTGGCGGCAAAGCGTCACCGGTGCAACCGTGCGGCGGTCAACTGGCGATCAAAGAACCGGCCGAACCATAAATCACGGTTCGATAGATCGATCTGTGAGGCCGTCGGCAGCGCTAGGGGCGGATGGTATTTGTCACCATCGTTCCCATGTGCCGTTTGCCGGCATGGGTAAAAGTGTGCCAGCCAATGCAAATAAATAATGTAATGCAACGGGCAGTGAATTGTAAGTGTCGAATTAAATGTATGAGATTTTTATTGCGGCGCCACGTGCCGGGAATGTCCGGGGATTAATTGCCGTTCGATGGCAATTGATGGAGCCGATCGCTTGATGACTATCTGGTATCAATTATGTCCTGTTTTGAGACGGGTATCATTATTCAGGAGTGCGAAATTAATAGATCATCCATATTGGGGATATGATTATTCATTTAATTGAATTAATATCAGCCAATACGGGCGAATCATGTTAGTTGTATAATAGTGATTTTTTTTATTATTTCAATAAGCTGCCATACTGACCGTAAAATTTTTAGAGTGATGATTTCTGCTATTTTATGACATTGTAAAAATGCATTAAAAAAAAAAAAGTTAGCGAGAATGGGTATAGTTTAATTCAATAGTTGCACGGAGATACATACTTAACTTATTTTTATTTTCTATACAAACTGTTTTCATTATACATAAATAATGTATTTACACTTAATGTTACGAGCTTTGTTGTTATGGCAGATGTAAAATAACAGTTTTATTGTTGATATGATAAAATTTAGATTTTAAATTGATTATTTCAGGTTTCCTTTATGTAATCAGATTGTTTCATAAACTTTCTCAACGTTTTAAACATTTTAAAGACATTATTAATGGATGAATATTGAAAAATCAGTCGTGACACAATGTTAAAAAATTAAAAAAGTACGCATAATTTTTTACATCAATAAACTAGTCTCTGGTAAAACATATCAAGTATTTATAATATTATAGCAATGTGTAAATTGTGAACTTTTTGCAGTTATTTTTAATTTACATTTATTTTATGCTATTTAAAAGTGATAATTTGTCTTCTACCATAATTTTTTGGAGATATAGTTTAAGAGATTTCTCATTCCTTTCAGGTTGTTTCGAAAGATTTTAAGAAGTTCTCGATTTTTTGATGTGTGATAATGTATTGAATGTACCATTTTTATTTTAAATTCATTTCATGATTTATTTTGCTAAGTTCTATCCATTTTGAAGCAACTAAAATAAACAAAAACATTTTGGCAAAAACTCAAGAAAATAAGGGACACATTTCTAAAATTTGGAAAACAAAAACAAATCTTGTGAAACAGTGCAATGTGTACCGTTGTTGATTTTATAGAAGGGTTTATTTAACTAAAACGACAGACTATTGCAATGCCTTTGAATAGGGCCATATGAATAGATTGATTCAATATGATACTTTTAGAAATAAGCTTTAGTTGGTGACTTTAAAACTTATACTGGTTTGATTGTAAAACAAAATGACACAAAGAGCAAAGCAACTTTGTGTTTGTTGTTTTGCTACCCATTTGTTCGTTTTATACTAAACAATAGTTCCCCATCTGTTGATGTGAATTTAATCACTATTATGACTATATTTTACATTCAATAACAACATGGAACACTGTGCACATTCCACATTCTGTATGTGACTGACGCACATGTGTAATTGATTTCCATACAAAGTATCAAGTTTCCATCTTTTCCGGAATATGTGTGTGTATGTGTGTGTGCATGTGAAACAACCCCTCCAAAGGCTATTTCAATTTAAAATTCCTGCTCCTGCTTCTCTCACGTTAGAACGATTATTGCATGAAGGAGCGTTGCAACATACGCTACAGAACGAGAAGAGCTAGATTGTAGCGTTTTAGCATGCTCCAGTTCTATAACCATCAGAACGGCACCATAATTTGTAACAGCAATGAATTTTTAATTGTTGCGCGTAATATGCGCAGCACACACAGACAGCAAACGGATGGCTGCAGCACGATAGAACTGTATTGTACCGCTACAAATTGAATTAGAATTGGTGTAATTTACACATAAAAGTGAACAGTTGAAATGCGTTGATTTGAATTGTTGAAAAATAGTTGTGAAGCTTCTTTTTTACCACCCATGCGATTTGTGCAGCTCTTCTAAATGGAACAATTTCATAGGACAATCCATATCCCCATCGTAAGCGAGCTATTTATGTTCATTCACTGTAGAGTGAAAGTGTGTCAGCTTGTGCGATGGATTTATTGTGGCTTAATTTGTTTATTACGAAACAGGGAAACGGAGTAACCCAATGGGCAGTATGGTTCAATGTTGCAAAGGGGAAGCTTGCAGCACACGCGTCACAAATTGTCCCATTCCGGTAAACATATTTGTAGTGTGTACATCCGATCTTGTCACTGAACTACGGGAATAAAACCTTCACCCAGCCATCCAACACGGCCTTGGACAGCAATTATGCTAATGTCAGCGAGAAAACCTCCATTCCGGCACATATTTGTCGTGTGTCACAGTGCCTCACGGGTAAACCATTACCGTGCTAACAATATACCAATTTCCGCCCATGAAGCAATATTAGCAATGATACCAATACCATACATTAGCCAAAATTGCACCGTACTATACCCATCGGCTATGTGGTTTTCTTTATCGCCAAAGCATCACTTACACAGCTCTTTCCCACCAAATTTCCTGGACCGAGAGCACCACCGAGAGCTTTTACAGGAATGGAATAATTTAATTATTTACCAATCATCGCCAGCGAAACGTCCGTAGATGACCAAAGCCAAACACATTTCCCGGGGTTTAGGTCGATTGTAACGCACCGGATTACTGGATAGCACCCCATTTGGGGGTAATGTATGCAGCTGTGTTTTAATTGCTACCTGGCACGGTTTGCACTTTGCATTACTAGTGTTGGTGCAAAGGCGTGGTAATAACGCGTTTTGTTTCTACACTTGCATGAGAAATTAATTATGGCATTGTAGTGGAACAGAATCAAAGTGTTTATGACTATCCTTGACCCGTTTAGGAATGAATGGGATCTGCCATGCGTTTTGGGCATAATTTCTCACGACATACGGACATACGGACAATTATCGTCTTGATTTGAATCAAGGAGAATGTTTAAGTGCATTTTGTGAAGACTTAATGTTTAGTAACTTAGTATTTACTACTTAGTACTACTTTTTATTCACTTGGTTAATTCTGCAAATTAAGTTGACAGTAAATTGCAATTTTTGTTTTTGACTGTAACTGGTTGTTGCTTTTCATTGCATATCCTTGAAATGTAGTCGCTAAGTAGCTATTGTTTCGCTTTTTATGTCTTTTTTATTTCTATTCGTTCAGTCGCTCATGCTGCTCGCTCGAAAAGCAAAAATAACTCGTTGATATCATCCTAGGCCTCTAGCTCTTGTTAATGAAATGGTAAAAGTTTTCCTATTATCGACTGAATGCTGTTTGTTTGGTGATTGAAATTATTGCATCTTGTGCAACCAATTTAGACTTGACCTGAATTTGGTTAACAAAAAAGTGTTATAGCTTTCACAACATTCCTAAGATTGTGTACGAGAATTACTATCAAAATATACCTATGAATGTTGAATATTGGATTGTTGAATATGGATTATAAATGTTGACGGTGCATAAGCGGGCCGCCACACGTCGCAGGCTAATTCGCTATAATATTTTTCAACTGAGTCAATTTTTGCTTTCCGTTTGACTGACAGACCCTAGCATCCTCTCATACCGTACCGTCAAATATTGTTTTGTATTAATACGAAAAGTTTAAATAATGTTATTTCCCTTGATCAATTATGTTTTCTATGTTTTCAAATTTAAGTAAAAATGTAGTTCAGTATGCGATGTATAAGCGATAAAGTGTATTGGCATATGACAAGACCTTCACACGTACCGGGTTTGTGTAGCGTGTACTATCAAACTCTCCATACAAAAAGGATCGGTACGGTACGCTAGCCCGTAACGTATGGAGGCTTGAACCCATGGTGCCATGTTGTTGAATTTACGAATTGGTGACTGTACCATTGCATCTCCCCTAGATATATTTTTTTTTATTTTATGAATAATTCTAAAACTTAAGATGAATTTCATAAATTAAAAACTATCCGGTGTTAATAAATTTGATAAAACTTGCTTGAAAAACGTCCACCATTAATAAAATCGAAGTAAAAATTACATACACTACCGTTAGCTTAAAAGAGTAGAATTGATAAAGAAACAATCGAACATCACCAACCCGTACAAGATCTTTTAAGCACCTTTCTTTTCCCATCACACTGCTTGCAATCCTTTTGCAAAATAAGCAATTTCTATGCGCAAACATGTGTCACTGCTATACTAGCGAACTCGTACGAGGACGTGATTCGATCCGTACATTTCCATTCTAATCACGTCAGAATCAAAAGACACCAATAACCATATATCTTACCGTACGAAACAGTTACACGAGGCAAGGCGACATGGATACGGTTTGGTGCGCTCGCTTCGTATTGATGCTCTTCGTCATTTGTACTTGAAAGCGAGGTGGAGGCTCCTTACCTCAAATTCCAAAGAAACTGCAGCACATGGAAGCAAAATCGATTCCTTCCACACTTGGTTGCATGCGTTTTCCCGTAAACATACATACACATACTTCCATTTCTCGCACTCCACACGCTTTTACCATTTACCAACTAATCTTGCCTTATGCAACACACCGCCCAAACACTTGGATACTACACCGGGCACTTCTTTTCTGGGCCACACATTCTAGCGGGTGACTATAAGTGAAAGAACCAACACGGCCGCTCGGGTACGGTGCCGTGTGATGCGCGCCTGACAGCGCTACTCGTGTGTCTCACGGTATGCAAAGTGGTTCGTTTGTCAATGTAAGCCATCGCGGGCAGCAGTCGCTGCTAACGACTTACAAATATACCCGGCGTGTCTCACCGGGCTAAAGGCTTCGCACACAGCCATACACACACGGCGCTTCGGAAGGAAGACGTGAAGGCGTGTGTCAAACCGCGTGACAAGCAACACGCCCCACACGTTCACGGGAGAGATGGACGGTTTTTGTTGTTGTTTTTTATGCACGCTTCCGTCACGTTGGTGTAGGAAAGGTTTTTCAATTTTGCATTTGAACTCAATTTGATGCACTGAGTGGTGGAATGATAATGAAAACCGAATGTCCCCTGAGGCGTGCGGTGACCCGGTTTAGCAGGGCATCTTGGCATTTAAAACATGCGGAAGAAAGCTCTTATCGTTTGTGAAGGTGTGAATGCTTTCAAATATAGAATTAACGATTGCGCCCTGTGAGGGGTTACAATATACTAATGGTCCGATGCTAATTAATTGAAGTCATTTGAATCAAACGTCAATCGTAGATGTGTTATACGGAAATGACATTAGCGGAAGTGTCATTGCAAATGTCGCTACAGATAAGACGATCAAGGCAAGAATCTCCCCAAAACTCCATGTATAGTTGCAATGATACTGTTACGAGAATTCATTGCAATCCTGACAGGAAACATGACCACACGAAATAAGTTTAATTAAAAATAAACCCTTATCGTTTTATGTCGTTCTGCCTCTCGATTGGAGGACCAACTCCAAAGAAACGTACAAACTAAGTAAAACCATGTCGGTAAGTGGAAGGCAAACAATCATTTACTAAGCTCTCTCTCTCTCTCTCTCTCTCTCCTCTCTCTCTCTCTCTCTCTCTCTCTCTCTCTCTCTCTCTCTATCTCTCTCTCTTACTCTCTTATCTCCATTTCTTTACTTCTCGCTAAAGCTCAAACGGAAATAGAAGCAAAGCCCATGACCACATTTGATGAAAACGGGGAAACATTTCATTTGAACTGGGCGAACATAAAAGTGCATTCTTGCTTCCGTGTTCCCACTACTACGCCCATGGGGGCTAAAGTAAACGGGTAAACCAGAACGTTTTCATCTTCTTTCTTCACCTTTCAATGGGAAGAAGACTGCATTCTTCCTGCACAAAAGAATGTCACGGCACCGACAGAAAGTCCTTACGATGGTTCGCCATATCTTCCAACTGATGCTTGGGGCGGAGGCAAGGCACGTGTAAGATTTCTCTTTCCTTAAGCTACACAACCACAGACAAATGCTTCGTGCTTTCCTGTGAAGCATCCAAGTTGTTTATGCTTTGCGGATATTTGTTGCTCTTGCATCCCTGTTGCTGTTGTTTGACTCTAGCCTGTCTTTAGCCCGGGGTGGCCTGGGAAAGACAAATTCTGCTGGGAGGAATGGGACAACTTGCAAATAGCCGTAGTACCGTCGCCACTCGTGGTGTGGCTTTATCCGATAAAGCCAATGGTTCGGTGCGGTTGCACTGGTGGAGTGGCTAGACTCGCCCTGCTGTTCTTTAGACGGTCAATATTATGCGGTGGGACTTTAAGCTCCCTCGCCCTGTAAAACTACAACAGAGTGCCTCAGGGTGGCAATTGTTCAGGTTTCGCTTCGTGCACTCTGGACGAGCTGACTTTATTTCCTGCCAGGTGAAGATTCACGTAGATTTTTGTGGGAAGTATTCAATCTAACTATGGACCAAATGGGAGGTTTAAGAAAAACACGCTCAAAATACAATGTTTCGGTATAAGTGATGGCAAACCTCTTGCGAGAAGTGAAATGAAAAGTATGCAACCTAGATGACCTTTCAGCAAGTGTTGGCGGTTTGTTTGATGTTTGGTCTTTGACCAGATTCTCTGGAAACCCTTCTACAATACCACATGGCAATAAATCGAGGTTGGGTTGGGAATGGTAAGAAAGTAAAGCTATACGAAGAGCAGTGGCTTTTATGTTCCTGATTGCTCAACCCCTTGCGTCAATCGTTTACACCTTACGCTTTGAAATAGATGTGCATTGTGAACAATGCACTCGCCACAGCTTTCCAATGCTGATGCTACTGGTGCTTTTCCATTGCTTGCATGCTTTCTGGTTATGTGGGTTACCGACTGAAGTGAATTTAATAAAGAACAAACACTTCCCCAGTGGTCAATTCGCATGCAAAATCTCAGAACCTGCGATGAAATATTACCTCTCAACAGTCACTCATTTGAATATTCAAACGAACGGCAACCAAACACGATCATACGCCAAAAGGGCACACAGTTTACCAGCGGCCCACCAACCTGTCCAGCTTCTCTATATTTGGACAAGCGCTGACCACCGTGAAGTATCGCGAACGGCACGGCCACGGGCACGCGGTTTTGTGCAGCCAACCATACTGTAGAGCGATAAGAAGTGTGCTTATAAATAATGCGCGATGTTCCGCGCTTGACAAGCTTGTTTATATCATTTTGATTCAATTTAGACGGGTTTTTTTTTTGTTGGTGTGATGTATGCTTGCCGTGCCGCTGGGTACGACCCTTTCTCCTGCCATTGAGACCGGTAGCCATTGCCAGAAGGTCATTCGAGACCGGGGGTTGTGCTGTGTGTCTGCTTTATGTTGTGTTCCGCGAGTGCGTGGATGATAGATGGTGGGAGCGAAACCACCAACGGCTGATTGGTTGCTTTCGCTAACCAGAAACTAACGCCAATACTATTTATCTTTTTCGGTTTGCCTTACAGTTCATCGTTTACACTGATTGTGCTGTGTGTCATAGCTAGGTTATTCTATGAATCCAATTGCGTATCGTTTAAAAAACTACTGTTTTAATTGAATGAAAATTGAAGCTACAGACTCATTATTATTATTTATTTTTCAATGCAATAAATTCAAGAACTGATATAATAAAATTTACACACTTTTTTTCAAACAATTAAGCAAATTTTGCACATTCCGTTCCTGATAACAAGCGTATAATTTCATTAAAAAACTAATTAAAAAAAACGATCAGATAATCATACTGTAGTTTATTTTAAAAAATAACTAAACATTTTCTGCTTTATTACTACTAAAAAACGTCAATACTGAAAAAATAATTTGTTTGAAAGTCTAAAATATCAAAGAAACATATCACAAATATATTATTTATACAATTACATGCATAAGTTTGCTATAACACTCATGTTAGATTAGCTTCAAAAACAGTGTTTGTGTTTCTAGAGCCTAGCTTAAGATTAAACAGTAGTAGGTTTAAAATCCAACGAAGCGGAAATGTTTTCTGGCTAATCTAGTTTTAACACAATGTATCTACTTTTTCTTCTTCTTTGGTACAACAACCGTTGTTGCTCAAGGCCTGCCTGTACCATTAGTGAAATTGGCCTTCATTGATATTGATTACACATAACAGAATAGTCAAGTCCTACATATGGAATTATGACTCATTCGAGTCTTGAACCCATGACGGGCATGTTGTTAAGTCGTGCGAGTAGACAACTGTACTAGTGTTGGGTTTCATGAATCTTTCGTTGAGATTCATTCATATGAATCTTCAGTGATGAGTGATACGAAACTCGAATCGAATCTTCAAAGCTTCATGATTCTCGAATCTTCAAAGATTCATCAATCTGTAAAGATTCATGAATCTTCAAAGGTTCATGAATCTTCAAAGCTTCATAAATCTTCAAAGATTCATGATTATCTAAATATTCATCGATTCATAGATTCATAGTTTCTAAATATTCTAATCTCCAAATATGACCACGTAGATTGTTGCGCCAAAACCAAGAATAATAAAAAGCTCAAGCTTTATTAATTTTAGAGATGTATGAATCCTTAGAGTATCATGAATCCGTAGAGATTTGTTAATCTTTTTTAGATATAAGAAACTTTTGAGATTCATGACTC
Organism: Anopheles merus; assembly: GCF_017562075.2. NCBI lineage: Eukaryota > Metazoa > Arthropoda > Insecta > Diptera > Culicidae > Anopheles > Anopheles merus. Next base: position 41,389,733 of record NC_054084.1, read on the forward strand.
TTATGATATTAATGAAAATTTGATGATATCTTGAAAATACTTGAATCTTTCAAGATTCATGAATCCCGCGAGATTCATGAATCTTTCGAGATACATAAATCTTTCGAGTTTCATGAATTTTTGAAGATTCATGAATCTTTGAGATTAATGAATCTTTGAGATTCATTACTCTTTAAGATTCATGAATCTTTTCAATCGGGATTCATATTCATGGAATCATTCCCAAGATTCATTCAAATTCATGAATCTGAATTTGAATTATCCAACACTAAACTGTACCACGAGACCGGCCCAAAACTTGTTCGAAGAGAAGCGGCACCAGCCGTTTAGTTTGTGCTTAAATTACATTTATTTTAAAAACTGCTCTAAATATTAAAAGACGCTACAATATTATGTAATTTTGACTATTGATACGACTATTCCCGGATTGATCTAAGAAACTGGTCAATATTATGTTGTTGGAGCATTTTTTAAAAATTATTTTACTTTTATACTTCACTTTAAAGCGATTATGCAGATAAGCAAACAATTCCCCAAGAATTCCAATTCAAAATGCTCTAGCAATCATCAAAACAACCATAAATTTCAGCCAGAGTAGCAAGCACCTCATGCTCCAACCGGCACCAAATCAAGAGTCATGCTCACCGGAGCCGTGAATGTTGCTATTCCTTCTTTATTGCCACACCATTAACACCGATTTCCTCTTCCACTTGATTTACGGCCAATTGCAGCTGCACTTTTATTCACACGATCCCGAAAGGTGGTGCCACCGAAAGCGTTCCAATCAATTGGCCCCTCGGCACACAGCACGATTCTTACACCACGTTTCCGCGTACTGCACTGCGAGCAAATGTCTTTACCAGTGGACCCGAAAACCCCATAAATCTGACAACAATTTAGACAAAGTTGCCCCAGTCTGTACCGCCCGCTGTGGGTCACGCTTTTACATTCGCGCTGTATCTATTCCGGAAGCGTGCTCTTCCCCTCCTGCAGAGGTACAGCAAACGGGCCATGCTGGCAGCCGTGTGCACAGAACTAGACGGCGTGTGCACAAGAGCTCAGCGTTTCGGGGCGAGAGTCCGCCGTCCGGGTGCACTATCAATCGACCAAAAATTTATTAATTGGCGCAAAGCAACGTATGATTGGATCAATTTGTAATATCCGTCCCGCTCCGTTTGAGCGTAAGAAAGCTGTTTGGTTCTCTCTGCTCCCTACAGCACCCCTCCCTCCCGCCCAGCAAGGGATCACATCAACAAGTTAATTAAAACTTGCCCTACGATCGGCCGTGTTCGTGTGCGGTTCCATTCATCATGCACACACGTCGGTTTTGCGGTGTTGCAGCATTTTGCTGGCGTGTGTGTGTGTGTCGTTGCATGCCGTGCCGGTTGCAGTTTGCATCCATTCGTAAACCCGCTCGTGTGGGTCTCTCGCTGGCCCTTCTTACGGCGGGCGTGTCCGGTGGGAGATAATCTGATTTATGCCGTGGTACAACGGAAAGGTTTTGCTGTAAAGTGCACCTGCTGAGCTTGCACAAATCGGGAGCAACTTATGCTTGCCTACCCCAAGGTGGTACAATGGGGCGGGCAGCGCTTAAGGGCATGGCATCTTAAGACTACTAGTCTGCGGTCGGTGTACCGTCATCACCGGGAAAGTAGTTGCCGGTAGCTGCAACGGGCACCTTTTTGCTTTTGGACGAATGAAGCCGGGCATATGGGCTGACAATTAGAGTGGGCTTGATCGGCACAGGAAATGGAATAATTACGTACCATTTTGATAGCGATCAGCTCGATGAGCTCTGAAGACGAATGGGATTTGTTCTGAAATGAAACGGTAAGCAAATGTTGTGAATGTTTTATTGCAGGCTTTACGTACATTGCTTGTAGAAGCATTAATTATACACAGTAAGTAAATTATGGATGATAATTTGGAAATCAAGATTTCTTATGCTACATCCAGTTCCAAGAGTCTCGTGGATCTTATGCTATCAAATGTCCTCTAAGTGACGCAGAATCTACTCAGTAATGTGTTTAGTTGATAGATTTGTCCCTACCAAGATGGGGCTTGAGTATCTCTCTATCTCTTTCAGAATAGCAGACATGTATTCAAGTGTGGACAGCAGAAAACCTCGCAATACAGACCAAAGTATAAACATAATAACACTTTTAGTGATTTTTTATGAATTCAATTTTAGATGTTAACAAACAATGTTAAGTCAAAACATAGTTTAGAGAATCGATAGGAATAATTCGATTGTCTCATGAATATGTTTTACCAAATGTTTGCTTCGAAACTTCCTAGGATGATAATCACATTGTCAGTCTAGTTTCAATGCAGACTTATTATTAAACATGATTGATGCACCATCAACTCTTGAAAATTTTAGTTTCCTCGTACCTCGCCAATCATCAAGGCAGTCGCAAATCTTATACCAACGTCGGCATAACACACTTTATGGTGCCAACGCTCCTTTACCAGCCATGAAAAGACAATTTAATGCGTTTTCAAGGTACTTTGATTTCAAAACACTAGGTTCATCTCATTCAAACAAAGTCTTCCAAGGGTCACAGAAGTTAATCACGGAAAGTTGAAATAATTTGTATTATCGTGTTTATAATGTTTGTCCTCATTTCCTACACTATTCTTAGTGTAAATATTGTATCAGATATGTACTAAGTATTCAAAGCAGTTCGTTAAGCCCGCGTGGCGGACGAGGTAATATAATAAGAATAAAATAATTATAATAATAGTTATTACTATTATTTTTCTTGTCGACTGGCTTAACTGTTTTCTTAGTCAAACAATCAGTTAGTCAAACTGTATCAAACGGAGCAGGGATCAGGATCGAATCGAAATTATTTGTATGTAAATTTTGTCATTTATGCAGCAATACGCCTTAATTTTACCCAAATTTTACATCGTATTTAAAGATAATGATGTTGCAGAATATTAATTGACAGAATATTGATGCATAATGAAATTAAGTTTCTTCAATAATATTAGCTAAAAAATCGTAGTAACGCGTTCAATTTCTAATCCTTCTTTTTCTTTTATTTTTTCTGTTTTTTCTTTTTTTTCTCTTCTATAAAATCTTTTTTTATTCAGAACACAGTTGCAAGTTATCGTACAGTAGCACCAATGTTTTTATTTTCTGATACCAAACCATTTTACTAATCAAATTAAGCAATGATTCGTTTAACTCGCAATTGGTTCAATTTTAACGCTTGGGTAGCATTTTTCCTTCGCCACCGCGCTTACCAGCTCGCATTCTTCCCATTCAAGCGACAAACGTTAGCCATGAGTGTGCCCGAGCGAACACGCATTTCTCGATTGAGTTAACTTGTTGAGAGCAAGTAAACCACTTTCCTTCCGAGCGAGCGCTTAGACACGCGGTTCAATTGGCGGCACAATTGGTGGTCCCGTGCAAGAAACTGCCCTCGAGGACGGCGTTTGCTGTTCTGCAGCTGTGGCGCAAAGGGGACCGTTTTATTATGTTCACTGCATTGTGTCACCGTCACCGGGCTGGATAATTTTGCCGGAAGGTCATTGCTTTATGAATAATTCAATTAAAAAGTTTGCCTAATGTTGAAACTTTAAATCAAGATGAACTAGGTTTTCGTCCAAGTCCATTGCCAAGTCTGGTCAACTGACTATGACAGATTGTAACTTTGTCTTGGTGTAACTTTTCGGCTACGGAAAGAGCAATGTGCTACACATAACGATTGCATAGAAATACATAAACTCGTCCGGCAGAATACTCAAGACCCCTCCAGCCTCATAAAAAATTCTGTAGTTGCTCAAAAATTCCTCACACGAATTTGGCTACCGGACCGTTACTGTTCAGATGTATTTCCCATCATTTGTGTTTCCAAGTTAAACGGCCTCGAGCGCTGCTGTTTCTGTCGCTTGTGCAAATGGACAGCTCACACCAGGAACCGTGGAAGCTAGTGCTGGAAAATCATTAACAATTCATCCATCATAGCCGAGCCGGGCTCAGCAAACGTTAACCGGCTGAGCGAAGGCAAAGTTGGCAACTTAATAAATCTGTTGACATCACGTCTTGTCAGCTGCCCGCTTGCTTTTGCGGATTTTTTAAATCCTAATTCTATTTCCCTCCACCACTCTGTATAAAAAAAAAAAAAAAAAAATCATACTTGGATGTTGTATGAGTGAATCTATTTTTGAAATTATTCAAATAAACTTGACCGAAGCCGAGAGTAAATGGCGGAAAACGAGCGAGAAAATTGCTCATATTTGTAGGCGAAAGAAGAGAATGTCAATGATCGCCAGTAAAACAGAACCGAAATGTAATTTGGTCCGTCCGGAATGCCAGATGAATGCCTCTAATGGCCAGCGAATCGAGCAACTCTCCGAAGGAGCCGGTCGGAAATGACGATCAATTTGCAACTTTATTGAGCGTAGCAGCGCAACGGAAATAATCGCAGCATAAAGATGAGAGTGGAACGTTCGCCAAATTTATAATTCACAAGCAAATCAATGTGCGTGTGCCTTGTTTTGCATTCTAAATTGCCAAAGCAATGGTTATGAATGCGCCGTTCGTACAGTTAGAGTAAACGGCTGCTCATTGAGTTTTATTTCTACGGTCTATCACGTTCGCACAGAAAAGTTTACAACAGATTGTTATTTCTTCTGGCAGGGACAGGATAAACATATAAACATTCACGGAAAACTGTTTACAAACTAAACACATCACACGGTGAGGGGTGATAATTGTGGGCTGTGTGGGATTGTTATCACGCCCGCAACTGTCTGATTTCTTCGATTTGCGTTTAATCCACACGGACAATGTACACGAGGCAATTAAATTGAAGCCACTTGAACGCATGTAAATATTTAATCAACTTCCTTGCATACCACGCACGGCGATATAATGCTCCCAGCGCCACACGATCGATTACCCGGGCGTGACCTTCATAAAGGCAAACAAAAACCACACGATTGATCCAGCTTCATCCCGTGTACTAACATTTGCCCGGCTTTCCCTGAATCGGAATCGATGGAGTTTCTGGGAGGCAAAAGGTTTTACTTTAATCTCTGCCATTAATCAGATTCTTGTTTCGATCGGGTTTGATTGGGAAAGTTTTGGCTGGCTAATTGATTGAGTTTCGACAGCTAGCTGCCCGGCCCACCCTGTACATGGCCTTGCATAAGGTCAAGGGAACAGGGTTAGAGCTCCGTGTTTTGCTTGTCGATTTTCACAATTTGCCGCATTACTTTGTATCAACTTGAGATAAGATATTTGGAACGTGGCCGATCCATTAGAAGTATAAGGTTGGGAAGGGGATTTATGGTGAGATTTTATTGGCTTCGTCCCTTTTTCGCTACTGAAAGTGTTAACATGATGAGCAACTGTTTTAGATCGTCGACCACGGAACAGATTGCTTTTGTAAAATGAAGCAGATTGTAAATTTAAATGAAATCTGAGACAATTTTTTGGACTTTTTTGTTGTTGTAAATGCACTGTAATACGAGTACGCAGTATAAATGGAGTTGCTGCAAGAATGCTAAACTGTTATTTTACATTACATAGTGTATTATACGTTTTGTTTCTGATTCTTTAGGAAACACTGCCCATTCGTTTTGCATCGACTTGAAGATGATTTGTATAATTAAAAAGTTAGCCATAATTTGTTGTTTAACAGATTGTTTTCCTTTATTTCTCGGAAACATTTCGTATTGAAGGGTTAAATCACGTTTAGACATGGGCAAGGGCCGGTCTGGTGGTACAGTCGTCAACTCGTACGACTTAATAACATGCCCGTTATGGGTTCAAGCCCCGAATAGACCGTGCCCCCATACGTAGGACAGCTATGGTATCCTGCTATGGTAACAATAAGTCACTGATAGCCAAAGTTCACTTCACTAGTGGGTACAAAGCAGGCCTCGACTGATAACGGTTGTTGTGCCAATGAAAAAAAAGACATGGGCAAATATTATTAAACAACACTTCATTCTAGAGTCCGTTGCTCGCAAAGTTTAGCTATCTCTTACGAATGTCATGAAAATTGAAACAAGCATTTGTAAAGCGCTTATTTCCATTATCCAATAAGGGGGGCTTTCACGATTCTAGTTAGTTTTTTGTATGGAGTTTGACAGTTGGAGGCTGAAATCATGTAAACAATCCATACAAAACCACACAAAAAACTAACCTGCGATTTTCAGTCTACAAAGTTTTAGCCTTAAAAGCTAGAATTAGATTCGAGTACCTGCCCGAAAACACGGTGTTGTTTACATTTATCCCAAGGTGCATTAAAGAGAGCAGGTGGTGGAATCTGGAATCAAAGTGTGTGTAGTCCAGGATGTCTCATTGCATTTTTTCATAACCAATTTTGAACATCACTTTTTGGCCGAACGGGTGAAAACTTTTTCTCAAACAAGCTTTCTGGAGGCTTGACGAATACTCAAAACACTCTTACAATCTTCATTCAGAAACAGAAGCGATAAAAATCAGCCTTCTAAATTCATACACCTTGGGATAAGCCCATCTGTATATTATACCCAATTAGATAGCTGCTCGAAAACTGCTATACAATGCAAACAGCTGACAGGCTGAAATTTCAGCCCACGAATTTCAAACGGAAAGGGCCCCAAGAACAGAAGCGGATTTGCGCATAATATGGTTCAACACCACTGTGACCCAACATATATGATTGAAAGGGACAAACAAAAATGAACGGATTAAAATGTCTTAATTCCGAGCACACATTGAGCTCACATTCACATTCTAGTGGATTGCACAGCGGTGATGAAGAGCTAAATTTAGTATTCATGCCTCTAGGCTCTTTCTATTAAACATTATGTGTTTGTTTTAAGACACAACCGATAACACTTCAATTAGTCATGCTTTTGCAAATTATAAGAACAATTGGATGATTGGTCTCGTAGTACAGTCGTCAACTCGTATGACTTAATAACAATCCCATCATGCGTTCAAGCCCCAAATGGACCGTGCCGCCATACGTAGGACTGACTATCCTGCTATGGGGGAGGAACAATAAGTCACTGAAAGCCAAGCCCACAAGTAGTGGTACAGGCAGGCCTTGACCGATAACGGTCGTTGAGCCAAAAAGAAGAAGAAGAAGAACCACAACAACAATTGTTTACTAGCCTTCCTATATGAATAACAATACCTTTAACAAGACACTGAAACATAAAAATAGGTTAATGTTTATCAGATGGAAATCCTTTAAGGCTGATACTGATTACAAGAAAAAACGTAAAACTCGTCCGATTGCTAGCTAGCTTTGTATGTGGTACTATTCGCATTCATATAAGTGTTCCATTAGTCAACACAATGATTTATAATGTTAGAAGACCAAGGTAATACGTTCATCTGAGTGCAAATCACAAATCACTGTAAACATATTAGAGTTGCAACTGATTTCTGCGTTGAATTATGCTTTCACTACCAATTATTAGCCCCACTGTGAGAAAATTATTTGTCGGCTTCTCGTGGCTTTTCCCCATTACCTGTGCCATAGAAACTTCTTTGTTAGCAACTTGTTTCCACACTCTATTGCTCTTGCTTCGAATTCTCGACCTAGCACTGTTTGCGGTTGTTACACTTACCACAAACCCACGCACACACATACACACACACTCATTGAACCACCCTCAAATTCCTTCGTGCCTTCCAAGGAAACCCTAAACCCTGGCATGGCTTCTCGCACCGTGCACCTTTAGCGCAAAGTGTACAACAACTGCAGCGATATGGCAAAAGGTAAAGTTTCACGGAAGGAAAACTTGTTACCGTCCAGTTAAACAGCACCATCGCCACCGCACGGCTTCACTCCTTGCCCGTTGCCAAATATTGCCAAGGTGATGAAGATGGGTAAAATTTGTTGCAACCGACAATGCGAACGTAAAAGTTTTAAGCATACTGAGAGGACCGTTTCAAGCTGTCGATGTTTTGTTGCCGCTGTATGTCAAGTGGCCGTACACCGGTAGAATGGAGCAATGGGGGAACGTTGCACACACACACACATAAACACAGAGGACGGGGGTAAATTTGTACCTTGTATGCTTTTGATATTCGAGCACCATGTCGACCTGATTTTGGCCCGAATGATGCAAGTTATGATGCATTTTACCAAAGACGCTTTCAATTCCCCTCATCGAGATTGGAATGATTGATGTGTCGGTATGCTTTCTTCTGCACAGTACATGGCACATGAACAAAGGAACCACTTGAGCGCTGCTGTTATAAATTTTAATTAAATCCCATCATGCATATGGAAACCATTTCAAGCCGAGCACGCGCAAGTCAAGCAACCTAGCATGGAATATATGTGGCAGTGGGGTAATATTGGTGCCAATTTGGGTGTACATTGTTTTAATAATTAAATAATAAGCTTTTGCTTTTAAAAGACATTAACATAATGAACCAAACCTTGCGTGCGGAACATCAACACCGAAACGCAAAGGGTAGATTAGTTTTGGATTACTCAATAAACGGGAGAGCTTTGTAAAAGGTCCTACAAGTAGTAACACAGCTTCAAGCTGCGTCCCACCCATGATCTTTGGCAATTTATTTTGCAAACCTAACCCGTTAAACAACGCACAGCAGAAAGGGTTCTTCCCAGAACATCACAGCATCCCTGTATCCTTTTTTTACATCCCAGCACCAACCCTTATTCTACCAGCCAGGCAAACACGATGCCGACTAATCCTGCGGCTAATGGACATCCTTTGGTCCCACAAACCTCTAGAGGTTAACATCTACCGAATCCACTTAAAAGCATTGCTCAAGCAACTCATGCCCAACCAACTTCCCATTAAAGGAAGTGTAGTAAGTGTGTGACAGAAGAAGTACAAAATTCCCCCCCGTTACCAGCTGTACTACAGCAAGCGCAACCGAAACTCCACCGTACAAAGAATGGGCAAAAATTAGCCACACCATCCTAACCATGTAAACGCGAAACGCGAATGCAAAGATGGATGAGCTTACCCATTAAATTAGCAGTAACCCTGCTGCTGGTGGTGGTTGTACAAAATGGTGTCCTCTTTTTAGGGATAGGTGTTAAAGCAAAATGAAGCTGACACTGGATGACACACATTTGAGGTCAGCCAGACACTTCCCTTCGTTGTGGCTGCCACTGTCCGGTGGCATTGAATTACGGTAGCTCGGTAGTATGAGCTCGGTGAGATGATACGATCTGTACTCATACGCTCGCTCATGAGTGAGAAATGTCAACGGGAAAAGTGAGTCAGTGTTGGTGCTATCGGATCATTAATCTTGTTCTTCAGTCGGATGGATTTACTCGTCTGGCTGCTTCCTACTGTTTCTCAGCTAACAGGGAGAGCCCCTGTCACTCCTACTTACTTCTTCTGATCCCTGGTTTTGCCACTTTTCCCCGTCCTTTCATGCTCGATCATATGGCTGTTACTTCTGGGTTGGTGGTTTTTGTCTCTTCAGCAACTGCTGGCAGCAACCAGAGCACAACCATCGGCCAATTAGTTAATTTGCGATAGCCTTGTGGTTGCACTAAGTGGTTGCACAGACTTCGTGTGGTGTGAGAAGGAAGTGAGTGTCATACGCCTGTATGATGTTGAATGTGTGTCCAAACGTGCAGCACAGTATCATATTCGTGATGATTAATAACGTTCAGCAAAATGTGTGATGGATTGAAAATTACAGCAAGTGGTTGCAAAGGATCGTTGTCGCGGTGACACTACGAACATTCAGAGCTGCCCTTTTTACCTGCCAGATACCATCGTGCTACAAAGTAAGGGCGTGTAAGGGTGACCATCCCTGACAGGCAATTGGGATGCAAATTTACTGCAACGTGATCTGATCCCGGCTCGATCTTGCATCTCGCATCCAACTCCGTCAATTATCCGTTATTAATCTACCTCTATCTACCGTAACGCCGTTAAGCAACAAGTTGGCGAGTGTGTATGTGTGTGTGGACTTTATCCCGCTTTATCGCTCGCACGGTGCTCGCAAGCGTTTTTACGATGCATCAGCATCGATAAATGGGCAACACGCGGGCATGTCGTTTCAAATATTGATCTCGCATTTTACGACGTACCATAAAATAACCCTGAACCTTTGGCAGCCCCGTTTGCCGATGTGCCAGGAAGTGTGTCGATGAGTAGTCGAGACACACATCGGGCGAGTGGAGTTTGCGTCACGATACGACGGATATAATCGTTTGTGGATTATGATTGCAAATGAGCCGTAACGAACGATCTTACCCTAGTTTTGTCGATTGAGCTGTACGGCTCGTAAGAATGGTATCGTGCCGTCTGTCGCTTTTCTGTCTCCTTTTTTACTCACGTATAATCGAGGCAAATCAAAAGCATACAATCTTTTTTTTTCACCCAATGATGTGTTTTTGTTTGAAAAATAATCTTCATTTTGTTATTTGCCTGCCTTACATAAGAAAGTGAACAATTTGCTTGTCCCTAATCGATACACTCTACCAGATAATGTGTTACATCTTATCGCCGAAAAGGTAAACGACCCCTAATTTGCATACCTGCAAACGCGATCTACTTCGAACCACGGCCGGAAGCTATTGCTTTATCCGTCGGTGTTTGCCTCGGCGCTAATGTTGCAGCCTTCGTGTAGCTGTTCAAACACTAAACAGATCGGCCAATGTTTTCGATGGTGCTAAACGCACCCGATTACCTATACCACCTGAGTGTACAGGGGTAGAGGCAAAAGGTTTTATGATAAGTGAGCACGAACAAACAGGCCAACCCTTACAGCTTCAAACCGGATGCTGGTGTGTGTTTGTGTTCTAGTGAGCCAGTTATTTTTAGGATCCCTTGGCTTTATTCCGCCCGACTAACAAATGATTTAAGAGCCATCTTCAACCGCCTCCGAGGAAAGGGTTGTTTTATTGACTTTACGCTGCAGCACAATGTTTATCGCGAACGGTGGTACGGGAATGTATCTATTTGTGTGGTGTTTGTGTAGTGTGCCGCTATCTGCCCCACAGTTATGATAGCAAAAGTTTTGACTCCGCTAGTGCGTGCGGTCGTTTTGCGTTGTTTAGAATTTGTTACGATGATAGTACCGAACAAAGGCGGTTGTACTTTTACATGTGCAAAAGAAGGGTTATTCTACTTTTATTACCCCTTTTTCGCGATGATGGAAAGTATTCAGATGGCTTAACTTTTGGCGCACGAGGATTGTACCAATTCTAGTGCACGTACGGGAATGGAAATTTATGTGTAAAATCGTTGAACCAGATTCCGTCCCACTGCGATTTCTCATCAGCACAACGTACGCCCGGCACAATGTGGTTTCATTTTTGTGGTAGTCGCAGGTGGTTTTTTAAAGCCAACCAATTACTTTCTGGTTTTATCCCACCTGGTGAGGACAAATGTCAACCGCCGAAATCCTGGGGTTTCACGGTTTTGTGATTGTGATTGGTGTTTGATTAAGCATGAGCAATCATTTTAACCGCAGCAGCTGCACGCGCTCGGGTGGTTTCAATTGATGATGTGGCACAGTCGAAGTGAGAGTAATTAGAAATTCGTTTCAGTTGGTTGCAATGGACTTGATTAAATTAAATTCTATGAAAAGTTGTATTCCAGCAAATTTTTGCTCAATTAATAATCAAAAATAAATTCCATAGAAAAAAGTGTATACCGTTGAAAAAAAAACAAAATGAACATCTCAATAATATTTTGAGGCACAAATGCAAATACCAAACCATCCATCACATAACCTTAGACCAATAAAAACAATAATTTTATTTTCTCCTATTTTTCACCAACTTTTGGAAAATCGTTTTTTTTTCTAACCATTGAATTATTTTTGGATAATAAAAAGCAATAAACCCACTATTAAAATACTGAGAATTTGTTTGATATTGAATGAAAAACTCAATTTAAAAGTAAAGGTACATTATTGTTTGTGGATTGATAACTGAAATTTTAATATCAAACGAATCCACCTTAAAATTAAATGTGTTTTAGTGTTAGTTAGTGTATTTGAGTCCAAAATGTTAAGAACAGAATTTATTAGCTAGATTCATATTCTTTACTTTTACCGCAGGACTCCACACAGCCTAGCACGGAGCATAACATAACAAGTGACTGCTGCCAAACGCTTCAGAAAACGCTTTATTGCCGGTACCATGTTTTGAATATCCTTAGTAAGCCGCTCACTACTCGTTAAAAAGCTACTAACTTACTGCTATCGACATTCAATGAAAAGCTTTACCTCTTTTCCCAAGCGTTTTGTGAAGTGTTTGGCTGTAGTCAGTTGTTATGTTGTGCTCCGTGTTATGCTGTGTGGAGTCTTGCGGTTACATTTACTGACTATGCGCCCTCTTACCTTTCAAGATCGTAGACAGAAATTTCAGCCTGTCAGTTTTTTGCAATGTATAGCAGTTTTCGAGCAACTATCAAATTGGATATAGTTTTACAGGTCAGATGCATACAAATTGTATGTAGACCAGGTATGTTTTATAACCAAATTTGAACATCACTTTTTAACAAGACGGGTGAAGACTTTTGCTCTAACAGTTTTTCTGGTAACTTGATGAACACACACATTCTCATTCTATTCACTAAAAGTTCACGTGAAATACTGCTAATTATAGGCTAAATCAAATCTAAATGTGTTGCGGTAGCAACGGGTAGGTTTGAGGCGATTTTTTAAATTGCAACGGCTGAGTTGAGGATTTTTTAATTGCTACGAAATGTTTCATTTGCCACGGTTAAGTTTGGGTAGAATTTGACACTATTGTAACTTATCGTATGAGAACGAGATCGCTGGCCTAAATAAACATACATTTTGGGAACGGCCCGTTTCTTGAGTTCATCGATAAGCATAAGCCACTCGACCAACGCGTAGGGTAATAAAAATATTTTAGATCTGGTGCACCCCGTAGGAGGACAGAAATGCATGAAGAACGACCGGAGAAAAAAAATGCATGAAGAACGAAAACATGCATATGTGCATGTATATTTCAGTTGTCGACCCAAACGAAGACGTAATAAAATTTCAAGTGTTCTTAGGACTAATTTAGAATGCGAGAAACTGAAGCGTAAAGATAGCGGCATATGACAACATAATAATCATAAACAAACCGTTGCATTGCCGAAAAGGTACACTTTCACACTGGCACCAATACAATTAAAAAACGTGTACGGACACGTTTCAACACCATCAGAAATGTTAGTATATAAGAACCAATTTTGTCAAATAAACGTCAGATCTAATTTAGAAACTGAACGGAAAACGTCTCGATTTTCTTTGAACGTCTTGGCCTTTCCTAGGTTTTTCTTTAGGTCTCATCCGGGTCCCTCTGCCCCCATCCGAAAAGTTATTGAATGAATTGTGCCACTTTCGAAGCATAGGTTCCCATGAACCGCGAACACTAGCCGAAGGTTTAATGTACAATTTATTTTGGTAACTCCTTTCGGGCAGAAACCCATCTTTATATAAATTTGTTTTCGGTTGGATCTCAGGACACTGAAGGCCTTTCCTTCGCGTGGCCTGGCCCGAGTTCCGCCGTCAACATTGGTGGCTCCAGAGAGGCAACGAATTCTCATTCGTCAGTACAGATTGAAGCTCCAGTCAGGAGACGAATTCCTTATCATCCAGAGATGAAACGAATTATTATTCGTTGACATTGGTTTAGCACCGGAAAGGATGCGAATTATTATTCGATCCAGTTTGTAAAGAGAGTAACTTTTTACAAGAACGATCCTGTCCACAGAAAAGGCGTTCAATTTCAAGGGTTATGGCAAAAGGAACAAGCGAACTCTACCTGTTGGGATAAATCCTTCAGTTATTAAAAAACTGACCTACGCGCTACCTAGAGCAACAGTAGTTGCATAACAAATTTCGGTTGCTAAAACCAGAGAAGGAAGATCAATCAACTCCAAAATGGGTTTAAAGGGTAAGAAGTACTTCGTTAATAACGAAGCCGGACTCTGCAGACTGTGTACAAAGGCAGATGATTCCGAATCAAAAATGGTCCAGTGTGAAGAGTGTGACCGATGGTTTCACTTGGCTTGTGCTAAGTTTAACACGAAACCAACCAACAGCGAAGAATACATTTGTATTAAATGTAAGGATACTTTTTCGCAAGAAATGTCGCTTCCCAAAGCCCACAATTCTGTGGTATCGGCTTTAATTGAAGCACTGAAGCAAAATCGCATGAACGATAATATGTTCTACAAACGTACAACATTAAGAGAACTTCCATACTTCGATGGAAGAGCAAAAGATTGGCCTAAATTCAAAAAGGCATTTGATGAAACCTCGGAGGAAGCTGGGTTCAGTAATTTAGAAAACTTGAATCGCCTTAAAACATATCTTAAGGGAGACGCAGAAAGAAGCGTAAGATCACTTTTTCTGGATCCCGTGAACGTAAATATGATTATCAAAAGATTGGAGGAATTATACGGAAGACCTGAAATCGTTTATCAGGAGTTACTGAACGATGTTACAAAAATTCGGGTAGAAAATAATAAAATCCCCTTACTAAGCGAAGCGCTTGAAAATCTTGTAACAAACATACAGGTTATAAAAAAGAAAGAATATTTGTACGATCACCGACTTATTGATGATTTGGTTGGAAAAATGCCATTTCACCTTCAAACTAATTGGATTATATACAAAAGTAACATTCAGAAAGACGAGATTGTCACTCTTGCGCATTTATCGGATTGGCTCATACCAATCGCAAGCACAATACGGCAACTACCGAAACAAAATAATCATTTGGATTATTCAGCAACTTTACATATACCAAGCAAAGGTAATGACACATTCTTTGATCATACGACATTTTGTCATAAAGAATCGTTGAATCCAGAGCCGATAAAAGATAGGTCAGAACAGTCAAATAGCTTATCCAGGTTTATTAATGATAATGCATTAGCAGAAACTAGTTCATCAAGAACAAGCTATCATTCGGAAAACTTAGATTTTCTAGGAGCAATCACTTCCCAAAATAGCATCTGTTTGAACGAAGCAAAGGAAGAAGAGAACGAAATAATAAATAGGTTGCCTCACAAACGTAGACGTTTGAAACCACCGAAAAAGAAGGTCAAAGAGAAGAGGAAAGATGAATCAGTTACAATGTCAACAGAAACAGCATTAGAGTGTGCGGACAGAATAGAAAATCAAATGCAAACCCAAGGCGACAAGACCAAGGAAAATAATGAGAGAACTTTTAAAGTAAATAGAGGTGTGCAAGAAATTGAAAATTTGCTAGAACCCATAAACATTTTTGGTCACAAAAAGGCAATAGAGGTAAAGATTGAAATCTTAGATGAAGGAATATCATTTGATATCAGTAATGAACTACAATCAGTATCAGAAACTTCGATTGGTAAAACATTTATTGATCATGATCATGAGAATATTTTGATGGCTATAGAACAAATGAATTGAAAATTTTCAATGTGCAGGAAATAACGAAAACAGAATTGGAAAAATCTAATGAAATAAAAGAAGTATCAGAAATCGAAATAAATAATCAGGAGCTAGACAAACCTAACGATAAAGCTCAACATTCAAGAAAAGACGTAAATACATTAGACATGACAATGATCACAAGTTTGAACAATTTGAACAAACAAATCTTGCGTGGATTAAAAGTCAAATTAGGTTTTTATGAAAAAGACAATAACAATGCTGGTAGGACTTATCTGAAAATGAAAATATCAACACAAGAACCCGTCAAAGTGAACACGAGATACAACTTAAAGAAATGGTCCTATTATTGGAAGGAGTTTAAAATATTTTTGATTGAAATGCAATCAGTTGCGAAAGTAGTTAACATAAACGAGAGAATGAAAAAATATCTGCCTAAAGAAAGCCAAGAAAAAGAGCATGCATTGAAAATACGAAAGCTAGGTATAAATGAAACTTCCGCAGTAACTGAGGTACAGAACAATCTTTGCAAACAGTTAATTGGTTATTACGTGCACTTAGTACTTTGGATTTCGAGCATCCTTGCAACATACGCAACTTTCACCAAAGCACATGGTGAAAACAAACTTCAACTTCCTTACGAGAGAGGAAAACTATTTGGTCATCAGGGGAAGATTCTGGAACCGCAAAGACATCATACGAAGCGAATCGAGACAGACGTTGAATCAAAGGCAAGCATCATATATAAGCATCAGCTGATCGTCATCTAACCGCTGTATTGCATTGATTGAATACTATTCAATTTAATTAAGGAAAACAATATATTGAATGGAAGTAAAAGAGCCGGATCAAGTATCCATACATCGCTCAAACCAAGAGTTAGGTGTAATTCATAGTGATGAATTACAAGGGGGAGAATGTTGCGGTAGCAACGGGTAGGTTTGAGGCGATTTTTTAAATTGCAACGGCTGAGTTGAGGATTTTTTAATTGCTACGAAATGTTTCATTTGCCACGGTTAAGTTTGGGTAGAATTTGACACTATTGTAACTTATCGTATGAGAACGAGATCGCTGGCCTAAATAAACATACATTTTGGGAACGGCCCGTTTCTTGAGTTCATCGATAAGCATAAGCCACTCGACCAACGCGTAGGGTAATAAAAATATTTTAGATCTGGTGCACCCCGTAGGAGGACAGAAATGCATGAAGAACGACCGGAGAAAAAAAATGCATGAAGAACGAAAACATGCATATGTGCATGTATATTTCAGTTGTCGACCCAAACGAAGACGTAATAAAATTTCAAGTGTTCTTAGGACTAATTTAGAATGCGAGAAACTGAAGCGTAAAGATAGCGGCATATGACAACATAATAATCATAAACAAACCGTTGCATTGCCGAAAAGGTACACTTTCACACTGGCACCAATACAATTAAAAAACGTGTACGGACACGTTTCAACACCATCAGAAATGTTAGTATATAAGAACCAATTTTGTCAAATAAACGTCAGATCTAATTTAGAAACTGAACGGAAAACGTCTCGATTTTCTTTGAACGTCTTGGCCTTTCCTAGGTTTTTCTTTAGGTCTCATCCGGGTCCCTCTGCCCCCATCCGAAAAGTTATTGAATGAATTGTGCCACTTTCGAAGCATAGGTTCCCATGAACCGCGAACACTAGCCGAAGGTTTAATGTACAATTTATTTTGGTAACTCCTTTCGGGCAGAAACCCATCTTTATATAAATTTGTTTTCGGTTGGATCTCAGGACACTGAAGGCCTTTCCTTCGCGTGGCCTGGCCCGAGTTCCGCCGTCAACAAAATGAATTAAAATTCATATTTGTTTCGATACGACATCTTCAATGAGGAGGTCAATGTCTGCTACGTATGTGCTGCTGTGATCAGTTCCTATGGAAATTCATTTAACCCGTTCTGTCAAATGTAAAGACATAAAAAATATGAGACCACCTAGCCGACAGACACTTTCAGATTCCATCTAGATTCCATCACCTGATCTCTTTAATCAACCTTGAAAATCGTAGGCTAGTTTTGTGTGTGGTTTTTTTATGGAGTGTTTACATGATTTCAGCCGCCAACTGTCAAATTCTATACCTTAAAGCTAGCTAATATCGTAAAAGGCCCCTAGGTCAGAATAAATTAGTCGATACATTGAAAGTAAAAAAAAATCGCTATCATGCACATCTATTATTTTGCGTACCATATGCAATAATGTATTGACTTAGCACCAACGCTTACCAATTTTCTATTAAAATTAATGAAACATCCTCTTGAAATTCTGTAAGCCTGTTACTGGCTCATTATTGGTGACCGATTGTTGATCTACCTTTAATAGATGAGTTTAATTAAGACTTCGAAATTAACACAAAGAAATTAATCTCAACTCCGCACAAACACTAACGCTACCCCATCGATCATCGTTTCACTTTGAAAAGTAGCGCAACCATGCGATGAGCAGAGCAAAAACGGTAAAAAAGTGCATCCAATTTTTAATTATATTTCGCGTACCATCACCTCCAGCTTGTAACCTTCATAGCCACAGTGACAATAGTGCCGGCAGCTATTTTTTGGGGAGGAAAAAGAGAAAAAGGCTTGAAAATTAATTATGGCTGTGGAAAGCTCTCTGGTTGTGGGAGTTTTTGTTCTCTTTCATTAAACATAATTCAACCAGATTTGTGCCACAGGCATAGCGAATTCCTTCAACAAGCCTTGTCCTAAACATCATGATAAAAAGCTCAAGCACGGATGTGATTTGACCGCTCTTGAAAGGTTGATTGCGGCAGGAGCAGGAGAACAGAACAGAAAAAGTGCTTGCAAAAAATAAGCTGTTAAAAATGCTGAACAGTAGAGAAGGGGTGTAGTATAAATCATGCAAAAACAAAAAAAGTTGATATGCCACACAGCTGTCCTGTGGTAGGCAATCAACACCAGATGCAATCATCCCATCCACTGTCTCGAATTTGTGGTCCCACAAAAATAAAAAGTGAAAAAATATGCTTTCGACCGTTTCTGCTAACCTTTCTCTGGGCTTTCAGTAATAGTCACTCGATCAAAAATGGACAAGTGAAGCAAAACATAGCAGAAAAAAAGTCCACCTTCATCACTCACCTTGGCCATCCTGTTCTAAAATCAAACGAAACGCTCTGTGCAATATCATTTCAATATTACGATGGTCCGCTTGAGAGATGAATCACTGACCAGCGGAAATTGACTTTCCAGTTTTGGCAGATGTCACAATGTGCTGTCGAACGTTCCGAAGCGTACCATTTCATCATAGCAAAATGGGTTCGATAGATAAATGGCCCAACGATGTGTTCCATATAGCCTGAGTGCTCGGTGTACATTCACTCAGGCAGAACAGTATCGTTATTGCTTGCCCCAGCAAACGATCGAGCAGTTCGGTCAAATCGTGGGTCAATCTGAATCGTCAGCGCCATTTAATGCACTTTGAATTGGGTTCATTTCTCGATGGTCTACATGTGTCTGCGTGTGTCTGTGTGTTAAGAAAGCCCTTGCAGCCTAGCCGTGCCGTCTGTCAGCCAAACTATCGATGGTATTGATTGAGGTAAACAATGTACAGTCCAACTGCCCTTTCTCCCCGCATGAGTTGGTTGAACTCCCAGGAACGCATTAGCACCGCTGTCAGCTTTCATCAACGTAAACATTAGGCCATGTTTTCGTAATATAATTGCATGCATTGAGCCGAAGATAATTTTGTACACACGCCAGGCATTGCCATCGATCTGGCAGATACGTTTATGGGGTAATAAATGGCAAGAATCTTGATCCAATGGTTTTCTCTCTCCCTCACTACTTGTTTCCGTCATAAACAACAATATCGTTGGTGTATGTTGAAGACTTTTGCGTTATTGTGCTCAATGAATTGTTGCAACTTTGGCTGTTTCCTTTAAATTGCAATAAATTCATCTCCGATCAGTTTTTTCTTTAAACATCCGGGAAAAACTACACAAAAGCGTTACTATAGACAGAGAAACCCAACGCAAGATTTGTATGTTAGTTCCTTAAGGAACTTATTTTCTTGTTTTCATCCATGTGAAGGATAGATAAAAAAAAGAGATCCTCATCTTAATCTCAAACAATGCACTATCGGACAGTGGAAACATGGCGTACAAAAATGCATTATGATGCTCTGAAAATCTAACGAAATCCATTTCGAAATGAAAAATATTTGTTCCGAACAGCTCAATGGGAACACATTTCACGTTTATCTTGAACGGTCATAAATTGAGTAAAGTGATTGAGCGGAAAAATGGAACGTTAACAAGGTCATGACTTGCGGGCGTTTTGCTGCAGTGTTCATAATGCATCCGGTCGAATGCTTCAAAACGTTTGTGGAAAGCAAGACGTTCTAGAACACTTTTGTGATTTTTTTTAATAAAGAATAATTGTACTTACTTACAATGTTACAATGGAATGAAGAAGGCTAGATACACAATTAAATCGATTTTTCCAAAATATAGTTAACAAATTACAGAATGTTGTTCATAGTACAAAATAGTTGATAGTTAGATTTTGATATTAAACTTAATCTAACATACATATTCATGGAGCTCTTTCGTTTTACAAATCACAAATTAAATCAATAGAAATATTTGTACACTAATTCTTATTCTCAAATTCTACGCCTCAATTTGTCATCATTTGCATGAAAATCTCAAGCAATGTGTTCCTTTTTGACGAACGCTCAAATGAAGCGAACATTCCATGCAAAGACGAACCAACTTGGATGAAGAAGGATGGGGGAATAAATTACACCCATTAAAAGAAGCTCGTTCATTACACAACGTTCATTTAACAAGCTTTTTCCACACTCTTTCTGTCTTTTATCACACCCCTGCTTTAAATATGTTTCTGGGGACAAATGAGCGCAAAGAATGTAAAATTATAATGTAATGGTATAATTAATCACATCCCTCAACAATTCACTGCACGTTTATCAGCCCTTGATATCACATCCTTCAAAGGGATTTTTTGTCGAAGAAACATCCATCTCTCAGCATCGTTTACAGCTCAATTATTTCACTTGTACATTGAGGCTATTATTTAAAAGAGAAAATAGCAACAAAAACTAACAACAAATAATCACAACCCGAGCTCATTGTAGCGAGTCGTAATTTGGTCGGAAATTACCTGACGAAATCACCGCACACCCACTGGGGGAGCAGGCTAACATAATCTAGGCTTCATTATTTGCCATTTCCATTCTCAGGTGTACTGCATATTAAAGTGGCTGTGTGTGTGCGTGTGTATGTTGCCTCAATGCCGCAGGTAAAACGGTTGTCCCAATGAAAGCCCCCAACAGGGGTCCATTGTAATGCTTCGGAAAGCTGTGAAAACAAACTCAGCAACCAACTCACCTGGGTGTTTTGTGTGCGTGTGTGTGTGACCGGGGTAAAGTAAGAAGGCACAAAACGATACAACCACTAAAAATAGTAAAAACAAACACTGCTTTACCCTAATAAGCTATTATTCCTCTTTTCCGCTGCCGTCTGCTACAATTGCATGAACGACCAGGCGTCCTCCACCGGGCGGAAGCTGTCCGGTAGGAGCAGTCAAGCATGTGTTGAATCCTTTTACCTAGCCTTTGCTTGCCCGAACCTTGCTGCAGCTGAATCTGGCAGGTTTTCCATTTTCGTACCACCCGGCCATGATAAGCCCCGCAGGTGACCTTCCGCACGGTGTTGTGCATATTTTCCCCGCCTCTCGTTATCTGAAGGCTCCCTTTCCCTTGAGCAGGATGTTGGCGATTAGGAGCGATTTCCTCCGGGCGGGCTGTTTGGTGGTACATTCTAATTAAAAAGGGTCACGATACAGATTTTTTGCACTCTCTTTTCGTTGTGTTTTGGGGCCAAAGGCTTTGGGTCTGTTTGGGCACACAAACATACGCACACACCCAGTAGCAGTTGCCCAATCGTGGGACACACAGAGCTGCCCAAAGTGCCGCACAGAATGGTAACGAGGCGGAAAACAGACCCAACTTGCGCACGTTCGTGGCAGAAGGATTGGATGGAGAGATTTTTTGTTGTTGTTATTCAGGATTGGACAGCAATATTATGAAAAATTGTGAAGGAGCGCTCAAAAAGAGAAATTGTTGCCTCACTTCTAAAACGATTAAACATGATGCTCGGTTGGGTTTATGCAAAGGAAAGCCAAAAAAAGAATAAAACTGTCCGCCAGCTATGCAAAAGAGATTTTGTCTATCAGAGTGGAAAAATAGCACTGCGTGTTACAAACAGAGGGAAAAGAAAGGGTGTAAAATGTAAAACAAAAAAACGGCTTTGTTAAATTATTCATATTTGCTAATCCCGGACCTTAACTGGCCATTAAAAATGAAAGTTTATTTTGTGACAATTTTCATAAAAGATCTTAAAGACTTTACTTTTTAACAGGAATGAACAAAATAAAACCTCAACGATTTTGTTTTACATAAGTGAAGCTTTAATTTTTGCACCTTTTTTAAACCTTCAAGCTTTAACCTTTAGCTTGGAAAGCGTGTGCCGTAACAAGAAGCACACGTATCGTTTCTCGTATCTCTGCAACAAAACACATTTCAAAGCACGTTGTGTAGATAAATCCTTTTCCACCTGGGAAAAATGGTAATCCTCACTGTTTTCTTTTTTTGCATATGCTTAACAGTTAATGAGATACTCAACCTGTTCCGACCAACCTAAGATACACGAACGATATACAGAACTAGATAAGGGACTGGGTTGAATTAGACGCGTGTGCATTGTGTTAATGATTGCATTTACGTTGCATAAACAAAGCCATCAAGTACCAGGAAATGAATGCAATCAAGGTGCTTTGAACACAAAAGCCACCCACAACAGCTCTAACATTGTAAGGCGGTGAAGGTGTAACTGTGTCTAGCGGAAGGAATTTCTTCTGTTGTAGTCGTTCTGAATAGAATAGAGGGGGAGTTTAAATCGTGTTACTGCTTTTATTTTCATTCTGGAAGTGGCACTATAACCAAGTACAAATTCCTACAAAAGTAGAGAGAGGAATCTATGCAGATTTCTTTTTATCGCTTTACGGCACGTTTTTTTCCTCCCAACCTCATGGCTTCGTTGCTGTAATCCTCACAATTTCGTCTTCAGCATTGCTAAGCATTTCTTCCTGGAAACGGTTCTAATTTCCCGGTTGTTATCCTTTCAGCAAACACACAATGACACTCGGCGAATGCTTGTTTATCCTCAGGCGGTATCTATACCGAGCATGCTAAGGCTGATGAAATGGTCTTTAGTTCATTACAATCCGCTGCCCCGCTGGCGTATCAATATGGTCGAAGCTCATTAGACCGCTCTTTCGATTTCGATTGAGGATTTCATCGTAAGTGGAGAAAAACAAGCAAAACAAAGAACAGCAACATGCCGACCGCATGCTGGCGTCTTGGCAAGCGTATCTTATTGCCACCGGTGGTCAAGTGAGTGTCCTTTTGTGAACTGCTTGAGGAAATTCGCAACGTGATTCACTCCCTTAACGAGCTACGGCACAACGTGGGAAAAAAAACACACACCAACCTTTGTTTCTTTATCATTTGAGCTCAATAATTATCCTACACCACTCAACAGGACATCCTCAATCAGTCTGAATCGTACCATCGACAGAGAAAAGTTGCCCCATTTCTTTTGCTAGCTCTGGAACTTTATTAACGCCCCAGTGTGACACTGTGATCAGAAAGCGGAAAATAATTTTGCACACATTAAACGACCGTTTTCGTCTAGACGGGAAGAAGATAGCTCCCGCCATCAAGATAGTGCGTCGCAATGAAACGAGGTTTAGTTGTTTGTTTTTATCATTTCCCTGTGCTAGACACACACACTCTCACACCCTTCGAGCATTTTTACGAGCGTCAACTTATATTCAATGAAACATATTTTTCACGACATTATTGCCACCCGAGAAAACAAATAAACGCTCGCTCCGGGAATGGGAAATGGAGAGCAGCCAGCGGTAAACGATGTGGAAATTAAAGACGTGCGTACTGTGAATCGGACTTGAACGACGGCGGGAACGTATCATGGTTGTTTAATAGAGAAAATGGGTAATGCTTTTCACCACGAACAAAACGCATCAAAAATGATTTGGTGAACAGGATGAAATTTTGAATTAGTGTAACAATGTGATTTTTTGATAAATTCATCATTAAATTTAATCAATATTTTACACAAAATAAGTATGAAAATAATACTTAAAGGCAAAAATTCCAGCTTTAAACACAGTCTACATGTTGCTACGTGTGTTGCAATCTATATTTGAGTTTAAAAAAGAAAGGATGACAAAATTCACAAACTACATTTGGTGATGTTCGCAGCGTAGTTTTAAAATTGGTGTTGCCTATCCGTTTTCTAATTTGTGACTAACTTTGCGGTTAGCGATGGCGCCCTGTTCTCGATCAGCTGTGCGAACTTGACCCTAGTTGAACCGCTTCCTGATTGGTCCTATTCTGGGAGAACTAGTTGTCGCACAAGCTAACCCTGTCGTCCCTTTCGGTGCATATAGTGCGCCATCTGGCGGGTAAAGTGGGAGTTAGGTCGATCTGCTGTTGACAGATCGATGTTTACAAATATTATTTCCTATCTATATCCATGCGGTCTATATCGTGCCAACACTAAACTTGACAACTAAGTCAAAAAGATCTAACAGCTTGAAGATTTTTATGATAAAGGCAACGTAAATGGTGTTATGTTATAAGTTATAAGCACATGTTACAAGTTTTTCAAAGAATTTTATTATTTCGAAACGACTGTTTAATTTGTTTTATTCATTTTATATGAAAAGATGTACACATAAAAGGCAAAATGCGGAATTATGTTAAAAAAAGGAATTACGTTCCCGAAACCAACAAAAACCACCTCCACAACTGATCTTCAGCAAAGATTTTCGTACAGTTTTTATTTCAAATGCAACATCTTTATTCCCTTTCGAAGAAAAAAGGCAAGCTACAATGTTATCCAAAAAATGGACACATTTCTCCCAACAAATATATCATCACCGTACGAGTGCGCTGTAGTGTGTACGCACCAAAGCAGTTTGTTAGTGTATATGTTGCCTCTAATGCACCCGGCATGGGAAGGAAAAACACATTGCCATCATCCATAAGGCCCCGGATAAACATCTCAATCCCATTATCCACCGCTTTACAGACCTTGATGCCGTCGAGTGCAATCCATTTATCACTTTCCCGGGTGTTGCAATCGTGTCTCTAGCTAGCCCGCCATATCATTTTCCCCATTCCGGGGCAGTTTTGGGATGCAATCAGTTCGAAGCGTCCGTTACCATGACACCTAGTGGAAAATGCGAAATCCTGACGCAACAACAAAGCGCAACAAAAAGTAAGATGAAAATAACAAAAAAAAAACACGCAATAACTATTTTGCAATGCAACACAGTGCGGGTAAAACAAAGGTTGATGCGACGAACGATCGGACCAGACGTAGCACCCATTTTCGATCCACTGGGAGTTTATTTTCGTCCCCCTTAGCAACCTTATCAAGCGGATGCAATCTGAGAATAACGCAACAGGCGGAAAGCTGACACTCGACATAAACGGAAATGAGGCGGTACAATAAAGGCTAAAAAAGTATACAAACACACATACAGACACTGGAGCAAAAGGATGCGCTTCTGGAAACACCTTCTGGTCCGGCACAATGTCGGGTGATGATAGTTTTTATTTTTTTGTTTTGTTCCCTCCAAGCCTTTATCTATCCTTAACAACCTTCCTAACAACGGTACACTACTGTGAGCTTGTTGTTTCAAGGGTTGCTGGATTTTATTTGTACCATGTAATGCCAAAGCTTCCTCCCTTCCCTGGGTGGATGGAAGGATGGATGTGTTGGAGCCAAGTTGGAAAAGAGTTATACGCGTAACAGCCCTCATACAAACGGAACTACGTCAAATGGCGCTTTCCACCACCATGTTGAACGACATATGTGAGCCGTAAAATAAATGTGTGCGTGTTTTTTTGAACCGTACTTACTCTACACTGAAAAGCTGCCAACGAAATGAGTAAGGATTCAGACACCCCGGTACGCTTGATTTACTCATTCTACGCTGAGTGGTCATCCTGGTGGGTTTATGTTTTTGCGCTTCCATTACGATGTATCATCATAAATCCCACATCCCTCTCTCGCCACCATTCGGATCTTTCATCACGCAGATCTTTTTTCAAGGCAAACACAAAAAAAAAAAACATGAACCAGCATACTGCTACAACATCGGATCATAAATAGTCGATAACGAGGATTATGGGTGTGAAAGTGTGGTAAAGTATGGCGCAAAATGTAATCGATTGGCATCAACGTGTTGACGATCACTGGAAATGATAGCGATGTTTGTTACAGTAAACACGAATTGATGGACGGTGAAGAGCTCGAAAAAATGTTATAAATGTTTCAAATATGCCAAACAACAACATGTTTCCTGATGCTGTAACGCGCTATTTTTTAAGTTTACTTCCGGCTGTTAGATGCTGGCTTATGTTACTTAAAAAATCTGTGTTCAAAATATGACGGACACTCTGCAGGAAGCTGTTACTATTTCGAAACATAAATCACGCATTACATGACGGTTCTTCTTTTCAGAAACACTCCCAGAACATGATTGAGATTACATTCTTCCCAAAAGTAAATAAACATTCTTCGCGCTGTTCTCAGTCTTCGCTTTGAACACCAAGAACACCAAGCACTATCGAAGTGTCACTGTTTGTAACTCGACTTGTAACATACTGTTCCTACCCATTTTCTTGTTAGCTTTCTAGCATGCATACAAGATGCATCACACGACAAGTAAAAGACACACATGCAAACCATATACACACAATAAATCATACTCATCCTTCCATTTTGGACGGGAATGATCTCCACTTTCGCTTCGCAAAACCATACTCCCGAACAAGCAAGCGATCGTGTTAGATAAGCAAAAGTTGTCCATCCGAGAGTAAAACGTAATTAAATTCCGCTCAACTTTTCACACGTTGCGGACAGTGATAAATTATGATGCAATAGCGCCCTAGCACAGCAACGGAGGAAGTAAACTTTGCCGTTTTACTTTCCTGAAGGAAGGAGGGCAGATCTAAGAGGAAAGAAACGGTGAAATTGGAGGTACATGAAAATAAAACAGTACAACACACGCTAAACTACGATTGAAGTTTGACTGAGCAAACTATAACTTCACCAAAGTCAAAACTGGTTCTCAAGACGCTAAAGTGCACGGCCCAGAAAGCTCGGAAACAGCATTGGCCCACTCCTGGTAGCGTCTTTCCAGTGTAATAATCTTTCGCACTGGTGTAATAAGCCAATAGCTTCCGGATAAGTTTTGTGCGGATCTAGCTGGTAGAGAAGATAGCGATAGGCTGTCATTTGCAGATCTGAATGAGTAATCGTTTAATGAAGAGAATTATGATGCCTTATGATGGAGGATTAGCGTGAAAAAGGTACTCGAGTAAAGTAATTAATTTTTAAACCACGCCACAAAAGAAGGAATCGCCCCTCGCGGAAAGAAGTATTTGAACAAATTAGTAATTTACTGTTGTACACATTTTAATGGGGATTAACTGTTCAAAACACTAAACACAGACAGAGCAGCAGCTTAAAATTAGTGCAGAGTAATAAACAGTTGAACAGAATGAAATTTATTTCACTTTTAGAATCATTCCAGTAAAATTCAATTCCTAACTTGCAATGAAAATTTAGGTATAACATAAACATTTTACTGCTTATCTCGAAAATATGTTGATTTTTTTGGCAGCCTCGTTACTTTGGTAGTTTCGTTAGTTTACCTTCTTATTCTTGTAGTAATTGCTTCCTCAGGTAATTGCTACCAGCAAGATCAATTGCTTCCTCAACTAGCAAACCTTATGCCTCTCACCTTAACCTCTTTCATTGTCCTTATGTATTTGCTTGGCTTCATTTTCATTACTATCTTTGTTGATACCCATACACAAAAGCACCATGACTATATTTGTATGCAATCAAATGTTATGTTTCAGGTATAATCGAAAAAATTGCAACTCGTGTAAAACGACCAGTCTTAGTCTCATTTTGTTCGGGTAAAAAGTTTATCAAACCTAAAATAATATTTAAGTGAAGTAAATTTAATTCTCAATTCAACTGTTTGTATGTTACGTATAAGAAATTCAATCAACCGAACCCCTATCAAACTCTATTTACCTGAATTGAGATTTGATCAATTTGATTTGAGCAGCAAATTGATGATTATTTTATATTTCATCGACTAAACGTACATTTAGCACTTTTCAGATTATTGTGGTACGAAATACACGAAATATGAGTAGACAGAGAATACTTTCTACATTATTTTTACATTATTAATTTATTTTTAACTAAAAGAGAAATTTGATATTTGTATAACTAACGGAATATGAAAGTGACGTTAAATTCCTCCTATTAAAACCATTTGATTGTTCCTAATTAAGCTATACATTCAGTTACAGGAATGGAAAACAATTATCCCTGCTAAAATCCAATCGAAAACCTTCCACAACACTTAACGTTAATGTGACTGTACAACAACAAAACAACTACCACACGAAGCGCGTACAGCAAAGTTTCCATTTTCCAATCAAGCATTAGGCAGCGATTTAAAACGCATTACAATAAATTCCGTCGAGCGATGTTCACATTTCACTCGCAAAAACACAAACCCAAGTGGTAAATGAACTCGCTACAACCGTGTTTATTATTCGCATGTGAGTATGGGTATGAGTACTTACCCTTCAGCACAACAAAACAAACAAACTCTAACAGATTTACTGAGAAATGAGAAGTTTTGTGCAAAAACAATCCGATTTCATAATTCAACAAACATTTTTTTACACATCCACAGACCGTCAGCAACCTTACCGGGTATGACTTGGTTAAACCCGCAACCCCTTTTTGCTTAATGCTGGTATTTATTTGTTCAACGCAAATGCTCCACAATTTCCCTCTAAAGTACTGTGCGCACTCTGCGCTAGTGTGTGTGTTAAGTGTCACAGAGAGTTCATTTATACTCCTGCTCCAAGGGAAGTTTTGCCTCCGGCATCCAGGCATTTAATCTACTTCTCGGCTGGGTTTTGTTTGCAAAATTTAAAGCTCTTTTGTTGAGTGAGGCAACAAAACCCTTTTGATCGTAGACGGTCTGTGGAAAGAAACGTTGAACGTCGAAGATGTCCCTTTTTTAGCCATTCCTCACCTCTCTGGAGAGTGCCCATGATCCGGCGGATCTTAGAGCCTCATCAACGCTCTAACCCTTCTCTAAGCAGTCAGGCTTAGAGGACAAATCCTAGCTGGAAAAAGTGCTCTCGAGAGTGTCTTCGTACGGTAGTCTAACAAGGAAAAAAAAGTCCCTGGCAACGAAGGAAAGTCGAGACCATTCTTAAACACCGTTTCTCATCCTTTGTCCTGATGAGGGAGACTCGATTTAATCCCATTGCTTTCGCTTTTCCATTCCAATGGTCTGGCGTTTCCTCAACCCTATTAGTGTCGGCAAGGGAGTTTGGTATATATCGACTTCGACCAACTTACTGCACGGTCACACACCGAGTGTCAGTAATGGTGAGCCACCGCCGTGTGAAGTTGTCCACGTCCCGTTTATTTGTGCTCCGGCCGGCGAGCGTAATTTCGATTTAAAACATCAATACTGACACAAAGACCGATTAAAGGGAAAGGAATGTAATGGAAAGCAATGGATCGAATAGACGAGAGGGAGATAGAGAAAGGTAAAAGGACGAGTTGCGGCGAGTCATCAAACACAGCAGTCTCAACCTTCGTCGCATTCCTGTACAACCTTCATTTCATCCCGCACACCCCGGAGGCCACCCCACAGACAGAAAATGGTGGAGGGAGTAAGCTTGAAAGAAAATGTACTTACAAGGCTGGCTCCCAAGACACACGGTCCGGTTGTTTAACCTTGGCCTCGGTTTCTGTGTTTGCCATTTTCTTTTACAGCGTTTTATAACGGCGTTCTGGAAGTGTTGGCATGGTTGGGGGAGCACAGAACAGAAACAAAAAATGGAGTAAAACGGAGACAAGCACGAAAGTACTCACATAGCACACCATTACTGCGAGTAAATTCCTTGAGCTATGTTTCAACCTACGAGCTTTCTAGTGTTCTTCAAACAATAGGAGAAACATATACATACATCTGCACACGTACACAAAGCACGAATGTGAAGTGTGTGTTGACTGTGAAGGGTGTGGAAATATGCATGGCCACTAGAACCTACAACTACTGCTGCTGGTGCTGCTGCTACCAGGGGACTGCCGCTCAATCGCAGTACGTACTGCTACGTGGCACTTTTACTAAACGGTTCTGAGTAAGCTGGCGAGACCACTAGATGCTGCCGGATTCTGCGCTATGTAAATACGCACTCGATGGGAGAAGAAATCTAAAGCAAAAGGATGCTCATACCTTTGGGGTAGTTTGATTGGAGCACTGACGGGGGTCTTTTTTATAGGAACCTCTCGAATTAATCCTAAGCACGTGCTCCAATGGCAGCTGTTCGAAAGCAGCATCGTGAACTCGAGACATGCGCGGATTTTTCTCCATGGAAACTAAGTTTTGTCGGTTGAAGATGTTTTACAAGATGTTGGGAAGGTTGGTTAGGTAAAAGATGAAAATTGTAAACAGATTCGGTTCGCAAATATATTTGATCGTTTTCATCCCATTAAATTGAAGCGTACTGCTATCACAAAACAATTCTTGATTATAATATTAAAGTACATATTCTTACAACCTTCGTAGTAATAACATAATCATAAAAAGCTTTATAAGACTCATTAGTTCTACACAATCTACAATATGCATCATGTTAATCAATCAATCAATAAAGTCACGAATCATATAAACCTAAAAATGTTTCACAAAGCGTATTCAGTCCAGTTTTAACAGAAACTGGAAAATCATTTAAAAATGCCGAGAAATTTCAATGATAAACTAAGGTAAACGGATATTCTATCAATGAATAAAATTGGAAAAAAAAAATATCTTATCAAATCACCCTTCTTGTCTAAAAGCTGTACTGCTAAAGTAAATTAGAAGGAAACGCCGATATTACCAGCAGGAGACTTTAAGATATCATTATTTTATTCAGTAGGAACGACCGCATTGCTTGTAAGCTAGCATTTAAATTGACTCAATTTATTATGTTTAAATATTTTGATGTTTTAAAATTGAATCAATATAAAGTTGAAATTCTTCCTCTTAAGACGACACAGCTGGCCCAACAAATAACTGAAAACCACTAATTATTAATACATTCGTTCCCATACAACTTGTGAGGTATCATTTGCTCTTTTACAAAACCTCAGCAGAATCAGCACTATCAAGTGAAACTATACCATCTTTTGTCATTATAAACCTCTTCAAAAGCACACCAAAGAGGCACGCGCCTATAGAAACAGATAGCTTAAGCCACCACAAAACCATAGCACAACACAACACTTTATCGGCGCACAATCCAGCCTGTTCCGCCATTTCCATTTAGCATAAATTGGAATTCATTAAACCTTTTCCACCACGGCCACACATGCCGGCATCGGGCCACATATGGAGAATCCCTGGCTTTTCTCGACAGCTTTCACTACACGCGACGCCCACACGGTTTCGCGGTTTTTAATAATTCGGAAACCTCACCTTCAATCTCGCCCTTCTCACTCTTTCCCTCTCTCTCTCTCTCTCTCTCTTTCTCACACCAAAATGTCCACAACTCGAGTGTGGTTTTCCCGGAAAAACTAACATAGATTGCTTCTGACGCTTTCCCGGTGCGATGCGAAAGCTTCCAAAGAAGAGCCGGGCAAGCGGGAAAAGGGGATGAGCCGTTACATTACTGCCGCTATTACCACTGACTGTGCGATCGCTGGTGGCCTTGGTAACGTGGGAATGCCGCAAGCATTCCCCACTTTCTATCCACTCATAAAACAAACATCACAAACGCAAGCACAGCATGCCGGTTTTGGGCAAGGATTTTCACCATCTCCCCCCAAGAGCAGAGTAATGGAATATTTTAAGCCGATAAAAATGAGAATATTAAGCACCATTTTTCGGATGGTTCTTTATCGATCGACCGACATGGTCGTTGGGAGGTCAGCCAGTACAAGACCGGAGCGCGCGTAATATTACATTGCTCGGGAAGCGCAAAGAAAGGCCACACTAGAAACGTGTTGCTGCTGCTGCTGTGTCTGTTCGGGGTCGGTTCCCCGTGGGGAATAATTTTTGACTAAAACTGCCCCACAGTATAGCAAACCCAGCAAAACACGAAGTCGAAACGCTGGTAAGTGGATTTGTAAGCGAACGACCACCGAGTGAGGGATAGAGAGAAAGAGACGGAGAGAAAGAGACCGAGCGAAAGCAACAACCCACCATGGGATTCAAATTTACGGACTTTTCACGCCATTTTTCTTCCCTGTTTTCCATTTTTGCAGCACGGCAAAGTGAGTGGGAGAGGTCGTAGGCGACAGGATTTATTGATTCTCCCGGCACGCAGAAGTGCCTCGAATGTGCCCGAACTGCCCATCCGTATCCGAGAGCCGTACCGACGGATCCAAGGGGATAAATTGTCCCTCATTCCAGATCTCCGGATACGTTCTGCGAAAGACGACGAGGACATTATCACCGTACGCAAAACGATGGGAAATAACCCCCACACGCAAAGTCGTCCGGGCATGAGAATGTACGACGTTCAAAGAATTGCAAAATAAGCATGGATTTGGACGCACCGAACAATACGGGTTTGCTACGGGTACACGTATTTGACTCCAAGCAAACAGCAGCACAACTTCATGTAGGTCGAAAATCGGCAGCACACACCGTAGTAGCACGTGGCTCGCTCGAGCATGCGTTCGTGATAATGGTACGTGATGCGTTGTCCTACGGTTGTCACTGCCGTACCACGAAATGGAACCACGCTTTACGACTCCGGTCCGACAACAACTACAGACAGCCGGACATGAGCACTCGCCGGTGCTGGTGATATGATCGGTTTTGGTGTCGGGATTATGTTTTGATTTGTAAAAGGCATTTTGTCGGCACCCTGTACATTGGCGTTTTGTTTCGCGTTTTGGGTGATTTTGGCATTTATTGGTTCAACGAGAGTACAGCATACGCATCGTGCAAATTCGAGAATGGCAGCATGACCAAGCGCAGAATGTTTGTTGAGCAAATGGGAGACTAATAGTCGTGCCGAAATTACAGCACACTACAGTGTTTGTGTGTGAAAACCATCCGAAAGATGCTCTCAGTTTTGAGTGCATCTGGCGCCATCGCTGGGACATGGATGGTTTTGAGACGTGCTCAGGGTGCAATTATCCCTTTCTTTATGTGCCAATCAGCCCAGTCATAAAACCATTTTCCATTCCATTTTAAGTTACACCCAATCACATACCATATGTGTGGCATATGTGTGGTGCGAAAACATATTTTGGGGGATGGCCATTACGTGATAATTATATGAATATGTTTTCATTGTGTATGGTTCTGTGTAAAATGAGATTATCCAATTGGTAAATATTCCATGTTTCTTAATGTTACGATGTGGAACTGCAACAAGGTTGAACAAAGATTGTAAGCTTATATTAATGGGGTTTTTCTTCGATACTTTGCACCTGCGTTTGAGTTGATACGTCGGGATAACAATGTGAATGTTGGCAGTTTAGTTGGCCGAACGATGAAATGTTTGTATAGCATTTATAATTTTTTGTTCATTTGTATGCTTTTTTGGCGATAAGAATGCTTCATTTGGAACATCTCCACGTAATTCCAATATTGGGTTGTATTTATCGATTTACAACATTCATGATATCTCAAAAATTATATTGAGCTCTAAAAGCAAACATCTTTTGATATTTACATCAGAAACATCCATACCAGTCAAACGAACAGAATTAATCCGAATACGCTTTGTTCGTTCGATTTTACCAACAGAAACTTTCCGTGAAATGCATTCCTGAATGCTGTTCTGCGCACTTGAATCGCTTACATTCATTTTATTCTACCATCCTTCTACAACAATGATAATCTTCCCTGTCCTGCTGAAGCTTTTCGCGAAAGTCGAACAATCTTGCCCAACACAATCGAGCTACCGTGTGTTACATCGTGTGCGCTTGATACTAGCACCGCCAGCCAGCCAGTGGAAAGCAGGATCTGGAACGGTACATTTGATCCAAATCAATCGTAATTTATTGAAGCGAAAAGACATCCCTATCGACATTCCGGTGCCGGAGCCGCGTGACCGACCCATGAACCGTGGGCAACCGACCGATCATGATCCTTTCTTTCGCCAACGCACAAAAATACTGCGATTGAAACAATCGATCCAGACGTGGTGGAGTACAAGGGCACGCGAAAACCACACCCTCCTCCCTTTTGGTGTGATGTCCTGTTACTAGTACACACATACTGTAGTCGGAATTCATCGCACACACACGCGCGATACAATTCAAGCTGAACACCAAACGGATTGTAAACTTCACCCGACAGCAGCGCTCAACTGTGAACGATTTGATCGATGTAGGAAGATTGCAAAAATGTTGCTCATAACCTTGTTACCTATCCTTCTTTTATTCGTAGCAAAAGTAAAAAGGAACACGAAAATGAGAGCACAAACAATCGTGCACACAACCAGTTCTTGAGCAAACCCCAAGACCAACGTTTGCTGCTACGTCGTCGTTGTGGCAGGGATGCTATGGCAGAACTTTTTTCTCCCCAACCCGTACTTGGCACGATTTCGATTCCCTGTCTTTGGTCGGGAAGGGTGTGCTTTATTATTTCTGAGTAGACAACAGGAAAACTGTTTGCCTTTGGCTCTTCCAAGAAGCAGACAGCGCGTCCCAAGGTGTTTTTGTTTGCTTGTAAGTAACACATCCCTAGGCAAACTCATGATTGTGATCCACTCCGCCCGGCCGACCCCCGACGGTGAAGCGTCTTGACGAGACGTTCTGCAGGGTGGAAAATTGCCTGATCTACCACCTTTTTTACAACAAATTATGTCGTCTTTCCTGGTAAGCGAATAAAAGCAAACACAAAAAAACAAGATGTCCTGATTTTGGGTCAAACTGGTCCAAACACCTTCCAACCGTCACTATCGCAGCGCTAGAACCATCTTTCCAATGCCTATTTTACCACTTTCTTTTTCGAAAAGCGTTCATATCCATGACGTGAGCTCTTTTTGATTGGTTAGCAGGAAATCGTTCACTTTCATCATTTGGTGCGAGCCGAAAAAAAAAGGTACCAATTCCTAGGAACAACAAAACACTGTCAACCACACCGAAACTCCTGCGGAAAAGCTCCTTTTCGGCAAGGTTTGTGTTTGTGTTTCTGATTAAATATCTGTCGCAAACGGCAAACACGCCACACGGCGGAACAAATTGTAGAATTAAATTAGCTCAGGTGTAAAATTGCGTTAGAGAACGGGCTGGAAGTAACCCTGGGAGATGAACAATCAGTGCGGATGGTTTAAGTTTGAGGCGTATGCATGTCTGTGTGTGTGTGATTCAATTTGTTTTGGGACAGATTGACGACTTCCGTTTAATGTTTGCTCGTTTTCACGAATTCATGTGCAGATAAGATGATGGTGTAATTAGTTGCTGATTGTAGCATTATTACAACTGTTACAGCTTACAGAGTTTCTTAAATCATTCAACTTTAGTAAATAAGTACATATAGACAAATGTTCTATTTACTATTAATCGATCTACATCTTTTGTATCAAAATAACCTTAGATTTGTGTACTGCTATACGTAAGAATTATGTGGGTAACAAAAACATGGAACATGCATAATATTTAAAATGGAACCATTGGAACTAACATCCGGGATGTGCTCATACTATTGGGCTCATATTACTCATATTATTGGGTACTAAATTATGAAAGTCTGCGATTTATATGTAAACTATTCGCTATATTGTCTTATGCCATACAAATTACCACTGAATTACAGATAAAAGTGGTAATACAGGTAATCAGAACTGTAAATAACACTAACCTTCCTGTACGTGCCCAAAAGTTGTTCAAATTGCTTCAAAGCAAAACTTTCCCTAAAATACCTTTCACATATTGTTTGTTTTATCCTTACGCGAGCATCCAACAAACCAAAAAAATGTCGGGAAAACTTTCACTCAAGGTTGCTTTGCCAAGTATTCGTATATCTTGTTGCTACCCAAAGATACTTAAAAACACACACAGGAACTAAGCGATGCATCCTTGTCGCACCTTATGTGCCATCCTTCACCTTTGGTCCACAAGCATGCAAATGCTTCTGGTCGAGAGATATTTCCCTGTCAAATCCACTCACAAGAATGATGATTCTTTTTTGGCTTGTTTGGGTTACTCTTCTTGTCTTTCTTTTCCCATCCAAACCTCGTGTTACCTTGAAACACTGTCGCTGTCTCATGCCAGTGCCGCCAAAGTTTATTTTTCACATTATATTATGCCCCCAACACGTACGTTATGATGTGGAGATACTTTTTCAATCAAAGGTCTCCAAGTATCTCGACTCTGGAAGCTGGTAGGAGTAAGCGAAATGTAAAATAAAACATGGAAAAATACCTGTATCATAAAGTTTGTAATAATACTGCAGTTTTAATACTGGTTTTACGGACAAAATATTGTTCGTTGTAGCTTTTGGCTTGCCATGTTCTCATGAGTGACAGTAAAATGTGTCATTTTATGTTTGCGGGAAACTTTCGTAGGTTGTTTTTTCTCAGTTTAAACGGGACAATGTTTCCGTGAGGGAAACTCCACGCAATAAGGTTGGAAAATTGTTTTCAATTAATTTAAGTCACTGTTACTATCATTGTAGTTCTGAAAATGTCGACCAAAACAATGGATAATTTTACAATTATAAAAATAAAATAGTCTTGAATTTCACATGCGTCTTATTGTATTATGTTAGACGCGTTTTAAATTCAGATTTTACACAGTAGATCTAACAACACCTGGAACATTTTAAGATGAAAGAATAGCAATTTAAATGCCTATTTTTAGTGCTATTTTAATATGTATGTAGGACAGTCCACTGGTCGGAAGTAGGATTATTGTTCGTTAAATGTTATTTAGCGAAGATGAAAAACCTATAATCATCTCTAACATGTTCCAGATTAATTCAATGCAAATTTATAGGTAATTATAGATGCTAATATAATTATATATAAAATATATAGCTAACAAACAGAGACATACAGAGAAGTCAGTAGTCACCTATAAACCCTTTCTTCTTTGTTGGCGCAGTTCTACGCGTGACAAAAACGGTAAATAAAGGGCTTAAGCCCATGTCGGGCATGTTTTCAACCGGAAACAACAAACATTCTTTTTTTTAGTTTTGGACTAATTTAAACGAATCATTCTAATGTGAACGAATATGTATCACCAATTCAAAAACACAAAATTATACATGATCTAGTGTTTAAATTCAGTTATTAAAACAGATTTTAGAAATATGGACCTTTTCTGCGCAAATATTTTGAGCAATTTTCGTATTACATGATAAATTACCCATAAATATTGAAACAAATATTTTTGTTTCCTAGTTGCAGACTTCGCAATTTAAGGCGATACATGCTCCACTGCTATCCAATTTGTTAAATAATAACAATTATCCCGATTAAATTTCCATCTACCAGGTCCCAAAATATTCTTTAAGGTTGAAAACCATCACCATCATACTCGTTTTTCTACAAAGGAACGAAAATTAAGAGCAAACACAACTGTGATTGTAAATTATCTTTCATCGCTCATAATGATTATTAAATTAATAACGTCTCCAAACAAGATGTCAACTTTCCAACCTTGTGCTTCATTCCGTTTTCATTCCCGATTTTTCTTTTTCTTTTGCATTTTCCATCACAAAACAGCAAACATATTTTTAGCACGCTTAAAACGACGTCTCATTTAAATCGATCGCTTTTTTAAAACACACCCACATTTGTCATCCAGCTCGAACCAAACGCCCCACAAATGTGTTGCGTCTTGATTTTGGCGGCCCCATCATAGCTAGGTCTGCGGTACGAAAAAACCGCAACAAAAACAGCTCCGAGCAGCTGCCGTTGTTCACAGACACTTAATCAAAATCCATCCGATTGACACATGGGGAAGAACACACAGATTCTTTGTACGAGCAAGAAAAAAAAACAAGAAGTCAACAACCGGCGAACGGTTTCATCCATTCATCAACAATCGTCACCATTTGGGGTGGTGCGAGAGACCCCCGAGACCGTTTCTTTATTGGTGGTGATGGCGAAGTGAAGGTTTACTTTGGCAAATGAAAAATGAGTGTCTATGTTTGCGAGACGGTTTCCCCTCCCCTAGAGGGATTAATGGAGCTTGTGAAGCATCGTCTCGAAAAGACTGGGTAAATAAAAGGCCTCCCAGTCTCTACAGCTGCACTTGAAAAACACAGACCCTCGGGGTACGGTTACGGAAGGCCCATCTAAGCATCACAAATCATTTCCTAGAACGGTGAAAGAAAAGCCCGAAAAAGCTCGGATTATCCGATTATCGTGATTCTTTATTCTAACTCAACAACAACCCGACGTCTACACGCCTGCAAGAAGCCATTCCCCCGGAAAGGATTCAATCCACGATCTACGGAATGATTAAGATCGCCAGGACGTCGTTTGGTACGCCACCGGTTTTGCCTCACAAATATGTTCCAACAGGCTTTCTCACTACGCCGCAAGTGATGAAAAGGTGAAAAGCCTCCGCTTGGAATAGAACGGCACGGTGTACTATCTTTATCGCTCCCAAAGGCGACATTATACTGTAGTCTGTATTCCCACTCCCAAGAGGCCAAGAAAGCAAAAACCCACAAAGCTAAAAATAAGCCTGCACGCATAAAAGAAATTCCGGACCGGAGCGTTTACATATTCCTGTAACCGACGCTTTAATCGTATGCTCCTCTTCACAAACGCCCAATATCACCGATCACAGCTGAGCTGGTGCGATATTTTCCCACGAAACAAACATGCACCCAACGCGTTGGTACATTTGCGTTGGATTTTTCCACACTTCCTGTTGCGTCTGTTGCGCAAACGTAACGAAAAAGGTTTTCGGCATCGACAAAAATGGTGAAATATATTCGAGCATTGCGAGCCACAGCAAACAATGCTGTAGAGAGGACTTTAACCACCTGTTGAAAATGGTCGGGCCAAGGTTTAGAAGGGCCCGGTGTCGAATGGCGTAACAAAGCCATATGTTTGTTTTTATTCACACTCTACGGGTCAGGCGGGTCTTTGATTTTTGGACTCTGAAGAGCATGGATAAAAGAAATGTTCATAGCTTTAATTGTTTTATTTTTCCTGTCCCGTTTCTGTGCTATTTTTTCGTGATTTTTATCCTTCAAAGAATCACGTAGAATATGTAGAGTACATAGAAAGCAACTTAAACAAAAAAGGTAAGCGATGAATGCAAAATAGAAGCTGACACGCGATGGATTTTCTCTAATCTAGGCACGTCGAGCAGGCAGCCCAACCAACTGCAACACAAAGAGTCGCCTTTGAAGGAAGATACTAGAAATGAAAAATCCGTACAAAAAAGCGCTCGCTGTTGCCTTCCCGTCGGATGCGGCTTCAGATGCTTGCGATTTATAACTTGTGGCTCACACGCACTGTCCACATGTATGGCGTGGCATGTAGTGGGGCTGTAGTGGGAGGGAAGGAAAAAAATCACAAACAAATGAGAAAACCAGCCTCCCACGAGAGCTGGCGATTTCCCGGGGATCACTTCAGAAACAACAAACGAACGCACACCGCACCGACGAATCGTCGGGGCCAACTTTCATTCGCCGAATGAGGGATCGTCTTCTTGTTTTACTACCACAGAAGCCTCTCTTCCCGGCAAACTTTAATATGGAGGGGAATAATGCAAAAAAAAACGAGTGGAAGTATCATGGCCGGGAGATTAAATGCTTATGGAAAGGCTTTCCTAGTCGGCATGCTATTTACTTTAGCCTTCGCCTCTGTCCCCGAGGGCATCAGGCGTCAGTACCGAATACCTGGCAGTATCCGAATGGGATCGTTTGTAAGCCACTTTTCAGTCCTAGTGTGGGGTATGGTGCGTTCATGGCTGTGTGTATGTGTGGTTGAAGTATTTTTTCACTCACTCTCAGCATCATGCATAACGTAAAAAAGGGGAAAAACACTCCGGGCCAGGGAAGCTTCTGCAGACCAATAGCCTAGATACTTTCGATGACCTAGGAACGGTAGGACTAGTGAAAATGGAACGAGCGCACGGCATGACATCCAAGGCTAAAGAATGATCCTTATTAAGTGGGGTAAGCTACGCAGTGAGCATTTTCCTGTGAAAGTCATTTTCCTTTTTTAGTTGGACTATATTTGCGTAGTGCATGTGTGCCATGGATGGAAAGGAAAATTGTGAAGGCTACTGTGAGGGTTTTATTTTTACCGAAGATTTAAAGAATGTTTCTCGGTATATTAAGGATTTTCGACTGCAAAACATGTCATAGTTGCTGCTGTACATGCTTGTTCTTTAATAAGTAATTAGCATTCAATTACCGAATAAATTATTCCATCATACTAGATTTCTACAATGAATGTAATGTGTTTCGAAATTTGCGAAGAAAAATTTGTTACATTTGAAGATGGATGTTTGTTAGAGAACCACATTTTAGCGTGTATAACGAAAAAAACAATATCAGATGAAAAGATTGGAGGTAGTATTTCGTTTGAAATATAGCAACGAGGAAGAAATAGAGCAATTCTATGAGATGTAATGTACATCATGATTTAGGAAAAATAAGTTGTTAAAATTTTGTAAAACTAAATAATAATAACTTCTTCTTAAACTATTGAATAATTCATCAAGGGGATCGTTACACTCGGGAGATAGTTACACACGCTAAAATACTTTAAATGTGAGCCCCTTTCCTTTTTAAGATCGTAGGCTGATATTTCAACATATCAGCTGTTTGCATTGTATAGTGGTTTTCGAGCAGCTATCAACGTGAATATAATATACAGGTGGGCTTATCCTAAGTTGTATGTATTTAGAAAGTTGATTTTATCGCTTCTCCTTCTGAAAAAAGATTTTAAGAGTCTTTTGTGTATTCGTTAAGTTACCAGAGAGCCTGTTTGAACAAACACAATCCGTCCTGTCAAAAAGTGACGTTCAAATTTGGCTATAAAGACAGACTACGAGACCTGGTCTATATACACTTTGACTCTAGATTCTACCATCTTAACATTTTGTAGAGCAATTCTAGCTTTGAGGTTAAAATAATCCTGGCTGAAAATCGCGCATCGTGATTTCAGCCACCAACTGCCAAACTCCATGTAATAATGCTGGCTAGTATCGTGAAAGGCCCCAATATTAGGTTGCATTTGGTGATTTAAAATAAACTCGAATAAATAAATCAAAAATGTTTTTATCTCATCATAAAACATAAAAAATGTTTTTTAAAGCTTTACTGACGCAACTAGTTGTAATAAACTTAAACTTGATAATCTTGATAAAATCCTTATCAAAATCCAAAGCATGACATCCTTAGTTACACTTTCGAGTCTACCTCTTTTCAGTAAGAATTCAGAATTAACCTTAGAAAAAAGCAATATTTATTAGTTAAAAGCAATGGTATAATGCAATTGACCATTGAAGAGGCACTATGGAAAAAGAAAATCATGTGATACTAGATGCATGGATGGTGATTAATCAGCCAGTAACGAGGCTGAAAAAATCAAAGAAATGTTAAATATGTCGCCTTGCTTGCATGTAAAATCAAACCAAAAATTACAAATGATTTTGTTCAAAAAATGCAAGCACTATCTAAACATTCTCCATTCATAAAGTGAATACACAACCCCAACTGATACGCAAATGAAAAATCTGTTGACAATATAGAAGCTATAGCAGTGTATCATCGTAAGTCCGAAGGCATTCAAGGAAAGCAGCGAGCAACGAGACCGATGAGAGCATAACAAAACAGTTGTCCCAAACCCACACGGCGCTCTCTAGTGCTGCTTCAACCCGGTAGAGATGCCAACGGCGCCAACACTATTACCGGCGGGTAGATCATCCCAGCTAGGATACTTTTAGGGCCAGGAGCCAAACATATTCCGCATACCATTCCACCTTCCGTTTTGCAGCTCCTTTGCAGCATCCCCAACAAAGACCACCGTGATGCGAACGGTGCACGAAAACTTTATTATCTGCGAATGGTCTTTTGCTATGGGTGGCCATTGTTGGCCTGCACGGAAAAGCCTACGTGCGGATGTGAGCTTCCCTGCATAGTTGAGATGGTAACAGACAGTGCTTAGGAACGGGGATGGCTTTTTTTCTCTTTTGCACAGGTTGAAAGGTGAATGTACACGCTAAAAGTGCTTACAGATCACGGGAAGGAAATAAAACAGGACAGGGTGGTTGTGGCCGGAAAATATGCTGAGTGTTTCGATAGTCGAACGAAAAGCGAAAAAAATCGTCCCTAAAAGCAAGGAGTAGAATATCCAGCCGGATCGAGTAAATCGATCGGTTAATGGAGCTGGAAGCGGCTTAAAGGCTTTCGATGCGCAATAGGACGACACTGTGAGAAGGGAGATTGAATAATTCATGATGGGTTGATTTTAAAGGCGTTGTTGCAAAGAAAAAATGGGCAAAATTGTTTGTGTTATTGTGAGCGCCGTTAAGATGTTTATCGAATCTGAATCGGGTGGTTGAATTATGTAAATATGGGCTTAACTGGGCATGTAAACCAAATTTAATCTCGGATAATCGAAACCAGACAAAAGGTTTACCATTATCTGCCTTCCATGAGCAACAGATAGGAACATCCGAAAACAATAACGTAGTTTACGTGCTTTCTACTCTAAGCACCAAATAGGCCAATTTTGGTTTATATGAGAGGAAAAGGGTCCTTTTGTTTATTTGACAATAGAGAGGTTTCATCACCGACAAACCGACGTGACACTTCGAAGAAAATGAGCTTCAAAAGTTGTCTCCTTATTTCAAATGAAAATACGTTAAACACTAGCGCCATCTCTATAATGATTCGCTTACTACACTGACACAGAGAAGAAACTGCTAAACCTCCTTTTTGTTTTTCTTCGCAAATTCCAATGCGTATTGTTTTATGTACTTCTCACATCTTTTGCATTGATTTGGAAACTTATAAAATGATTTTCCTGGGTGTTTTGTCCAATAATTCTCACAAAATCTTGCCTCACACTTCCTTCGCCATTTGTATTTAGAAAAGTTGTTTACATCGAAGCAGCAGTGAACAGAGCTTACTTTGACAGAAGTGTTCGCCTCACTGGTAAAGACAGTACTTTCGTGTGGGACACTTTTGTAACGCCAGTGTCATGTCGGTTTGTCGGTGGTTTCATGGCAATAAATAAGAGTAAAACATAATAACCACATGTGTTGAAATACTTAACCCCTAATAAGATACCAATTTACCACTCCAACAAATTCCACAAAGTCTTGAACCTTTTCTCAGACCCCTTTTGAATATCTATAGAGCAAAGGACACAAAAAACGCATTTACCAAATTACTACTCACACCAACAAGCCGTCAAGCTATTATGTTTCATGCTCCCATTTGTGCTTTAATATTAAGATTATTATGTTGCTTCAAAGAAGATGTCATGCTGTGGTAGAAACGTTGCATGCCGCTGTCACTGAAATGGGAGCTCAAACAGGTGTCTGACA
This sequence comes from Anopheles merus, assembly GCF_017562075.2. Classification (NCBI taxonomy): domain Eukaryota; kingdom Metazoa; phylum Arthropoda; class Insecta; order Diptera; family Culicidae; genus Anopheles; species Anopheles merus. The sequence continues at coordinate 41,432,797 of NC_054084.1, forward strand.
CTAGCGGCACGCTGCCACGCAAGTTGCCAACATTTGGCATTGGACATTTCAACAGTCAACCATTGCCGCCAAACAATGTGTGTATGTATGTGTGAGTATGTATGTATGTGGGGCAATGTTCTAGCGATCAGAAGCAAGAAACGAAACACCAACCACACCAGCACCAAACACGCGGTGTAGCTTCTTCGCCGCACGAAACGTCAATTTGCTGTCATGTTAGCAAAATAGCGAAATGCTTTCGCGCCAGACTTTTTTTTTGCCGTGCATGTGTGCGTGTGCAAGTGACTGTAGATATGTGAGCCGGACTGTGCGGTAGAGGGAGAGAAGCAAAATTCGCGAAATGAAGTTTTTTCACGTTTTGACCTCCCCAGGGCACCCGCTTCTGAGTGAGTCCCCTGGCACACTGCGTCACAACGTGACACAAAACGACGCGGGTGAGCTCGGACAGCAGTGGACGAGAGTGCCGCGGTATTTCGGCTAATGTTTCGGTCCGACAGCCGTCATTTACTTAAATTGAGTCAATTGTGCAACCGACGGAAAACGTAGAAATGTGTCGAGCTTGTTCTTTTTTCTTCGTGCCTCGGCCAGCTTGTGTGCGTCTTGTGAGATGCTGTGGACAGCACACACAGAAAGGACACAAATAATGAAAACGCTTTCAACAGCAAAAAACGACTCAAAAAGCCGGTACGTATCCTTGCAAGCGCCTCGTCGTATCAGTACAATTGGGTGTCCCAATGTTGATTATCAGTCCCGGGTGCTTTTTTCGGGGTGTGTCACTTCACAAATCAATACTTTGCGTCTGGTGCGGAGGGGCATTTTACGGCAACACAATGGAGCGATTGGTATTCAGCAGGAGCAGGAAACACTCGAGCAGAACTCATCAGAGGATAGTTTGACAGTTGGCACAGCACCACATCCTTTTCGATCTGTTGCTTTGCAGCCGGATGAAATGGACCGTACGGTTGTGTTTCGGTTGCTTTCTATTCCATTCGAAAGTGGTAAATGAGGGTTGTGTATAACATTTTGAAATTCAGCAACTTTAAATTGAAGATCATGGGTAGCAAAAAGGAATGTTACAATTTTTTAGGAATAAGACAGTTTTAGATCCATTTTTGGATGGTTTTAGTTTGAACCATGCTGGGTATAGATTACCTTTCCTTAGTTATATTAAAGAATTAAAAATACAGAATGAGGATTTAATAGAAGATTGGTGAAATTGATCTCCACCATCGAGTAACCGTCGATCTTTATTTTTGTGCTCGATCTGGATTGTTTGTTGATGACATCTTTGTTAAATTAAATTTAAGAGCACAATTTTTCAGTTTGTGAAATTTTGAACTTGTAGCAAGCCAATTTTTCGCTACATGAAATATTCATTCCACAAAAAACAGTACAAGAAATCCATAATCATGTGCACCTTTCGACAAAATTGCTACACAAAACTGGCAAATATTCCACACAACACTTCCGCCCCAAAAGCGCTTTCATCCACAACAGCGCACCCCTGGGGAGTTACGAAATGGTGAGATTTTCGCATGAATGAATTATGCAACACTTATTCCATCCACCAACCTGCCAGCCAGGCGCAACGCTTAACTCTTTCCCGTATCTTTCCATTACCCGGAAAAAAGCAACCGAGGCCGAAAATACTTTCATCGCTTACCAAAGCAAAGCATCCGAATCCTATATATCTACCACCATTCCCTCAGGGGGGCTTATCCACGTTCTATCGGAAGAGCAGCAAACCACCGGAAAACGGCATGGGTACGATGTACAGCAGTGAGTTTTGCCGACGATAAAGCTCGACAGCAAATTGAAGCATGAAGCGTGTGCCAATCGCTCGTCGCCTTTCCTGATCGACTGACGAAATCGAAAACAACTAGACAAAGTACTGGCAGGACACCTCGGGAAAGGCCTGGCGTGCATTCGACGGCCCCTGTACTGAGGTCGTTGATGAAATTTAGATTACGAGATTACGGCCAAGATCCGATTACCACGGCAGCAGAGGGACGTAGGTACCGAAAGCCCACCCACCGAAGCGATGATGGATTAATGAACTTACACGCCAAACGGAGGCTGAGCGCGTGCTCAGGAAACCACAGGAAACAAACCGAGGGCACTCTCCCGCATCGGAGAAAACTTAACCAACCCTAAACCGTTTTCGGAAGACACAGCTTGTACCGCGATCAGGCACAATTTTGCGGCTGGAAATGAGCCGGAACATGGGCTGCTGTGGCCGGCTTTCTAGCGATGCCTAAAGGCATACGCGTAGGCCGCTGCTGGTGCTGTCCTGCTAAATGGGAAATTCAAAGATGGCTAGCCATTTTTGGCGTAAAATTGAGTGTTGCCACTCGAGGCTGTCACGGCTTTTGAATTGCACCGTCGATTGGATACGCAAAGTGCCGCACAAGCTGGGCTTGGTAGCACGCGCTGGAAGACATTTTTCTTTAATGCTCTTTGTTGGAGGGCTTTCACTGTGGGCTGTTTTGGCTCTGGTGGGAGTACAAATTGTGTATTTATTGATGGGAAATTTAACACTGACAGCCTTTTTGCGAGGGAATTGAATTGAGTTATCAATAATGATGCGTACGTAATTGAGTGCTTATGGCTTATGCAGGCTTTAAATAGGGGTAAATGTACCACAAATTTGGTGCTTATTCAAATTGCTCAACATCATTTCACATTTATTTTAGTGTTATTACCACCCTCAAAGGAAACTGTTTAATATTTTTAATGAAATGGAAGTTCCTTTACAGAGCGTTATTTTGCAAACATTTAAATCAACGAATGAAGACTTTTTGTCTTATTTTCATTCTTACCATTTATTAAAAAGTTTGATCAAGATAATATGAAAACACATAAACATAAATTAGAAAATATAAACTATATCAAGATCGTTCTTTCCAGTTACAAAACCATAGGTTTATAGACTGGTTTGTTTTAAATCTATATACAGAATCTAAATATTTCATTTTGCATACATTTTTTACAGTTTTCTCAATTCTATAACCGAACCCAGCGTCATGCTCTCAGATAAACTCGATTACCCTTCCAGGGGCGTGATTGATTTCATTCGTTTGTGTCATGCTTTTTTTTTCTTCGCTGCTTCGCTTCTTATCAAGCAGGCGCTTCTTTTCTTGTTTATCTCGAACCACTTCCATCCGAGGAAGAACCCTTTCCGGGTTGATGTTTATGCAACGGAGGTTCACAGTAAGCAACACCAACATAAAAAAACTAATTCGATTTTCCCCCAAAAACCACTTTCAACTTCTCTCTCACCTCCAAATTCCACCACTGCTTGGAGCTGACCCATGAAAATTGTTTGGTTTGTTTGGTGGTAATTTGTACCAGCTCGGCAACGTAACCAAATTACAGCGGTAGTGAAACTTCTGCACCACTTCTTCACACCTTCAATCTTAGTTGCTTTTCAAAGCAACAGCAAATAACAAAATAAGGGCAATCGATTTGAAAAAAGGGGAAAGTTCTGCCTCGACGATAGAACATGTTTGTACTGACACTTTCAGGAAAATTGTGATTACTGATCCCGTCCACGTACGGGATGTGAAATTACCATTCAGGGCCAATTCATGTGCCAGCGGCCACCGATAGTTGCTCGACAGCGAGCTCGAGCGATGTACGCGCTTGACAAGATAGTGAAGCTCAATTATTATTGGTGGTACCATATTGGCAAACTACCTTCGCATGCCGGAAATTGCTCGTAGACGGGCGTACCTCAGCATCTTAGCTGATCGCTGCGTCTTGTGCGTCGTCGATAACAACACGTGCAGATATATACTTCCTGGCTGATTCATTGCAAGGAGCGATCAATGAAGGGAAGAAACTCCAAAAATTAGATTCAATTCAGCGAGCGTACTCTTATCAGGTGACAAGGAGTGACGTCTTTTGGAAGGTGTGTCTGACAAAAGCAGGTGCTAAATTTGGTGGCTTTGTTGTCATTGTTATTGATGTCATTGAAACCGTAAAAAAATTGTAATGCGGTTTATTCTTTATTAAGTTGCTAACACGTGTCCTCTTAGAGTTTTATATTAATTAAAAATTATCAAATTATACTTCGTACTGGCGGTAGGAGGAATTTATAGGACCAGGAGAACATTATAGGAGAAGGGATTAAATAACTTAGACATTTAAAAAGTATAACAACTATTTGAATTACGGTGGAACCTTACTTATCAATTATAAGAAACACTTTAAAGAAGTGTGTAATGTATATGTTTTTATTTTTTTTAAAGTTAAATAAAACAAACTTTGCAAATTTTGTACTTTGCTTAGCAGCTGGAGTATGTCATACAAGAAACGTACAACACAGTGCTTACAACTCAAATGTATTATTGAAAGTAATTCAGCAGAAATTATATTATATGACTGTTCTGCATAAACAACTTTTAATTTAGAACATCATTTTATTAATATTATGTAACATAATACAACTTAATGTGTTCTGATTTACCAAAGGTTTTAGAGAATACTAGAAAAATAATACAAAACCGAGGTACAAGAACTTTCAAACAAATTCATAACCAGCTATTTTATTCAATATTGAATACGTCAAAAGTTCTTTAAAAACCTTCACGTTAGAGAATACAAATATTTTATTTATAATTTTTGATTTTCAAAAGAAAATCATGCTTCCATTTTGTATTCCATTTCTGTAAACCCATTTCTTGTATTAGAAATAGAAAAATGTAAAATTTATCAGATATATTTACACCACATTTTACAAAGGACACTCTCAATTTTTTATGATTTTTTCTCTCCAATCTATAGTTTCCATGAACAGCCTTTGAACTGAAAAAATACACTTCTACGAAACACTTCATACCCCAATGTAAATGCACTTTTAGTTGTACCATTTACATGAATGTGCAATAAATTTCATTTCGTTGCAAAGATGACTGTGACAAAAAAAACAGAACAGCAGCAATTACACGCAAAGAGCAGAACCGTGGTGCAAAAGTAACACCACCAGGTGTGTCGATAGATGCAACTCTACCGATGTCGAGTGCGCATATCAGATCGGAGATGCATTTGGGAAATAAATTGACCGTAATTGAGGACCGTTCGCATTGCGCATCGCTAGCATCGGCAATATGGAGCTCACTTTATTTGCCGTGGTATGTAATTTTACGAGCTATATTGATGTTTGCAATGCGTTTTTATCATCAAATACAACCTTTTCCAATCTGCTTGCAATCTCAGTCACAAAAACTATCGTTTTAATTGTTATTTTGCAAACAATTTACGCAAATCTTGATAGTACACTTCAAATGTTTACCAGCAGCATGAATATTCATTTTAAATCACCCTGGTTAAACAGTTTCTCACAATCGGCTGTACACTTAAGTGCAGGAGTCAATCAAAACAGGCTGCAATTAAAATCCACCCTCAATGGCGAATGATAAGAGGAGAAAAAACAGCAGCAGCAGCTCAGGGCAGTAGATTTAAACTGTTCCACAATTACTAGAAATGGAGGAAGCGGAGATGAGTGCTTACAACACAATATTTACTCAAACCTTGTACAATTTCCTGCTAGTGCACTTTAACTGTTTGTACCAGACATGGTTGCCCCACTTCGTGCGCCCCCAGTCAAATGCAATCTCTTCCTTTAAACCCAGCCGTTTACACTTCTCATCAATAGACAGTTCCATTTCACATTCTAACAAACACAAGACAAGCATCGGCACATGGAAAGAAAGACACAATCCCCAGTGGAATGGCCAATCATGTGCACATTGCCATACACAGGCAAGGTCTGCCCCTTTTTCCCACCCAACACTTGATGCAAACGCTCCGTTTTCTTTGATGCCCGCACATGCTTATCGCATTCAAATGAGCCTAATTTAATTAAACGTATAATTTTCACCATATTACACACCCCAGTAGGTGTTGGGGTGTTGGGTGAGATGATCTGTACCTACCTTGAATTCGACTGCCTGCCTGGAGTACGCAGACGATTGCCCCCTTTTGCCACCACAGAAACACACACACAGTGCTAGTGCCGATTCCCCGTAGCCGTTTTTTCCCTCCCCCGAGGGCGTGTTAATTGATGGCTTTGGATGTTTTCTGTTTGTCGTTTTTTGTTGTTGTTTTGTTTGGACCTTCTTCTTCTCACACACTACTGCACTGAGATGCTGGAGCGACGGTAGCTTTACCTGCAGCTGCAACTCCCTCATTAACTAGGGGATGTGTTTTTCCACCTCCCCTCAGCATGCACAACGACCGATTGCACTTGTCGCCCTGAGATGCACGATTCCTCACTGTTCATCGGTAGCTAAGCAGCGTGATCCAATTCACCCTACACCCCACTCCCCGACACAGATAGAATGCTCTATTTCACTTCCCTTTTCGGGTGGGTTTCAATTGCACCGCCATACGCTCGATCACACGGGCACACTTGCATTGCATTCATTTTTCTTCGGACGGTAATTTGTGTACACTGCTCGGAAAGTAGCGTAAACTTTTCACCCACCTCTTTCCTAGGCCGCGGGTGTTTGTTTATGCTCCTTTCCCTACGGGTTCTATTTCAGACTCTACCTGGAAGCTCGAAGCAAGACGGGGATCAGCCCAAACCGCAGGTGTACGACAGCCCTTGCCAATTAATTACATCGGTATGCACCGCTCCGAGATCATGTCCAGTAGCAACCCCACTATCATCGAGCTGGGGTGGCGAGAGCGTTAGACACACTTCCTATGTTGTCTATGGCGCTTCGCAACCCGTTCAATCACCGAACCGTCGTGTGCCTCCGGCGCCCCGGTCAGTGCTTACACACGGAGCTCACCCACCTTGCCGTTTTGCACCGTGCTGTTGTAAAAAGGAAGACAGAAGAGAATGAAGAAAGCAGGCCAAAGAAGCAGTGCTCAGCTGCACTGCAAATGGGTGAGGAGAAGGAAAAATGCATCACCATTGCATCACACCGTCGCCGGGCGGTTGTGAACGCAAATATTACACGCCTCACAGTGAACACGCGCTTGATGACTCGCCCCTGTCAAATAAGCCCCCCCCCCCCCTCCTTCTCCATACTCCATCCCGTTCGATGCGGCTGACGACGACACTTTCCGGTCGGATGGGACACACACACTATATGCCGCCCGCCCGTCCCTGTCAGCATGCATCAAATCTGCATGCCTAATGATGCGACAGTGTGGCGGGGCAAGGAATTAATTTTATATCCAACGCCCCAAGCACGCCAGCAAAACAGGGCATTCCACCGTGAGCGCGTGCAAGTGCGTTGCTGCATTCACTCACTGGGGGGGTTTATTCAAGCTGATTATCTGCCCTCGCACACACCAACTCGCCACCCAACGGTCAATGCGAAGAGTGCAGCTTTGGAGAGCTTTCATTTAATCACGGAACGGATCGAACGATTAGGGTGATCTTCAGCTGATGAGCGCAATTAGTATGACGTTTGGGGGAGGCGGGGGGGATGAGGAGAATGAGCATGGGGAAGGAGGTTCAATATCAGTGATGCATAAATTGTGTCTCATAAAAATGCATCACCAATGGGAGATGGCTTTGGAGTTTGTCTCCCAGCCCCACAGCCTCTCGCAAAGATTGGTTGCGATCGTTATGAGCGTCTCGACCTCCCTGGTGGTGCACCGACAGTCTAAGGAAACACACCCTAACTGCATTAAGCACTCTCTCACGCACTTACTGTAAACCGTACACATACACACAAACTCTCTTTCTCACTCTCTCCTTCGTACACACATTCACCAAAAAAGCACATACACACATCCACCAGACACGCTTAAGTATTCTGCTCACTTATACGTTGGGATTGTTGGCCCCACCTCACTACCCCTCGGAATCTGGGTGACAATTACACTTTCGATCAATTTGCATTCAAACGCACTCCATTATCACGTCACACACACAGTGCGTCACAGTGACTGGGATATATTTATGCACTCTTAATGCACCTCTTAACCGACGAAGAGTTTAAAAATGCTTCTTCTCGAAACATTGTATTATTTTACAACATTTTCTCGTACAAAAATGGGAAAATTGTACTTAAAAAATAAAAACAAGAAATCAATAAAGGTCACAAGTTACGCTTTCATAATTCACACACCAGTGATAGCGATGAGAGCTTGCCCAGCGGAAACTTAGATCACAACGGAACACGAAACAAATGCGACAGAGACTACACTCCCCCGGGGCAGGGGAAAATAATACCGTACAGACCCGCGAGCTAAGGCACCAGAGAAGGGTTTTGGTGTTAATTCAATTTAAAACAGTCCAACGTCTTGCGCGTTTGCCCGCGTTCAGTGTTGGCGCGTGTTGCCCCTTTCCAAGACGCGGCAAAGGAAACATTCTTCTGCTATCTAAAATAAATACGCACACACGCGCAGTAACAACAACAACCATCCAAGAACTCACATTGTTTAACGAACAATTACATCTAATTTAAATCTTTCACTACACTCACAACACACTTCTCCCTTCTAAGGGGTTGGCTTTAAAGAACAAAACAAAAAATCACGCCGTTTATCTTGCCCAGCTTCTGACCGAGCAATGCCGTTACACACGTTGTTAGCGCGCGCCAACAGTCCGGTGCAGTGTGCGTACGCACCAGATGACGGGGGAAAACTGAGCGCGAGCACGATGCTTGATGCTTTTCCAAAGTCGGCAGGGTTTGGCTACGGTCTGGGTCTGAGCTTGCCCCTTCAGGGTGTATCCGTACCCGAACCGCCCCGCTCTAATACGACCAAGCGGTTGGTTTGCCGGGCGAGCGGGCTGTTGCAGGGCACAGCGCAAGCGTCTGTCGCACCACATGTTGCACGCGACGCAACATTCGCGCACAGTGCAGCAAGACGGGGACATAACAAAATCTTTACTGATGTACACTCGGGGCAGTTAGATCAATGGACTGCCTAATTATTCCTTCAGAATATGATTCATAAAACAAGGCAATGATTTAGCTATTTGCCAACATGTAATATAGTCGAGTGTCATGTAATACAAACGAACCATGAAACAGAAATTTACTATTTATGCAGGATTATTCTGTTTTATGTTTCAAATCAACAAAAGAGACAACACTAACTATTGTTTATTTTTTCCATTTTTAATTGAAATTTTTAACATCTCATTCAATTAAATCATAGAGAGTAAAAATAAATTCTGAATTTGTTGTGCCAAAAGTAACAACAGCGTAAATAACAAGTTTATTAGCAATACTATACTATACAACACTAACTATTGTTTATTTTTTCCATTTTTAATTGAAATGTTTAACATCTCATTCAATTAAATCATAGAGAGTAAAAATAAATTCTGAATTTGTTGTGCCAAAAGTAACAACAGCGTAAATAACAAGTTTATCAGCAAACAATAAATTAAATAAACCGTAGAGGACTTTTAAAACATGAATTAAATCTTAGTAAGTTTCACTCACTACAGCCTTTAATAAGGCTCTCGAAGACTTCCAAGACCCAATTTTTACCATGTTAAGCATAGCATCAAATATGTTTTATTAAAATAATGATTATTATTATAATTCTTTTTATTGTTTTAAAACTTTGATTATCTATCCATATTGTTTATTTGTAAATGTTTGCTGTTAATATTATACATAATATTCAAAACTATTAAAAAGAACATAACTAAAGTTGAAATAATGTGGGTCCCCATATGTTGTTTTTATTGACTTAAGATGGTTTGTGCTATCTTGCATGTTTATTACTATACATATATTACTACAATATATACGAGTGAACAGTTGACTAATTAAAGCAGACACGCAAGTGATGTAAAGTAAACCATTGTTTATATTAAATTGAAGTTCGTTAGACCATTGCTTGAAATGTTGTGGTGCTGCATCGGAAGTACATTCTTTTAAATTGTGTCTACATTCTCTAAAGGAAGCAACAATATAATTTTATTTTTACCAACAACAAAAACACTTCACTTTTGAGCAGCACGTTTTTATCCATTTCGCTTCTTTACCCAATCTCACAGTGAAGAGGCCGGCGCCGAAGACGTCTGATTTCTGTTGCACGACACGTACGCGCACGCATGGCGCAAAACGTGCCCACAATATTTCGCCTCATTCGCTTATCAAAAACGGAAAAACGGTCACCCCGAAGCTCGACGAAGAAGCGTGTGCGAGATCTTCTAGCCCGATGGTCCGATAAGACGAAGCGCACATCGCTCCGTCCGGGCGCTGTGGTGTTGTTAATTAAATCTTCCCATCTACCCAGCTCGTAGCTAGATAAAGGAAAAATTGTGCTCACAAAAAAGCAGCGCAACGATGACAACAAAAATAAAGAACGCTTGCCCTCAAATTAACAGTCTAAAAGACAAATGCGTCGAAGTGTGGCGAAGTGAATGGGGGGGAGGGAAATAGTCTAGCTTCACAATTGGTGTCACCGCATCGATCTGATCTGATTGCAAATTGTTCGTGACGAGTGATGGAACATCGTGATAGCAGCGACGATGCGCCCAATCCCAATGTGGTACAAAGGTGATGGAATTGTGTCAAAGGGAAAAGCGCGACATAATTAAAACAATTGTAAATGCAACCACAAAAGCGCATCACGGTATGAATCAACATTGTAATAAGTAGCTCAATGGCGCTTTTGGTTGTTTGTTTTGGGGTGCAATTGTAACAGTAACAATCAACAATCAGCACGCTGCTCATCGGTACAGCTTCGCTGGGAAAGAAGGCAGCAATCAAAGGAAGAGTAATTTCCCCACCAGCTAATTAATTAGCCACCCTGCCAAGTGTCATTAGGCATGTACGCCGGTCCAATCAACAGTCCGACACCCGTAATGACCACACATTCAATCCAGTAGTCCGCAATTTGCAACCATTTCGCTGTCTCGGAATGACAGCCTCCGATGGTTCATTGGCTAATTGAAAACGGAGAACGAGTCCTCCACCAGATAAACAGGCAGGCAGGCAAGGGAGCAACAAATCTTGCACTTCACCGAAACGATCGTACGGAATCAATAATTATGAGGAAACGCAGAGCGAATCGCAACCGTGAGGATGAGTCCGAGCCTCCAAAACAATCATCTTCCTTCATCCACTAACGAGGGTAACATACGTTTCCCGTTTGCCGAGTCATTTCTGAAGCGCTCGTCGCAGTTTATCTACGATTGGCGCCTTCTAAATGGCCCTCTCGCTCAGTGGAGCAGTAGCAGATGCACAAACGAGTGTAACCCGTTTTAGGAAGGATAACACACAGCCACACACACACAATTTACATCGGTCAAATCATTTCAATCAGCTGCTTATGTTCGTGCTTTGCTGCTCCCTGTCTTTCTCTCCTTTGCGGCACTTGCGATCTGATGAACTCTCGCACCGCACCGGGGCAAAAGACTGGAGCTGCATCCGGGCTAACGAGCTGCATGAAAAGCATCTCGCGCTTAATGGCACCCAAAACACCACACCCTGGGTGGTCCTGGGACGAACCTTTGCAAACAATGGACGATGCACGAGCGATGCGCTTACATGCCCCCATCCCCCAAACTAACCTGCCTACCTGCCAGCATAATCGTCGACCCAGTCAGCAGATCATGCCGATAAACTCAATCCGGTTCGTGGTCGCAAGGGGCCTTTTTTTCAATGATTTTTACGACCGTGTACAATACTGGTCGAGTAATTATTTGCCTCCGTATAAGGTAGAGGTGAAAATCGTGAGAGAGTGTGTCCATGCACTGGCCAACCTACCGCCCCGTACCGTCAATCCGGGGGACTAGTAGTAGCTGACAGGGATACCAGCGGAATGTCACCCGGAGTTACACCGATACAGCGATGCCGGTACACACTTAATGGCCAAATAAATCACACCCCAAGCCGATGTCGAGACCCTGCAGGCCCTTCCAGCACGCTTTGTCAATTTATCTTCCATTATCAGGCCTGGCGAAGAAAAATGGGAAGAAGGAAGAAACCCTTAAATTCATATCATCCCCGTGACACACACCGCTGTGGTGCGCGGTGCAATACCTTATGTGAGAGAGTTGTGTAAGTGTGTGTGTGTGTGTGTGTGTGTGTGTGTGTGAGAGAGAGAGAGAGAGCGAAGAGAAAAAAAATCACAAAAGGAGCATGCATAAATTCACACGTTTGTAAAACGCAGGTAACAAATAGGCCACTCGCGCGCCACTTGCAACAAATCGACCCCGCGGCACCGGACACAGTTGACGGAGTTGGTCGAGGTCCGTTTTGGCAGACATTCGTTGCCTGCGGCTAGTGGGGACATGCATTTGGCCCCGATCATGTGGCGGAATGATAAATTCATGTCGTGAAACATAATAATAATCGTCGATTAATATTCATTTATGTTTTTTAATTTATTTACGATAATGGTGGCGTCGACTCGGACTCGGCCCGAACTCCTGCCTTCTCTTTTGCTGCCTTTAGCTCTCTGCCATGCGTACAGATAGCTTAAACTCAAAGTGTAAAAATAAAACAAAGAAACCCTATGTTTTACTTTAAAGCTGCTAAAAAGTTTAAACTCAACATACACACACACACAGTCTTCATGGAACTGGATGAAGTAATATCTCAAAGGCCTTTTCAGGGAGTGGTAGTTTAAAAATTATACGAACGAACAAGCCGCTACCGAACGGCCGGGACTGGCAGGGGTATGATAAAGAGGGACAAGATTTATTGTGCTGCACTTTACACCACCGAAACTGCCGTGTGTCTTCCAACAGGAAGCGGGAGGAAAAAACGAAAAGGTGAAAAAATGAGTGCTACAGGACAGGAGTTTTTTGTTCGCTGTTTGTTGTGGGTTTTCTTTTTTATTTCTTAATTTTCAAAAGAACCTGCCCCAAGACGAAGCGTGTCTTTCGCGGGGTTTGGATGCTGCCCGTCGGCAAACAGAGGTTGGTTTGAAGGATAACGGACGACCCAGAAGCAGCACTGTACGCATTTGTCCCCAGCGGTGCCTATAAGCATGGCTGGAAGGTTGTTGCCGGGATTTTCCCGCGGCACAGCGATAAGATCCGAACCTTGAGCGTAATGGAGGGGAAGTGGATCATTTTTTTTTTAAATTCTTTTCCTTGCGAGATGAAGCTTTTTTGACGTCGATTCTGGCTAATTGAGTGTAATCACCGTCAAGCCAAGGTGCCGGCCGTTTCGGTGTAGACGGCTTGTAAACTTTGAACTAAGCGAGGGAAATACAATCTGTCAATTTGGTGTAGTGGGATAAGATTTTTGGGAAAGCGACTGGCACGGAGCAGTGTTTGCTCTGAAATTCGAATACCTTTTGATTGATGAAAATTGTGTTTCTGTTTTGGAAAAATCTAAACTTTCAATGCACTTTTTTTAAAGCATTGCTTGATCTTCTTTTTGAGCAACGGTAAAGATTCACAGAAACTTAATAGACTGTTGTTTTTATTTAGACTACTGTTATGAACAGTGCCTGCCACAGGTAGGACTGACTATCCTGCTATCAGTAATATATCAGTTACAGATACCCAATCTCATTAGTGGTGCAGGGCAGGCCAAGACCGACCACGGTGGTAACGTCAAAGTAAAAGAAGAATAAGAAGAAGAATAAATTAACTTAACTTTGACGACTGCTCGTACGACTTAAAAACATATCCGTCATGGGTTCAAGCCCCGAATGGACCGTACCCCGTATACGTAGGATTGGCTATCCTGCTATGGGTAAATCAATAAGTTACTGATAGCCACTAGCTACCACACTAGAGGTACATACAGGCCTTGACCGACAACGGTTGCTGCGGCAAAGAAGAAGAATTTTATTCGATGCTCAAACAACTGTTGTCCATGTCCAAAATCCCAACGAATATCTGTGTAACAATTCATTGGTTAATAACGGATTCGGTTTATTGTGTTTTGGATTAAAGAGTATATATTTATGGAAGCAAGTGAGATCTAAAAGTCTCAAAATATAGCATTTTGTATTATTTTATGTGTATTTAATGCTTATTACATTACTTTTTTATTGCAATATAACATTTCTATTAAAAAATGATATTTGTTGTCGACTGGCTGTATGAGAAAATGAGGAGAAGTCATTTCTTTCCATGAACATGCTTTGAAAGGTTGTTATTTAAACTTACTTGCAAAATAAATCAACGACCTTGCAAGCTGCTTGTCGTCAGTTATTCGGAATTGTCATTATGTCAGACATGTTAAAAGATGCATGTAGGCATGTTTTAAGGTCTTCCTTCGATTTTCATCAATTCCTCCTCAGTTTTCGCAACAAAATTGTTCTATTGAAAATTGGAGTAGAGCTTTTGCATCATATTTAATAAGAAAATTTTGATGGAACAAAGTTGGGGGATGTTAAACCAATTCGCGGACCAGGATGTAATATCTAAATTCCTCCGAAATTCACCTAAAATGGTTGCATTGAGTTTTGGCGTAATTGCTGACCCGTTTTCTGCCTCCTTATATGGTTGTTTTTGTTTCCCAGGTACTATTTCATTGTTTGACGGGTTGCATCGACCTCCCGGCCAAGTTAACGCATCAATGTAGCCAATTGTCTCTCGGTCTTCAGCTCTTCATTTTCAGCTACCATTCGGAATATCTGCTATACAGAACTTGTTATAATACACACTATCAGCTATAGACACATTATAACACACTTCGCAAAGCCAAATCACACCATTGCAACACATTTGTTATAACACACTCAGCAAATCAGAGAATCAGAACAACGCAACCGGAAGAATTCAGGCCACACCGTTCATATAAAACAATTGTGACACACTTCTTGAAAACACCCGAAAGACGCATAATAACCAAATCAGCCGTTACTGCAACAAAAAAGGTGAACCGAAAACGCATAGCAACGTATAAGCTGAGCGACGAAAACATTCATTCTTCAGCAACAATAGTTGAAACCTTCTTTCACAATACAGTAAAACTGCAGCATAGGTACTTATCGACAAACACCTCACACCATTTCAATTAATAAATTGTTACCAATAACAATAACATTTAATTAGGATAAAGACATATTTCAAAACCAAATGTGAGAAACCCATAACATATCTTTAGTATAAATAAAACCAATTCCGACCATGGCAAGTCAGATTCGTTCACGGTCAGACTGTCAGGATAGACTATGCCCATCCAATATCTATCGACTTCTCATTTAAAGAGTATAGTTATGTCCTCCTACCCAAGGTAAGGCCTCTAAACTCCAACGTATCCAGTAAAAGAAACCTCCTAAAGCTTTCTATGATCGCCTGGACGATCAAGTGTCGAAAAGTCCGCTCGAACGAGGTTTTATTCCACCTCGGCTCATGTCAGTAAAAACTGACCTACCGCGACGGTACTTGAGGTACAGTTGGTTAGAGTTTGACTGTTAGAGGTGTCATATTTTGTCTGCTGACACATAGTGACTAATAAACTCATAAATACTTTTATTGATAGTGCAATCAATGTTTCGTTAGTGCGGATCTTCCCATGAAAAATCGATATATTTTTCCATTTTTAAATGTTTATATGTTTATATGTTTATATGTTTATTGATTAATCCATCGGGATCTTGAAGATCCTACATGAATGTACTTAAATTAGTGCTTATAGACTATGTAAGGTACATACATCGATCGGGGAGAAGAGGTGCACAAGAATAGAAAATGTATTTTGAGAAAAAAATTATTACGTAAGTTGTGTCCTGAGTCTATCTCTAAAAACATTCTGTGGCATGTTGAAATCAAATAAATCAAAGTTATTTATGAAAGTTCGACACATAGCTGACATAGGATCAGACTGGCCAAAACGAGTTCTATAACGAGGGACGGATATGAATTGACGTGTACGTAGATTCCTAGATGGCGCGATAAATTCTATCGTAGCTAATAGAGTAGGAGCATCAATGTGGTGGTTAAGTAGTCCTGATATAAAAAGGCATTTAGCTATCTTACGGCGCTTTTTCAACGACTGAATCCCTAAAAGCAGACACCGGGAATGGTATGACGGTAACACATCGCCCTGTCGCCATGGTAAAAGTCTTACAGCATATCTAGTCGCTTTTCTTTGGATGGCCTCGTTTCGATTACTCCATTGTTCGGTACAGGGGTCACTAACAATACTGCCATATTCTAACACAGATCGAACGTAGGCACAGTAGATGGTTTTTATGGTCATAGGATTACGGAAACCTTGCGTTGATCGAATAATCCAACCCAGTAGTTGGTTCCCTCTAGACACTATATTCTCTAGGTGATCGTTAAATGTTAAACGTGTGTCGAGAATGATCCCAAGGTCGCGGAATTTATCGGTGCGTTCAACGGATATGTTATCGATCTGGTAGTTAAATCGTGTGCAAGACCGAGAACGGTAAAAAGACAAAACACGACATTTTTCGATACATAGCACCATTGCATTATCACGGCACCATATGCTAAACAGGTTGATGGCATGTTGAAGATTGATGCAGTCATTGGTATCGTTGATAGGAGCAAACAGCTTAACGTCATCAGCAAACAGAAGAAAACGGTGTTTAGCTAGCAATTGCCCTACATCGTTTATATAAAGAATGAAGAGCAGCGGGCCCAAATTGCTGCCTTGAGGCACCCCTGAGGAGCCAAGCACCTCTCTAGATGTATGATCGTTTACCTTGATCTTGTATGAGCGTTCTGTGAGGTAGGAATGCAACCACTTAACTATTTGTTCCGAAAACCCTAATTTGTGCAATTTGGCGATTAAAATGTCGTGTGAGATGAGGTCGAAAGCAGCTTTGAGATCGGTGTAAATAGCATCCACTTGACCTCCGGAGTCGAGATTACGTTTGCAGAAACTAACGAATTCAGTGAGGTTCGTTAATGTTGAACGTTTGGGTACGAACCCGTGTTGGTTATCCATAATATAATTCGATGTAGCGTTAGTATATTGTTATATTGTTATAAATGTTAACGTTAGTATATTATATCGGTTTCGGAGATTCCTTAACGCGATATGTCGTTGACGTTTTTTTTTTTTTGCATTAGGCATTGCGGACACTATTCTTGTTTTTAAATGGAAAGGTCATTTTAATATAGGATAAATTACAAAAACAACCTCTTCAAATTTTATCAAAGCCAGTCAACCAGCACAACAGTATGATTCACCGCCGATTATTACTTTCATGCTTCTTGAGCTTGCATATAAATTCAAGAGATTTCATGAATACTCCATAATAATTTAAGTGTCCCCTGTTAGCCGCATATAAAATGAAAATAAGCTCTAAGGTTCATAATTATCCACCCTCTATAAATCCCATGAATTTAAGCCAAATCTAGCATAAAGCAAGAAAAAGAGAAAGAGAGAGAGCCACTACGAAGCGTAACAACAAGCAAAATGTTCGAAACGATATCATTGGCAAAATGGTACTGTTATTTCTTATAGCACGTTGCCGGACAAGATCCACTTTTCGACTTCCTGTTCCATCCATAGTACGCGAGTAGTATTTTTGAGTGAGATTTACGACGTTCGCACCACATTTCCAGGAAACATTACATCGTAATCCGTTCCTAAATATCATTAGTGGTGTAATCGCTCGAACGAAAAAATCAAAGCTCCTTAGCGCATTATCCAGCTTCGTCCGCAATCTCTCTCTCTCTCTCTATCTTGATGCCTGCCAGTGGAAACCTAACTTGTTGTTGTTGATTTATCGCAGCCAGCACAAGGACCTACCCACTCCCTCTACCCAGCTCCGCTGATAACGATCTAATAAACAACCAAACAAAAGCATCAAAGCACTGTGCGTCTCCATTGAAACGTCTCGAAAAGTCATGGCCTAGACTAGAGCGCCTATAGAGGGCAGCGCGGCAAACTTCTAACCGGTCCGTCACGGTACGCTTCACATTTCATGCTCAATCGCTGAATTTGGCTGTTTTGTCAAAGACGGAAAAAGGCGGTCAAGTTATACTCTGTGTCGCCTCAGGACCTGTTCCCGACGGGCTGTTAGCGGCAACCATTAACTTTGGTCCAAGTCAATAAGCACCGTTTAGCATGCTTCTCGCCTTCGCCTTAATCTGTAGTTTAAAGGCCAGCGACAAACAGATGCGCAAAACGGTGCTCTGCCCCTAGTGTAATCACATTTAACTTCGAATTTTTTAAGCTGAGTTCACTGTTCGATTAATAAAAAGTAACTTCGTTTTCGAAACTCCTGTCGCTAGAGGGGAAAACTTTCTTAACTCTCGCAAGACTTGCAGAACGGTTCAGGAATTCGTCTTGGAAAGGTCGTAGACAAATGAACTATAATCACATTTTTCGTTATTAATGGCATTTTGGTTCGTTATTTTACAGCCACGCACAGTGCTTCCTTTGACACATTCAACTAAACCCTCGTCGTCTCGGGACACCCTTGACTAATTTTTAGCGAAACCATTCTCAGCCCAAAGTCAGTCAGCCAGGTTCGTGATTTGTCAATCGCCATGTCTGCCGCAATTGTTCACCGCTTGACGCGTGCCAAGCGCGTGTCAAACCGTGCTCCGCATCGAACTGGCTTTTGCTAGTGGAAGTGGTGTGATAATTAGCGGAACTATCCACCGGCAAATCAGTGGCGCTTGACGCTGGGACGCTTTCGTCGTGACGCTTGGAAGGCATGAGTTTTAGTTTTAACATCCCGCTAGGCAATGTTCAAGGCGCAGGAAGCTATAAGGCAGTGTACGTGAGCAGGAGTTTAAATTTCATTACGAACCAGCTCTTTGGGGTACGGCAGAGGGAGCAAATTTGAAACATAGCGAGCATGCATACATTATGCTTGATTACGCCTGTTTTGTATAGGATGTGTTTAGTGCTTGATTGGGTGGGATGGTATGCTAATAGAATTAAAGTTAACCGCGACATATATTTTTCGAAAACGTTATTCAGCATACCTGAATGAGTAAAGAAACAAAAAGTACATCTGATATCGCACCCATAATACAGCATTGAAGCAAGGACAAGGATGGCGGCTAAAACATGTAGGAGCAGCGACTTGTCCAGGATTAAGAACTGTGCCTGCAGCTGCAACAATGTCTAAGTCAGTGGGCCTAAAGTACGACAATCTTGGATCTGGAGTGATAAACACAGTGAATTGTTACTGTTATCAGTTACCTGTACCATTAACAATCGCCAACACCGATTCCAGGTCGGGAAAGTAAGAATCAGGACAAAAATAATGCCGTTTAGCTTTATCATACAAAATCACTCATAATTTTGAAGTAAACTCACAATAGACATATCAAACTTATACTTTTTACATACTTTTAAAACTATAACATTTTGTTCCTAAATCTAGGAAGTAAAACGTCAAATAATGATCCAACATTTAATATTGATTTTCAAGTAACTAACTCGAAAGCCACTAAAGTTCATACTATCAATGGTCATACTCTCGAATAATTTCATACAGTATAATAAAATGTCTACGTAAATGTTTGGACGATTAGGCATTTTATGAGCGTAGCTTATCAATCAGTTCTTCTTAAGCCTTCAATGAACGAAGTCCTCATAGAAATCAAATAGCGGATTTTAGATGTGTGTAAATTTGAATTTATAAATCTATTCTTCCTTATTGTCATAAAGCTATCAGCTTGACCAGATAGCTAAAAGTAATTTTAAATCATTAATCCAATTCCACAAGAACAAAGCATAAACCCTAACGTGGTTCTAAGTTTACCCATTAGAGCACAAACAAGAGTATCTAAAACAAGCAACGAAAAACAGAACGATGCAAAATCCAAAGTGAACTTCATTTACACTTTGGTTTGCATTTTTGCCACTATTATCGTGCTTTGCTTTGGGCTCCAGCCAAAACCCAAACAATCCCCCAACGCAAGGGCGTCTGTCTGTTCGGATGTAGGACTTCGTCCGCACGAAACGATCGAGTCTAGTCGACCGATGCAACAGCACAACGGAGGAGCGAAATTTGCATAAATAACTCAAACACTATATATTTACATTCTTCGCACCGCTGGCAGCTGCTGCTGTGTGGCTCCCGGCACGTCGCACGCAGCAGCGCCCGTAACAAATTTATCAACAAACCATCTAGGATTGGCAGAGGAAAAAAGTTGATGCAACCATTATTGATAAAGTTGTTCGGTGCAGTAGCAAACGGTGCTAGGATTTGTTTTGTGTATTGTTGAAGCGTATTTCAAGATTATTGGACTTTTTTTTAAATAAAAATTATGATCCTCTTTCCAGTGGGTAGCAGGACTGCTGGCAAATTACCGCTCATAAAAAGAACATTATCGACTCAATTAACGGACGGCAAATTTTCAATGAACTTTCACCCCACCCAACCTCAAAAGACAACAGACAGACACGACTCTTCCGACGCCAATGACAGTCATCCTTCAACGTTACAAGTCTTAATTTCATTCGATATCTTATTCATCCGCCGAAACTGAACAACTCGGACGCTTTCAACACAAAGAAGCATTGAAAAAAAGCGCAACCAGAGACAAACTAAAACGACAAGCAGCGCGACAACCGCCAACTACCGGACCCGGGCCAAGGGGAGTAATTATTTTCCATAACAACTTCCAAATTTATCCAGTACGGAGTGAACCAAAAAAAACAACAGGACATGATTGAGAAATCTCACGAGATCGAAACAGACGGCTGAACACAACTCGGTGAGCCCCGGCACAAACGGCACAAAACCGTGGAGAAACGAGAAAATTAAAGAGAAGCACAACGTAAGGATTCCCTTTTTTGTCTTGCCGAACTTGACGGTGCCGCGTGGTGCTCCAAGCAGTACGGCGTTAAACAAGACACGAATTCCTTTTTTCGTGGGTATGTTCACTTCGCTACGCTTTGTCATCGTGAAGCCACACTGGACCGTCTTCTTCGCCGACGTCGATGTAATCGATTAAATTTTATTACAAAACCCACGATTCTCCGAACGAACTGAAACTGCCGCAGCTTGCCAGAGTCGTGCCCGTGATTATCGCATCTCCAGCAGTGCATGGTGCTGCGGAACACGTGTCACTTAAGACGGAATACGGGCTTACTGGCTCTGCCCTGCCCGGTAGATAACGAGCGCCATGCCCGGACCGGGGCCGGATACCTCGAGTTTCTCGATCGTAAACAATTTCATGATAATTAAACTTTAATGGTTTATTTGATTTTCGCACGAACTCCGAACACCATTCGAAAAGGCTTACTGTCCGTCGCTCATCGAACGATGCATTCCCACTCGCTATCGACTTTATCGGAAAAATGTCGTAAAAATTGCGTTTCAATTGCGCTTGCTGCTTCGATGAGGAGATGTTTGTGACCTTCAGCTCGGCAAAGTTTAAACGCACAAACATGGTACATCTTCATTCGTTCAAACTCTTCCAAGCAAAACACAGAACCTTCTCAGATCTGCTTTACATACACCTTTCAGCGCATGATATATAGTGCGTGTTGCTTTGGTAGGATGGCATTTAGGGTGGTTGCATTTTTATTACTTTCAACGTGAGTCCGAAACCAAACAAAAAAAAAGATACCCAAAACCCTTCCGAAATCCGAATCCTCTTTGTTTGGTGCGTTTTGAGGCGAGAAGTTGATTACTTTCTGCCACGCTCCAAGGAGAAATGGGTAATAAAATCGATATTCTCCTGTTTACCGTTCGGCCGTCTCTCTTCCCTCTGTCACCTTTTTCTTTTAGCCTTTGTACTTGGACACACGAAAGATATTTTTACGCTTCCCTAATGCGCCACTTGAGCGCTAATCCGCGTACCTTTGCCTACTCGTGCCGTGCGATAAAATCATTTTTGCATGAAGAATTTTGAATCTCACCCGCCAGATTTTTTTTTGGTATGTCCCGATCCTCCCCTTTTTGGGGGAGGGAACAAACAGAAGGTTCCCATCGTAAGTGATTGATTCATATCGTATCGGTGAGGAAAACCACACGCGCGAAATCTCACTTTTTGTGTATGCATGTAGGAGAAACGGAAGCAACAAAGAACGATCAAGGAAGATCAATCCACTTCAAGGTTCCTCAACTGGTACACATCGAGTCGAGTACTTGCACGGGTCCATAACTTTGAAGCGCACGTAGCGGGGTTGGTTGTTTTGTTTTGTGGGTAGGTCGTAGTAAGGTGGCGCGGTGTGAGAATTCGCAGCAATGCTGTGTGTAGCCAGCTTGATGCTACAATGTCACCATACGAGTGACGCATATTACAAGAAATTCTCTTTGCGTTCACGGTGTTGATCGATGAGATGTGATATACAAGAAAAAACCATCAATAACCTCGGGTTGAATTTACACGTAAACTGTGATTATACTTTTGTTTGGGCGGGTCTTTATGGTACAAAGAGCATCACGAAGTTGTAAACTTCTTTCTTGTATTTTTCTTTAACCTAATTTTGGAAGGAAGAACGTTGTATGGGAGGTACGACGAGGCGCACATGAGGGAGTGTTGATGGATGATTAATGTTATTTTACCTTCAAAATCAATTGAATGTACAGTGCACAACACGGTAAATGGAAATGATGTAATGTAAAAGTCAAAATAAATAATGGGAAGTAATGTATCATTCATTCTGCAAAAAAAAATCAAGGAAAGTGAAATGTACTACAAATTATTAAAAGAAGTTAAATTAATAAAAGAAAGAAAAGCCAAATTAAGAACTTTAAAAATATAATGTCTCAACTTGTTCTTTTAATTGTAAATGATTTATCAGTGAGTCCTTAATTTCCAATGATCAGTAATGCTTTACTTAAACTGAAACCATCTTTAGTTTCCTGGAAGGCAATATCAATTGATTTGGATATCACGCGTGTCCTTCAACAGCGGTAAGCCATGGATTCCAGTATGTGACTATAAAGGTAATAGGTCTGTCGTTCACTCTCGTCTTCTGACAATCGTTTTATGGATTGTATCTATGCGTTCGATGGCAATAGAGCCAAGATAAGCTACACTATTTCCACGGAAATACCACCATTATCGCCATTGATGTTCTCTTTTCCCACATGTCGTACGGTGGATTTGTCATACATCGTACCTGTCATGTCGTATCTCATGTTTGCTGAACAACTGGTTTCTTACGCTTATTGATTTCATTGATGTAATGTGTTTTACAAACGACTTACGCTAGTATTGTTGTTTCAAGTATCATCATCATCATCGATGACAGACAGTTCAGCTTAGCTCAGCTTGTGATTTATTCATGGAAAGACTAAAAAACTATGTAATTTTAAAATTTGCCTTCGCTTTCGATCACAATTTACTATGGCATTTGATACTAAATTGTTGGTAAAGAGAATGTTCACCTTATTACACATAAAATTTAAAAATAAGCCTCAATCGCAATCGAATTTTTCAACCGACTGTCAATAAAAAAAAAACTAAGAGAGATAATTTCTTTCCATGAACATCATTTGAAAGGTTATTATTTAAGCTTTCTTGTAAAAATACTTCTAGGACCATGGGAGCTGCCTTTCGTCACTTATCCGGAATTTTCACCGTAGCGGATGGAGACATGCGTGCAGGCATGTTTTGAAGGTCTACCACGATTTTTAACAGCTTCAATTTTCGTTACAAAATTGTTGGAATAGAGCTTTTGTATCCTATTGGTGTAGGAAATTTCTAGCTGGAGTACCGCGTACTAGAGAGTCATATCGAAATTCAGCCGCTTGAAATAGTCGAATTGAATTTTGACATCATTGCTTGCCGCTGCAAAGTCTGTGGACTCGATTTCTGCTTCCTGATATGTTTGGTTATGTTTCCCACTTACTATCTCACTGTTTGGCGGGTTGCATCGACCTCCCGGCCAAGCTAACCACTTGTCGCTCGGGCTTCATTTTCAGCTTCCATTGGAACCTCAAGTCGCTCACGGTTGTCGACGATTAGGTATCGGGTTTCGGATTTCGCTTCATTCGGTACTTTGATTGTCGTATAATAGTGAAAAGATGTTCTAGTGCCAAGATAGTGGCTTATACGACATCCACAAACTGACCCATGGGACCGCTACGGGATGCAATTAGAATTAGAGTTTTAGACGCTACGGGATGCAATGTTTTGATCGCGTGAACAAAGTTGCTTCACGTTTTTGGCCATCACGGCCATAAAAAGATAGAGGAGTCAAATTTTGTTCAAGAACTCATTGGCTATTAATATTAATAATGCAAAGTTTGTAAAACCCTGTTAAAGTTAACTCATTTTAAAAGTAAAAATAGATTAAAAATAAGTAAATCATAATTGTTAATGCATGTGCTAAACTCCTACAAAGATTGTTTTGGTAGCGATATTATAAAATTATTTTTATTGAGAATATTTTTATTATTCCACAATGATAGGGCCATAGGGCCAACATTTGGTTACTCATGCTACAGACAGACTACAGACTGTCGATCACTGCATCAAATGAATCGTATTTTCTACAGCTGTATCGATCCGTCCCGAACTCAACAACATCTGCACCATATTAAATCGACTGTTACGATGTAATATAAAACAATTAAAAATCTTCTTTCCGGCATTGCTTTTTCATGCCACGAGCGACCCCGCGCAATCTTAATTGTGCGTAATGAGAAAATTACCCACCGACAGCAAGCTGACATTTAACCGTTGACGAGTGTAATTTTTTGGGTAATGGTTATGGCCGTTTGGCACGCTCCGACCATTCTCACATTATTTCTCGGCAAATGGGGTTAACTAACGAAAGCGATCACGAGGACTCTCTTGGAAGGAGTGGTATATGCACTCCATGTACGAAGGAACGAACCGTTGGAACTAGCTTTCGAAAGCCATAAGTTGCAGTTTGTGGTAAAAGTTGCCAGTAGCTGTAACAAATCACTGCGATATCACAATGTGACGGTAAAGTGTTAGAGCCCACTGTTATTTCACATTCTTTCCCACTTCAAATATAAATAAACAACATAGCTTATAGAATGTTAAGGAACATTTACACAGCGCATCTTAAAATATGACCCCATTTCTTATTACTAAACCCGTTCTGTTCCGCTTCATCGCGCAACGTAGTAAACATCCACCTAATGATTCACCGTCCAGACAAGACCAAACATTCATCTTCTTGCATGTGCCGGTGTGCATCGTTTACGTTTATGACTAATAACGACCTCCTCGCTGGCGAGTAGCAGGAGAAAAATAAGAAAAAAGTGACGAAAAACGAACGACCATGAAGTCCAAATGTAATGAGATAAAAATACGTCTGATGGAGTGAAACCTATGGGAATGGATGATGGGAAAGCGGAGGCCACCACCACCAGAAGTACATCATAAATATAAGCCTTGGTGGCTGCATCCATTTAGGCTCATTCTTTTCATATCTTATTTTTATTGAAAACTGAGTCCTGCTCCTGGCCGCATGGTTCGTGCAACGGGGAAGGCTCAGCCGAAGGTTCTGATAATGCCTGCCGGATGCTGTTAACGCCTACCCGCGAGCTAAGATGCACGCAGAGGCTATTCTCTTCGGCTGCTTGGGATAGCGTGATTCGGGTTTTATTTATTCTTCGCTGGTCGGTTTGGCCGGTTCAATTTCAATGGTTTTCTGACGATGCATTATCATTAACATTAACAGAGGGACCCATAATTACACACACACAAAGCCACGATCATCAGTGGAAGAAAGGTGGGTAGGGCCAGAAGGTCATTCCGGCATTGTCAGCATGCGTGTCAAGAAAGCACCAAACTGCGGGCAATCACGTTGACTTAAAGTTCATTTATTTGTCCAGTTTGTATATGTGTAGGTTTTTTCTTTTTTTCTTTTGTAATTGGTATTGTCGTTTTCTTATCTCTCTACACTTAATGCTTTTTTACAATATTTTCCAAATAAAACATCACCATTAACGCGAAACATTAATGCCCTCCAGCTCCTTGCCCCTTCCTCATGTCTCTCTCGTCCCGTGGTCGTTTGGCATTCCGTTTCGTCACCTTTGCAATTACCGCCTCACCACTGATCCCCGCATCACTTTCTTCCCCGCCCCTGGAAAGATGGAGACAGTTTCCGGAGCAGTTCCATCTTTTCACCCCCTCCCCACCAGCTGAGACACATTCCCGGGTGTAAGTTCCCGCCCGGTAACAACGTCGCAAATGCGATAAATGCACCGAACAATGCCAAACAAGACCGTGGCCCCGGCAAAACCGTGTGCGGTAAAGTCGAGAGGCGGCACAGCAACATCAAAACCCGCAAATGACAAACATAATATTTGCGAAAAATTATTTCACACCACCATTAACGCAGCAGAAGGGTGGCGATCCTCCCCCTTTGCCCTTCTATTTGTACAACCAGTTCTCTAGTGCATTTTGGAGTACGGAAGAATACGGAGCTTTGGAGGTGACGTCTCCGGGGGAAGAGGCTGTGCGTGTTCCATTCCTAAGTGCTAAGTATAATACATCGTCGACGCTCTCCAGATGCCAGAAAGCGCGATCTTCGCGATCCTCGATCGACGAATTATGATAGTTGAAGGTGTTTTTTTCTGACTATAGAGAAAAAAACATTAGCGAGAAGCTAATTGCATCACATGTCTGCATGGATGACGCTTCGCGATATCACACCCCCCGAAACCCCGTGATGATGATTCAACTTCCACTGACCTAACTGTTGCCCTTATATATACAGACTATTGATTCTCAGTCAACCCTCCACACCTGAATGCTATAACCGTAGCTTGGTGGAGTAGGTCGATTGGACCGTCTTCTTAAACACATCGGTCAGCTCCGAAATTTCCTCCTGCGTCATGGCACTGCGCTTGCGTCTCATGTACAGTTCGTTGTAGTTCAGCTCCATATCGCTCAGGTCGTCATCCTCGGACTCGGACTCCTCCGCCGAACAGCTCCCGATCGATTCCGAGCCATCATCACTTTCACTGATCAAGCGCAGCTGGCCGCAGGTTTCCTCTGCCTGCCGTATTAGCGAGTCCGGGCTACCGTACTCCTCGGTTCCATCCGATCCCGATCCACTACTGTTGCACCGTGACTTGTTCGCATACGGATCGACACGATGCGTCAGGACGAAGTGACAGTACAGGTCGTCCTGGTGGCGAAACGTTTCGTTGCAGTATCCACACCCGAACTTGATCGTATGATAGTGCTTCAGGCGGTTGTGCGTCATCAGGATCTCGAACGTGGAATAGCGCTGACCGCACAGATCACACACAAACTATATGGGGCACGCGAGAGGAAATAGACGATGGAACACACCAAAAACTGATCAAAATCTTTGTACTACTTCGAAACACGGCTGGCGGTGGAAGTATTTCGTATCCTTCAATGCACTCGATACTTACTTGCGTTTCAGACATGTTGTGTTTTGCACGGGAATTGTTGTTTTTTCGCTCGTTTACGAAATCAAGTTTTCACTATTAAAACACTTTCAGACACACGTTCGAACTGTCAGATAGACCACTGCTTTGTAACTAAACTTTGCTGAGCCCGGCCGGTAGATATCAGTGCTCGCTATATCATACTCAGTGTAGCGTAGGTTGTGTGTGTCTGTGTGTGTGGAAATCAAGCTACCGATAACTGGGGGAACAATTAGTAACCACCTGCTAATATACTATCATTTCGGGACATAATGGCGGGTGGGAGTGTGTATTTTTAGCATTTCTGTTGTGAAGCCTCTCCGCAGTGACGTACCAGCGAGTTGAATGATTCAATTGGTTGAGCACAAAAGGTCGGTAAATCGATCAAAAGGGGCAATATTATTGGCGCGGGCTGGTCCAGTTCCGAGATGTGACCGCGTGGTGGGCGGGAACGCTTGCCGTACGTTGTTACTAATAAAGGACACCGGGTCGATTCGTCGTCATATGACTTGATGATTAGAGTGATATAAAATAGATCATCACAGCTAGGTGTTTGCTAATGCAATTGTTTGGAACGTTTGTAACCAAGTGGGAAGGGTAGATTTGAGGTTCCAGAATGTTTGCATCGTAATCTAGGCCATCTGTAAATATTTTGGTCTACGTTCAAACATTTCCCGCAACAAGTTCATTCAAGGGTATCTCCAAAATATTTGTTTAGTAGCCCTTCGTACTGGCACTTGTTATTTTGATCTTATTACACCACGTGTGAATCTTTTTATTGCGTTTTTGAACGCTGCCAAGATTAACGGTTTGAACAGAATTTCAAATCGAACCATTATACCACTTTATATCTCACACATAGATGGCGCTGCACAACAACCGTACGCACATGACAGTTCTCACCTCCATGACATAACACATGGTTGTTTTTGTTGTGTAGAAAAGGTGTTTCGCGGTGCAAAAACGCAACGTGCGGTGCGCGCATTTTCTGATCAATTTCATTGCATTTATCGGTGAAAAAGCATCGTAAAGGATGAACAATTTGTGGAAATCCATGTACCGATTACGGGTGCACTCGCGCAACCACACGCTGGCGTACGGCAAAGTGTTCAGCGCAGCACAAAGCACCTCAACGCAGCCGGCATCGTCGACGGGTGATACCGGTGCCACAGCACCACCGGCGAAAGAGAAGATAGTAATCCCGACCCGAATCGAACGCGGCCCGACCGACATTCTGATGGCACTGTCCGCGACGGTCGGGTTCGATCCGACCGCTCCGCACTACAAATACCACGACGATCCGTACCTGATACCGACGTCGAATGCGAACAAGAAAACGTACGCCCTGGCGCAGGAGGCGGGACGCAAGGCAGCCCACTGGATACGGCAGGAGAATGCGAAGCTGTTCCGGCACATGGAAGCTGACCCGCCGGTGCAAGCGTTCGTACCGACGATGGTGTACAACGAGGAGAGCCAGGTGGAGACGGCCGATCTGCAGCAGCTGATCGACAGCGTGGAGGTGAAGGACGCGATACTGGTGTACAATCTGCTGAAGAAGAACGGTATCGAGGTGGGGGATGAGCTGAAGCAGCAGCTGTTGGAGCTGCTCTGCTTCTACAACCACGAGGACACGCTGCCGGAACAGTTCATCGAGGAGCGTTGGTTCCGCCAGGGAACGGTTGGCCGCGAAAGGCAGCGCAAAACGTGGAAAGACTTCGAGCTGGCGGAAGAATTGTTCCACGGGCTGGAATCGAAACGGTCCGAGCACTACTGTGCCATGATCCGCGGCATGGCACGCTTTTTCCAAGTCGAGAAAGCCTGGGCCCTGTACCAGGAGACGGTGGAGAAGGGCATCGAACTGGACACGAACACGTTCAACAGTCTGCTGCACATCGCCTCGTTCCTGAAGGAAAGCTACGACAAGCGGTGGGATCTGGTGTGCGAGGTTATGACCACGATGAAGCAGCAGGGACTGCGGCCAAACCTCGGTACGCTGAACGGGATCCTGCAGACGGTGACAACGATCGGTGGGTACAATCATCCGCGCACGTACGCGCTCAAAACGTTGGCCGAGTTTAAGCAGCTCGGTATCGAACCGTCCCTGGCCAGCTGGTACTACATGCTGGTCATCTTCTGTCGCGAACGGGGCCCGGTCAGCCACGTGCTGCACGACATTATGAACGAGATCGAGGGCAAAGAGTTTACGATCCAGGATCCGAAGGATACGTTCTTCTTCGTGACGGCGATGGACGTGTGCCGCAACCATCTGCACGACAAGGAGCTGGCGAAGCGCGTCAACCAGCTGCTGCACCAAGGTGAAAACTACAACCTGATTGGCGATTCGTACAAGGAATCGATCTACTATCGGCACTACTTTGCCCTGCTGGCGACCACGGAACCGCTGGACAGTTTCCTCGAAACGTACCACCTACTGGTGCCGAACGTTTACATACCGGAACCGTCGGTGATGGAGGACATTTTGCGCTCGGTCGAGATGAACACCGCCATCGAGCACGTGCCGCTGCTGTGGTCCCACATGGTGCAATTTGACCATACGGGGCGGGAAAATCTGGTCAATCTGCTGCTGCACATCATGGTCACGAATCAACCGTCGGCGGACGAGCCGAAGCATGCGGAGCTGATTCAGCGCTTCGCCAATATTGCGTGGGACATGTGGAACCGGATGGAGGAGCGTGCTGCGGCACCGCGCGCTACCACGACGACCGGTATGCCCGGGCCAATGCTGGGCGACGTGTTGCTGCTGTGCGCCCGGGCTGGGGACTACGAGAAAGCGACGGCCGTCTTTACCAAGCTCAGCAAGGAACAGAACTCGATCGTGGGTGAGCCGAGGATTGACGGGTTGCGCGAGTTTGTGAACTTGTGCGTGGCCAACAGAACGCCATCGGTTGCCCTGCAGTGTTTGCAGTACTGCAGCGAGAACGGGTATCCGGAGAGTGTGGACATTGGACGGCATATTTTCAACTCGTTCACGCTAGACCAGACACAGGTGTCGAAGATTCGCAGTCTGGTCGGTGCGGAAGCGGTTAAACCGAAGCAAAATGCAGCTGGAAGTGAATGAAGTCGCTGCTGCGTAACATCGAACGTGTAGGGGAAGCATGTACCATTTAGACGGCGAAGAATTGAATAAAACATCGTATTAGGTTAAATATATAAAAAAAAAGATTATTACTAGAACGCAGAGCAAGTTGTGATATATCACATGATCTCGTTAGTGGAATTGCATAAAATAACATAAAATGCTTCCTTCCAAAACGTTCAAAGACACTTTTAATACAAGAACATTATTATTCAAATTAAAAAGCATTTTTGAAGGAGCTCCGTAGTATATTTTGTTCAATTTATATGCGATGTCTCTCCTTCACCATTTGGTTGGTTGTGGTGTATGATTTACCAAAAAAAAAAAAAAAAAAATCCATGAAGAGCATAGTGCCTTTATACACCCGTTAAAATAACCCAAACGAAACCTGATTATGGCAGTGGTCCTGCTCTGGATTCTTTTAAATATTCTATGCATAATAGCCATCTCGGCTATGCTTGATATTATACATGCGCATGCCAGTTAATAAACGTATTGTATGCACTATACCAGCGGTCGGCAAACTTTACGACCAAAAGAGCCAAATATTCGTAGAGTTTCATACAAAGAGCCTAATATTCTACAATAATATTCGTAGAGTTTCATACAAAGAGCCTAATTGTCAAACCAAGAACAAAAATGTGTAATTGATCTTTGAAATATATGAACTGTTAAGAGCCGCCATCCCGATATCAAAGAGCCGCACTTTGCCGATCGCTACACTATACGATTCGGCACGTATGTCACCTGGTCACATCCTTTACAGTACATCACTCGTGGGTAGACAACGATTTAGTTTAATCAATAAAGAATATCTTAAATGTTACGTCCGTATGTGATATGGCCGGAGGAGAACAGTACACACACGAACATACATAAAATTATATTGTTCTAACTTAAAACGAATGCTTTATTTCTAAGACGAGTATACGCCGCGCTGCCCCGATGCGAAGTGTCCGTGCTCTTCGCGCAGCAGCCGAACGATCCATCCCGACCGATCGCTCTCAGGCGCTCACGGCTCGTCAACTGCAGTAAGAGCGGCTTACTGCAGAGAGAGCACGCGAGCAGCTGGCTGCATTCTTTCATCTAACATTAAACAACACTAAGGACGCCTACATCCTAAATAAGACCTAAATATAAAGGATATATTAGGACAAAGTGGCAGATCATGGAAATTTCTTTATAGTAGATATGATGAATGTAACGTTAAGAGGACTCAGCGGCTGCGGATGGTGCATCCAGCATATATAACAGAGGGTGAGGTAGGCTCATCGACGCCTTCCGTGCTCGATAGGGACCCGTGGACGAAGAGACTCATAGAGAGTGGGAGCCCCGTGCTTGAGGGATCCCGAGAACCGAGTTCAACGCTCCAAAAACACCCCAGAACTCGAGCAAACCAGAAAGACGTACGGTAGGTTCTCGCAGTCAGCTCAGTACTTTGATGAATTACAAAACGACCTGTTTAACGAACAGCTAGAGGCTCCACTAGTAGATAGCGTCATGCTATTGCAACCTAGCATCGACCAAAGCCAAAAAGCTTTCCGTCGGCTGAAAAATAACAAGGCTCCCGGAACCGGCGGAATTGCTGAACAGCAGAACTGGACAGGAATGCAATTCAGAAATGGTACACGGTTAGAAAACGAGATTCATAAAATTATTACTGAGGAGTGGGATAGCGAATCGATGCCTTGTGATTGGAATCCCGACATCATCTACCCCACATACATAAAGTTAGATAGGTTGGACTGCAACAACTACAGGGATATTACGGTGTTGAATACCGCCTATAAAATATTCCCCCTGATCCTTCAGGATTTTCTTGTCCCTCACGTCGAAGACATAGTCGGAAACTATCAAAGAGGATTCTGGAAATTAACCACTGATCAGATCTTCACCTTGCAGCAGATCTTGGAGAAGATGGCCGAATACAGACACGACACGTACCATATCTTCATTGACTTCAAAGCCGCATATGATAGCATATGCATACGCTATGAGCTCTTTTGGAATCCCTACTAAACTGATAAGGCTAGTTAGAATGACTATGACTAATGTCACTTGGCAGGTGAGGGTGGTTGGAAAACTCTCAGAACCTTTTGCTACCACCAAGGGTCTGCGCCAGAGGGACGGGCTTGTCTGTCTCCTATTCAACTTGGCGCTAGAGAGGGCCATCCGTGACTCGAGGGTGGAAACTACGGGAACCATCTTCTATAAGTCAACCCAGATCCTGGCATACGCTGATGATATAGACATCATTGGTCTGCGGCTCTTCTATGTAGCAGAAGCCTACCAAGGGATCGAGCAGGTGGCAGAGAAACGAGGCAACAAACAAACTGATGGTGGCAACATAAGCGGTCCTACCAATAAATAATCCAAACCTACATAGGCGTGACGTGCAGATAGGTGAACGCACTTTTGAAGTCGTCCCACAATTCACCTATCTTGGGTCAAAGGTCAGCAACGACAATAGCATGGTAGTTGAGCTGCGCGAAAGGATGCTGGCTGCCAACCGGTAATTCTACAGTCTGAGAAATCAGCTCTCCTCAAAGAACTTGTCGCGACGGACGAAACTGGGACTATATAGCTCCTATATAGTTCCGGTACTCACATACGCCTCTGAGACATGGACACTGTCCAAATCTGACGACACCCTCATAGTCGCGTTCGAGAGGAAGATGCTCAGAAGGATACTTGGCCCCGTAAGTGTGTAAGGACAATGGAGGAGCCGCTATAATGACGAGCTATACGAGATCTACGGCGCCCTCACTCTCGTACAGCGTATCAAGCTCGCTAGGCTCCGGTGGGCTAGCCATGTTGTACGCATGGAAACGGACGACCCAGCCCGTTAAGTCTTTTTAGGCTGTCCATAAGGACAGAGGAGGCGTGGTAGGTCGAAATGGAGGTGGCAGGATGGCGTGGAGGCGTCCGCTATTAAGGCCGGAATAACGGATTGACAGACGAAGGCGCGACCTCGTGAGCGGTTTCGGACGCTCCTGAGGCAGGTCAAGACCGCAAAGCGGTTGTAGCGCCGGATAATGAATGATGCACTGTCGGCACGTCACTACGCTACGGTTTTCTATGAGAGTTTTAGATACTGGCCTGATTTTTTGTACCAGCAAAGTCAATTAACTGACCTTGACGCCTCAAATTTTATAATTCAATGACAAAACGCATGTTTGTATCGGATTTCGAAGCTGATAAACGACCACACTGATGTAGCCTTAAAAAACTCGTTCACACTCAAACATCAATTGATCTTTTTTATTTCTACTTCTACGCCAAAAGAACCTCCAAATGGAAGTGTAAATAACGGACTTCCGATTCGCCCTGAAACCTTTCTTAAGTTCAACTTTATGAATAGCTAATGTGCCAGCAGCTGCACTCGGAGAAGCGCACCGACAAGCGCCATCGCAACACCGCAACAAAAAAGGTCAGTGTTCCGGCCACTGCCAACGGATCGTTTCACGCTTGGGACTCGCGGGGCTATAGTCAGTGAGTGTGTGCCCGCGCGCGCGCGCTCCCGCGAGAGTGTTGCGCGAGACACACGCGTGGTAAGAAACAGCATAAATGCTAGACTGACCTTCGGCTTACAGATTGGAGTTGGTGAGAGGGAAAGGGGGAAAGGGGGTGGGAAAAGTGCCTCGTAGGAATTATTATTTTTTTATGAGTATAGAACTCATACTACCCGTTATCGTTATCACGTTGATATGATAACACAGCTGTCCGAGGCCCCGAGTCGAGCCTTGTCCGCGCCCAGTTGGTAGTGAGTGCGCGTAGCTGATTGATTGGATTTCTACGTTCGGGAGAGCTCAGCCTTAATGTGTGCATTGTTGCATTGTTGTGCTTAGTACTGATTGCGTTTCTAAGCACCTAAAAGTATGGCTCAAAGAACGCCCAAACACTTCCAGGTGAGATGGTGGTTGGTTCGGTTGTGGCTCGGTCTAATGATGCCGGTAATTGTGTACGCGTCCGATGAGCCGTTGCAAACGGCAAAAGTGTGTCAGTATATGCAGTGCAATGTTAATGAGAACGATGGCGCGCAATTGCGGCTACGGTTTAATCACACCATGTGGAAACAATACAGCGGATCGTTAAATCAAGAGTTCGACTTCACCAGCTGGAGCTGGTCCGAGCTTGATAGTGTGGCGGAAGCGAATCCCACGCTGGAGGTCACTTTCAATGGACTGGAAGTGCCGCACGTCGATATGTGAGTGATCCATCACGATTGGATTTTACTAAGACACAGCGTAATTGACAATCAAAATTCATTTGCAACGATTTATGTTTAGTCTGCAGGGGCATGACGGCGTGGTAATCTTGAATCTGGACGAAAATAAAATAACTGTGGTGGAGGCAGAAGCGTTTGTCAATTTCAAAATGTTGACCGTGCTGTCATTACGCAGAAACATGATAACAGCGGTGAATGGTATGTGATACGCGATAAATCAACCCCCTGTGCTTTTCCTTCTCGTTAATTGTGATTGCGCCAGGGTTTTGCAAAGCGTGATAAGTAGAGGAGTCTTATCACACCGACAGTGTAAAAAAAAGTAAACACTTCTGCTCTCCTCTCCTGTTAGAGTTATTTTACGTGCCCAACAAACTCCAACGGTTGGATTTATCGAACAACTGGATCAGCGAAATCAATGGCTTCAAATCATTCACCTGGGTTGAGCTAAGGCATCTCAACCTTTCGCACAATCGCATCGAGTCGCTGCGCACCGAGCTGTCCAAGCTGGATGCACTGGACACACTGGACTTGTCTCACAACTCCATCAAGAAAGTTGACAGCAAACCTATCATACTGTCCCGATCGCTGCGCAGGTTACTTCTCGATCACAACAAGTTAACCGCGTGGCCGTTCGATTCGCTACCGGATACGTTGGATGAGCTTTCCTTAAGCTTCAATGAGCTCGAAACGACCAAAGAGGGCCACCATGTACGGCATCTGGATCTATCGAGCAATCGATTGACGAGCTTTTGTGGACACTGTTACCCAGCGCTCGAGGAGTTAGACTTGTCGGGCAACTATTTCGACACCATACCTAAGCTGAGCAATGCAACAGGCAACAGCATCAGGAAGGTTTCCTTCAACCGAATGCCAAACTTACAGTCCATGGAGAAGACTGCTTTCGAAGGAGCAGGTATGTGAAAGCACTTGAAGACTCTTTTAAAACATGCTTTAATCCCTGAATCTTGTTTACACTTTGCAGCAAATCTGCAAGAGATTGAAATTTCCTTTTGTCCTCGACTTTCTTATATTGAGCCACACGCGTTCACTGATCTTAAACAATTGAAAAGGGTAAGAGAATCATCACTCCACACAAATCGTGGATTGCTCACATAAAGCGCCTCTCTTTGTAGCTTGATCTCAGTTACAACGCACTACAGCAGGTGCCGGAAGATATGGTCCACTGGAAGCAGATCACCCAAGGTGTCGATCTGCAGGGTAATCCGTTCAACTGCAACTGCTCGATGCAGTGGTTCGTGAGCAAAGTCATCCCGGCGATGCATTCCAATCGCGAGCTACACAAACTGTTCCCCAAGCTGCGCTGCGCTGAGCCGCCCATGTACAAAGACTATCTATTGGTTTATCTAACCGTGCACGACAATTTACTTTGCCGCAAGTATCGCGAAATGGATCTGCCCGGCATGGAGCAGGTGGTACAGTTGATGCGAGAACATCGACAGATGCAGATGGTGAGGGCACAGAAAATTATACTTGCCTGCCTGATTGTCGGCATCATTGCGATGAGTCTCTACTTGGCGTACCTTAAGCTCAATCGGCCTCGGTACCGGGTAAGACCGATCTACTACCAGTGAGTGTTCAAAGATTATAGCGTTTAACTACAAGGGCGCAAAAGCATGACAAATCTTAACTTTCCTTAGCTTTACGTCGTAAACAATACAATTTTACCGAAACTAATACACGAAGCACTTCTCTTCTTCTTCTTTGGCACAACAACCGCTGTCGGTCAAGGCCTGCCTGTACCCACTAGTGAAGTGAGCTTGGCTTTCAGTGACTTATTGTTACCATAGCAGGATAGTCAGTCCTACGTATGGGGGCACGGTCTATTCGGGACTTGAACCCATGACGGGCATGTTTTTACGTCGTACGAGTTGACGACTGTACCACCAGGCCGGCCCACGTACCACACGAAGCACACGTAATATAAATATAAGAATAGCCCGTTTTTTTCGTTTGTAATATGTTTCGTCTTTTATTTGACATTCAACATTCGGGTTTTCCAATATATAGTCTGTCTGTTGCTACCATCTCTACACTCTGCACCTTGCGCGCAGGAAGTACACTCACACGCAGACACTTACACAACGTACTCCGGTACTGCTGCTCGGAACTAATCTTTGTCCTTTTTCTATGCTCACATCTGACCACTGCTAAAACGTTAAGAAGCATTCTTGATTCCATTGTTCCGTAAGGATTCGTATTCGATTATAGATTAATGATACCTCCCGCAGGGAGCCGCTAATGATACGCGCTTTTGCAAAACATAAAGAAGCAGCACAACGCGCACAACAAAGTTATAAATTTATTCCAAATTTTCTGTCTTTTCTAGTGTTAAGTTTTCCGACTTTTCCCGGCAACAGCATAAAATTTGGAGGGTGGGGAAGGTAATGTATAAATATATTTGTTAATTTTAGCCTTACTGAGAGCTTTGCTATATGCTTCTAACGTATCTATCATTCGATAATGGTCGTTTTAGCAATGGGGTTTGGATATATTTCTTTCTGCATCTCATGTTGCCAAACGTTGCGATAATTGAAATGCTTTTTGCTTTTCTTTTTTTGTAATCGGTTTTAATATATAGTAACGCCATGTGATCGGTAACACACGCCCCTCTTCAAACGCCTGGATTGATTCTATTCGATAGATCGGTTAGATGCTTTCGTGCCCAATGATATATTTATATAGTGTTGTATGATTGTATGTCCAAGGAAGAAACTTGTTCGCATTGTGAGCCATCGATGTTGATAGGTTTAAACCACGGTCAAAACGAGTATGAAGTACCCCCCAGCAATTATTTGCCTTCAACATGGGGATTAAATGTTTGTAGTTTCATCGGTCGTCTCAAATGCGACTTTCACCACTCATTTCTTGTTCTATAGCCAGAGTATAGTGTATTGTTTTGTTTATAACGGTTTCCTAACTAAAAAAAGAGTTCTATCATTTCCTCTGTTTGCTCTGATATTGCCTAAGTAAATGTAAAAGTCCTGTATAAGAAACTGTGACGCATTATCTTATTTCTACCCCGGGCCGTTGGTCGTTAACACGTGGGCGGGTGTGCGCTACGGTGTTGCCGGTAAAACGCATCAATTGCTTTCGTCGTTTGGTATTTGATACAGCTTGATACAGCGTGATGCATGTGTCTGTGTGTTTAAGAAGAGCGCGCGACCCAACGGTGTGTTCCAAACGGTGTTCCAAACACTTAACCAAAAACCCTATATTTCTGTTCCCCTCGGGTAAACCTATCTTTGAGCAGTGTATGTTGTTGTGATGCAATTGTAGTAAATTGCGAACGTTGTGATGGAAAATTTGCGAGAAACCTCTCCATTTTTGTGTTGTTTTTTTTACAACATTTTGACTAAATATCTTAACACGTATCATCACCTGCGTGCCTCATGGCCAGGTGAGCGTTTTGTTGCTGTTGTTGTTGAATATTTGGTTTATCTATCAACAGTACACGATCGAGCTGTTACTAATGTATTTTTTTTCTTCTAGTACGGTAGAGAGTACGTAAGTGGCGCTAAAATATCGCATTAAGCAGTAATATAATCCTCACTCGCTACAGAACATTGTATATGTTTCTCTTTTAGGTTAAAACAAATTTAAAACTGCAATCCTGACTCATTCTCCATCCTTTGACTCTCTCTCTGTCCGCTCTTTCTCTCTATCTCTCTATCTGTCACTATTTATATGTCTATGACTTTATCCTAACCAGGGCAGGATGGTTAAGATGACACTCCATCCCGCATTCCCCCGCAGTAGTTCCTGCCACACATTTGGTGTATGCTATCAATTGTTTGTTTGTTTGTTAATCTACACTACGGTCTCTGTTCTGGCAACGAATACATTTTTTAAAATGCTTCACACTATAATTAACGCATTGATGCGGCGTAAACTAAACTATTTCCCTCCCCAAACGCGTCCCGCTTTCTTTTTCTATACTCGTCTTTATTCCCACTTTACACACAGCATAGCCAGCAATACAGTTTAAATGTTTCCTTCCCTTCTACCTGACTTGTTTTCGTTCAATCTTCTCGTTTGTCTAGTTTGTTGCATTCGTTTTGTGCATAGGTTTGAGAATTAAATTAGATTTACATTCTGTGCCTTTTTGTTCCTCTACAGTGTTTCTCCCTCTATGCGCTGTTTCGCATGCTTCTCACACAACAAATGTGCCATCGATTTATCGTACTCTTGCTACATTTTGAAATCGTTATACGATTATGTTTTCCTTTTACTACACCTTTTCTACCGCTAATAACCACACGATAAATCCCTAAAATTATTCAATACATCTCGGGCCAAAGGATTACACAGAATCTACACATTTAAATATCAAACAAAAAAAAACACCGTTTGCTCTATTCACTGAAACCTCCAGGCGCTACATGTTAAGATGTAGCACGTGAAATGTTTGCAAAGTTTGCTTTCATGACACTATATATAATACAAAAACGAGTGGAACATAAACGGACAACATAAAACAACAACTGGTTGCGGGATTCGTTATTGGATACACGCTTATCAAGACAAAACGAAGAAGAAGCTGACAAACAAAACAATATTGGCGCTAGAGTTTGCTGTATGATAACTGATTAAATGTTTAATATGGCCTAAGCTTTTATGACGCTTTCGGGATTGATTAATCCTTCGCTTATGTCCTTTTTGTTGTCTATCTCATGGAATGAAGACTTTCATTTTTGCTGCTAAAAAGCGTATATTAATGATAGTTTCTTTGCCTGAAATGTTTATTGCGGGCTTTTGTTTTTATGTTGATTTGCGAAAATTAAACCCACGGCGTTGAGCTTACGAGCTAGAACTGCCAGATGATGCAACGCCCTCTCCTAACGTATTCGCCCATGCTGATCTCAATCGAACGTCGTCCAGTTGTTGAACGAAGCTTTCGTCGGTCCGTTGTTCACGATCTTGCTACCACCATTGCAGCCCATCTGTCGCCCGTTGGGAAGGACCTGCGTATTAACGGAAGCATTGGTCGTACTCGGTTGGTTCTCTCCCTTGCCAGTGCTACCGTTCACGTGCAGCAGTGCGGGCGCTTGCTTTTTTGTGCTACCCCCATCCAACAGTGAAAACTTGTCTAGACCATAGTTTCGCAGCAGTTCGAAATCGTCCGAAACATTGCTTTCCCGGGCACCGGCACCAGCACCAGCACCAGTGGATGACGCTGCGTTACTAGTGGGCCGCTGTGATTGTCCATCGCCTGCTCCTGCCGACATCGTCCCTAGTAGTGTCCGATGGAATTGGTGTTGTTGTTGTGATGGTGGTGGATGGTGGGCGGAGTGCGGTGTAGTGGCGACGTTTTGTTGGTAAAGCGGTGTAAAGTAAGGATAGATGGGATTATTAACGCTCAGGCCGGTCGAGGGAAAGGATGCGGTCGGCATCGTTACACCGGACGCTGCGACGACATTTGCCAAGCCGGACGCATAGCTGGAGGGTGGTGTTAGTGCTGCTGAGCTGGAGGGTTGAGCATGCGCGTTGCCGGCAGCGGCAGCGGCACCACCGATCGGTCTGGCCCGTTCATTGAGCGGATCGAAGTCCTCCAGCTCGAAACTCGAGTTGGTGGTGTCGAGCGTGATTAGATCAAGGGATTCATCGTTCATCGCCGGCGGGGTTGTGCTGCTGCCCGTCCCGGACGTGGAAGCGGGAAAGTCCGGCATGTCACCGTTTTGAGACTGCGAAATATAGGGCGGTAGGAGCGTGAGAACACGGAGCGGTGTAGCAGTACGCGGGTATGTGAGGGGGGAGGTGAATGTGGGTGTTTTGGGGGTGCACAGGGTAACAACCAGTTTCCCTAATGGATGGGTAATTTAATGGGGGGTAAATCGACCAATCGACCCGAACCACTGAAGCGATTGATTCGGCAGATTTTGCTCAATAAAACGTTCTACAAAACCAAAAGCACGGACACCACGGAACAAACTTGGCTTATACAAAGATTACAAAGAAAAGTACAAACAGTATGAGTCATCGAAGAAGATAATTATACGTTACACGACTCAAGATACTTAGCAACTGACGCACAAATCCAAATCCACAATACTCAAGTAAAAAGCATTTAAACATAAAACTCGTGCCATAAAAGTCAAAGCAATCAAATCAAAGCGCATCGGCGCAGTTTTAAATTATAAATAAAAACAAACAAAAACACAAAGCTCGCTTGAGAAAATCAGATAAAAATCATCACACTAACTACTAGCAATATAAGTTTACCAGGCAGTAAAATATATTCGTTTAGTAAGAGTCAAACAGTAAATTAAATCCAAAAAAGAAAACTTAAATGAATGACTACCGTTTAAGATTATAAAAACATAACAAAATAGGAAGACGATAACGAACCAACTATAAACGGTAACCCTATTTAGCCCAGACACTATTTCTATTCACCGACTAGACTAAATAAAAGACTCAGAAAAAGCGTTTGTACACGTTTTTGATGACGGTATGACCAGTAAAGCAAACACCGTAGCAGTAAGAAGATATCATTTTCAAGCGATAGAGAATAGAGAAAGTTATACACCGAGAGAGAGAGAGAGAGAGAGAGAGAGAGAGAGAGAGAGAGAGAGAGAGAGAGAGAGAGAGAGAGAGAGAGAGAGAGAGAGACAGAGAGAGAAAAAGAGTTCAGATGATGCCCCACCGACAGATGATTTTGGACAGATGATAGTGTATGCATGGTACTAATAATATTTTCTTCCCCAAAAAGGCTCCCCAGGATATGTGCATGCGAATGACGACATGTGAACGAAATGACAAGAACGATGATCATGAGATGTGAGTTGATTTGATGTATTTAAGCATGAAAGCAAAACACAAAACTGTGCCACACATAACAGCGATCGTGATGATCTCGACAGAATCTCGATGGTATGAGAACACAATGGGAAAAAAAACACATAAC
Source organism: Anopheles merus (assembly GCF_017562075.2). Lineage (NCBI taxonomy): Eukaryota > Metazoa > Arthropoda > Insecta > Diptera > Culicidae > Anopheles > Anopheles merus. The sequence goes on from NC_054084.1 coordinate 41,474,224, forward strand.
ACGCATAACACAAACCCCCATTTGCCCATCAGCATTACCAGTACGAGATCAGAGTCTCGCCTACCCGTGAAAAAAAAAAACAAAAAAACATAACTCCTTGCACAAAAATGTCACAGGCAGAGGAAGTTAACAAGTTAAAAAAGATCAAGCCCACGTAACACTAACAATCATCACAAGAAAGGGACACAAAGAAGAGTAAAACGGTTGAAAAGATAGAAACAGGTCTTACGATAGTATTCATATGATTAAAGTTGGTAGAAAAAGTGGTGGGTTAGGCGGCAGCAACAATCTCTGCAAGTCCCGGTTTGTCGTTTGTTGAAAAGGTGTTTTGCTTGGTTGGGGGCTGGAGAGACGCGTGATACGATATTCGCTGTGTATGTGTGTGTGTTCACATGACGTCAGAGTGACAACAAGAAGGATCGATCATCATCGTTCGTCATTCGCTCGCAGGAAAGGTTCGAGTCGCTCTGTCGCTTGCACACACCGCTTGAGGACGACGCGGGACCTTAAACATCCTGTTTTGCCACCGCTTGCATGCTTAGCTTACGTTCGATCTTAACCCGCATCTACAGGAGTATCCACACGGAGTCAAACAGTTTTGATGTTGGTGGTTAAGGTTGGAGTTTAGAGGAATAAGTCAAGATCAGCGCAGGATCATATCCAAGCATTATTGTATGCGCATATACGGGGAAAGGATGCGTACGGGATTGGTGGTGTGTAGACCAAGAATGAAGCAATATCGAGCAATACGCGCACAGCATATCATAATAATAAGAGAGCGCAGAAGAAACAGAGGGAAAGAAGAAGGACAATGGATAAGATAAGAATTAATTTCCAATATGAATCGTCTCTGGAATAAATACCAACTGTTGGAAATAAAAGAGACTTGAAGTAAGAACGGGAATGTGTCCAAGAGTGTACTACACAATGCTATGGGTTGGTGGAAAGAGATCATTAAACGATCTTGAACGCTCAACTCAAGGGAAGGGAGGGTAAGGTAAAGAGTTGCATCACGCAATAGAGCAGCAGAAAGCAGTGGAAGGTGTGGTAAAGGGCAAGTTTCATTACCTCTTTGCGGAAGGTGGGCTTCGGAGCAAGCGGTGGCCGTTGCGGTGGCTGCGGCGCTTGCGCTTTCGGTGGATGTGGCAAGGTATAGGCATGCTGCAGGGGTGGCGTTTTGCCGGCCACTGATGGCTGTACGGTCTGTTGGTGTTGCTGCTGTTGCGCTTGGAGCAGCAGTGGCGGAAGGATGTGATTGCTATGCAACGTGCTATTGGCCGAGGGAGGTAGCTCCGACTTGCGAACCGCTGGTTGACCGAACGTCATGGACATGCTGGTGGTCGTAGTGGTGGTAGCCGCAGTACCGCCCGTTCCCCCATGCCCACCGACTGTCGCCGTAGTCGTGGTCAGTGTAATCAGCTGCTCCTCCTCGCCGTCGTCGAGCTGGAGAATATCGTTGCACCGGGCGGAAGAATCCACCGGTGCCTTCAGGGGCGGTGGAGGCGGAGGAGAAGGTAAGGGAGGTGACTGGTCAATGATCGAGGGGGAAGAGGTGGAAGCGCCCGCCGGGGGCTTTGGCTTTGGTGCGGGAGGTATGAAGTTGTTGTAGGTACGGTAGGGCGACGTGTTCGACGAGGAAGACGACGGAGGTGACATTGGCGGGGGAGAGATCTGAATGGCGGCCAGCGCGTCGGCCGCCGACTGGAAGCGCCTGGGTGGTATCGGCGGACACGGTGCGTCCGGCGACAGGTCGAAGTTGGCCTGCTCGTCGTCGTGGTAGTCACCACTGCCATTGTTGTTGCAGCAGGCGGGCCGCGCCGGTGATCCGCCCGGATCCTCCAGATCTAGGCCCAGCAGCAGCGGCTGCGCACCGACTGCCACCGACTCCTGTATGCGAGGTAGCGCGTTGCTGCTTCCGCCCGGCGGGCTGACCGGTGCGCCCGCCCGGGACGATGGCCGGCTGCCGTTGCTGCCGCCGTCCGCACTGTTCGTCGGCTTGAGCTGCAAGGGGGAGGCACAAATGGATTGCATATCGTCGACATGGACAGTAGCGGGGAGAAAGGACCAAAATAAGAAGAAAGAGAAAGGGAGAGAGAGAGAGACATAACAACATAACACAAACGCACATACACGGGGAAAAAGGGGAAAACAGACCCACACAAAGATAATATGTGTGTATGGTTGTGTGTATAGTTGTGTGTGTGTGCGTGGATGTATGTGTGTATGTCGCAAGTGTAAGTAACACGGATGAATGGATGCGTGCAAGAGTTTGCCCGGAGAAAGAACAAGATAGATTGGATTGAGTGATGCGCAATTGCTCTATTCACAGCTAAGATGGTAGATAATGGAATGATGAAGGCTGCTTACACAGTAAAATGGGGCCCCATTGATTAACATAGAACAGAGCGTTGTTGCATGAGCCACTAAACTGTTTTCCCAAAACCGAAATGAGAACGGAACTCCCGTTTGAAATACGCAGTAGAATAGAAAAGGTAGAATAAATTTGCTCCAAAAAAAAACGAATAAAAGGGACATATTCACCGGCCGAACAACATTTGAAATTTAGATAACCAATTCACCGCAACAGAGACTCGCCGACAAAAAAAAAATTAACGGAAATTAAATTCAGACCAAATTTAAATAATGTATCAATCGGACAAACAAACTACTGCACTCGTTATAATACTACTTGCACACACACACACACGCACGGATAGTGCACGGATGCGGAAAAAACGATGATCGGTTCCGGTTTGTTAGTGTTCAAATGGTGTACCAATATCACACATATCGTATCGTATTACACGCTGTTCACAAACGCACCAAAATGCTTTCACACAAACGCTGCAACGCGCAAAAAAACTCATTATTGTGCTGATATTGCCCACAAGCATGCAAAGATATCGTTTGGCTTAGATTCGTTATCGGCCGTTTTAGTTCGAAAGTAGTGCAGCAAAATAAATGCAATATAATAAAAAGAAACAACAAAACCAAACTCGTGTGGCAAGGTGAAAATTTAAAAAATAAACATAAAATATGAAAACTAAATCAACGGCGTTACAGAGTCATACAAATGAGCTCCACACATGGGCGCAACTAATAAAGGTAACCGCTCTAACAGTGACCGTAGAAAAAAATCTAATAAAAAATAAATCCGTCCAATTCATTCCTTGCAGCGCCCTGTCTCATCCAGCAGACATTCTAAATGTTTGCAAAACGCAAAACTGGAATGCGGCGGGGTAGTAGTTATTGACATGCTGCTGCTGCTGCTGCTGCTCGTATACTACAAACAAAAGGAAAAGGGATCGCATGCCTACTTACATTCCGATTGACGGCGGGCGATTTGAACAGCGTCAGATGGTGCTGCATCTCCTGCCACAGGTTCATCTCGGACGATGAGTTCGAGCTGGTCGGGCTGAGTGTCGGGCTGCGGATGTCACTCGCGCTGCTGCTGGTCATGTGGTTGTTGTTGCTGTTGCTATTCGCATAGCTGTGATTGTTGTTCATGTGGCTGGTGCTGCCAGCAGCACTGCTACCACTGCGGGTCATCGCGGCCGACGCACTGTGATACCCAGCACTGCTACTGTTGCCCGCGCTGCCGACACCGCCATTGCTCTGCGGAAGCGACTGGTGCAGATGGTGATGGTGATGATTGCTGCCCAGCAGGATATGTGGCGAATTGTGCAGTGAGGTGGACGACGGTGTCAGCATATGGTGCGGGTTGTGCGTGTGGTACACGTCGTCGGGCAGGGCGATCGTTTGCGGCCGCTTGTTAAAGACGGGCGAGTTCGGTGCGGACTGATGGTGGCCACCGACGTCGTACTGGTGATGCAAATGCAAGCTGCTATTGCTGTCGAGCTTCGTCTTCGGTGGTGTCGTTTCGCGAAATTTCGACCGCAAGCCTTTGTATGCGGTTTTGACGCCTTTGCCACCTTCCTTGACCTAAAAGATAAACCAAACGATTAGTAATGCAATACATCTACACAATAGCTCAACATCCGAGGGATAATTGCCCACACTGCATATATTTATACAAAACAAAAACAACATGCCATGTAGAACGAGAGTTGAAAAAACAAAACCCACTCACCGATTTGACCGCCGAACGTACAGCTGGATTAGTCTAGTGAAGCAACAGCATAGCGCGGCAGCAGAGGTAACAGCAATGTGGCAGCGACAAAGCCCCGCGGGAGCAGCGACGAAACACACATCACCCGCACACAAACAGCCAGGTCAAAAATCATCCCCAAAGCGGCCGGACACACACGCAGTGAGAAACACACACCCGGAAGGGGAGAGAGGGACCGGAATCGGAACCATGAACAAGGAACAAACGTTTCAGTATCCACGTGTTGATAGGCGCAACGCAACGGGTATTTGAGAGCACATGCACCATGATGTATCGTCGTGTGTTTCGTGTATGTCGATGGAGTGGAGCGTTACACCCAAGCACAACAACACCGGTCCAGAGCGTGAGAATGATGGTTTCGGTTTTTATGAAGGTAGAAGGTAGTGTATGAGCCAGATCCGTTAAAGAGATGCGATGTGATGCGAAGAAAAGACATGTAAAAGATGCAGAATGGTGAGATTTGCGATCGATTGATGCATTGGCGTAAGGAAATAAATGTAACCGAGGAAGAATTAACAAATGAAGGATGATCAAGAATGAAAACAATTCGAACGAAGAAAAGACAAAAGAATACAGAGACAAGCAAATCGGTCGCATAGTATTGAAACAAACTCATCATTTACGAATTGAATGCAAGCAATTCTTTATTGTAACATCTTTGAAGATGATTGGGTAGCTTTAGAATACTTTATCATATATTACTAGCTGTTGGATATCGACAGAAGATAAAGCAAAGTAAGGGTTGGGTCTATCACACAATCGGATCAATTTAGTATACTTGTTTTGTGCGTTATTAAACTACAATAAAATTACGTCACACGTATGAAAACGCTATAATCACTCATGGGAATGTTAACCGCGACTACTACTGAAATCGCAACACTTTATCGCTTTTCCATTTGGATGGTTCTTTTAGATATGTTTAGGAATACTATACTTAAGCTATCGTGAAGCACTATTGCCGTTCAATACAATAAATGAAATGCAATAAAGATTAAAGAGATGAAACAGAATACGAAAGGACAGGCAACGTGCCAAACCGAACGAAAAAAAACAAACAAGGACAGTGCGCTTAACAAAATAGGAAGGGAATGGTGGTGGTGGTGGTGGTGGGTGGCAAACAGTAATGGAAATTGTGGTCACTACCGAACAACCAACGACACTACCTTGTCCTTGAAGTTTTTCAGCAGATCCTTGTACTGTTTCGTCTTGCGGCCTGACTTTTCCGCGTACCGGAAGTACTCTACCTCGAACTCGTCCGAAAATCCCTGCCCAGTGTTCAGCATATCCAAGCGTTCTTCGATAAACTGTGCAGAAGGAAGGGTGGCAAAAAAGGCGGAAGAATTATTACAAATGTTAGCAAGCAAGGTTGTTGAGATCGATTGTGTGCGAACCTGTTGAAAAATCTGCAAATCCAACATCTTATCCAAAAATGGCCGTAGATGAGACGGTCGCGACTCGATGAAAGTCTCCGGATCGAAGGTAATTTTATCATTAAACTTTACAGCGTCCCGATACCCACCAATTAATTGCACTAGAATACCTGCAAACAAAACAAACAAGCATTAATATCAAAAGTTCAACAGATTATACAAAACAAGCCCCAAAAACACAAAATACCTTACCTAGAAATATCTTTGAAACCCGATCGCCCCGATGATCGGCCTGATTTGACAATTGCTTCTTCAGCGAACTGACCAATTCCTGGGGCATACTTTTCACATCGTCGAACGGTGTTTCCAGCGTTCGTTTATCACAGTTCAGTATGACGACGTCACCGATTTCCTCCCTTCGCAGCGTGTCGTACACCGCCTCCGGTACGCCGATCAGGAACGGCATCGGCGCGGCCAGTATGTCTTTCATCTGCATCGGCAGCACCGGTATGAATATGTGCTGCCAAACCATCGGATATAGGAAAGCGTTCGCCGCCTGCACGCACGACGACAGTATGTCGAGCCGGCGCGAAACGAAGATGATGCGCCGCTCTGCCAGCATGGCGGCAAATATTCCTATCATAAATTTTGGTTCCACAAAGTTGTAGTATTGGTTGAGATTGTGCTGAAAGGATGAGAAGATAGAAAGAGAGAGAGAGAGAGAGAGAGAGAGAGAGAGAGAGAAAACCAGTTAGTTGTGCCAACTTGAGGTGCCAGCTCGAGCCCAGCTACTTACGTTCTCCGGAATACTGGGAAGCTGAAACTGCTGAGGTCTTTGGAACAGGAACGTTTGGGAGGCGCGATCGTAGTGTAGCTTCAGGCAGGCGCCCGGCTCCGGTACGCCCTTGTTGTACGATTCGGCGAGAAACGAGGCAAACTCGTTCGGGCGGTTCTTCCGGATGTCGGCCAGCACGTTCAGGAAGCGCATGAACGTATCGTGCCACGGCAGGTACGTGATGATCACCATCGCCGTGGGTGATTTTGGATCGTGCCGGCAGAACCCAAACCGCCATTTCGAGTCGATGTTGGTCAGCACGAACGAGTGCACTTGAATGGTTCGACTGTTAAGTAGAGAGCAAAACAGAGCAAAGAATAATTAATTGGGGTTAATATGAAGCAAAGTATTACAACAGTCCCGGTGTTCTAGTTTGAATGGTACGTTTAGATGTTTTTTTTTCTATCTTATAATGTTGATATTTTATCCGTTTTTAGACATGTGTCAATGTCTGATTGTATTCTTCAATGATATTGACTGTCCTTATTTCAATCAGAAACAAATTCGATAGTATATGATGGATTTCATAAATCTGTCGTGGAGATTCATTCATATGAATCTTCAGCAATGAGTGATTCGAATCTGGAATCTAATCCCTAAAGATTCATGAATCTTAATAGAAATCTGTAGATTCATAAATTTCCAAGGATTCATGAATATCGAACGATTCATTAATCTATAATTATAATTAAGTACATAAATCTCCAGGGATTCATGAACTTTTAAAGATGTATGAATTTAAAAGTATTGAATTTGCACGATCCCATTATGCATTGGTAAACTCGCACGACTTAACAACATGCATGTCGTGGGTTCGAGCCTCGCATGGACCGCCTTCCCGTAGCAAAAAAAAACTATCCGGCTGAGTGGTACTTGACAAGCAATCTCGAAAGCCTGTGCATGACTACGTAGGTTGTTATATCAATAAGAAGAATAATACACCGTTTTTTGAACCCAAATAAACAATGTTAAAGCTGTTAACATTGTTGAACTATAATTAAACATTTGACGTCTAACTAAAATACTGATGCCATTTTGAACATTGTTGAATCCCAACTAAACATTTGCTTTCCCCAATATTAACGTTTCTTTACATTACCTGGGGCATTTGAAATCGCTTCTGCTATGATCATTTTGTAGCAATTCTTTTTTTATTTTTATTTTATTTGAATTTTTACTAATTTAATAGTCAATTATTAGTTTTGATGGTATCGGGATAAATCATTGAAAAATAAATTCAAACTATTTTTCCAAATAAAATCACAAACAAAAGTTTAAACTCCATATAGAAAACGGATAAAGTTAGGGGTATCATTTGTTTAGTTACGATTGAACGAAGTTCAGAATAGAATCAGTATTTCAGTTAGAGTTCAAATGTTTACTTATAGTTGAACAATGTTCAAAAGCAGCTTAACATTGTTTATTTGGGCTCGAAAACGGTGAATGAAACTCAAGCTCTGAAGCTGAATCTTTGGAGATCCATGAATCCCTAGATATTTATGAATCCCTAGAGATTCGTGAATCTTTCGAGATCTATCAATGTTTCGAAACTCATAGATAATTGTGATTCGTGAAGGTCTTCATCTTTCCAATCGAGATTCAGATTCATTGAATCATTTCAAAAATTCATTCAAATTTATGAACCTGAATCAGATTTCCCACCCAACACCCCCAAGAAGTATATTGACCTTCAGAGCAGCAAATTATCACCCAGCCAATCCGGCCTCGAAAAAGTGTTATTGGACGCCGTAAATATTTATTCGAACGAAGTAAATCCTCAATTGTGCATTGTCAGTCCTATTCGGGCCTTGTGAAGTATGAATCGGGCATTGTAAAAAGTAAAAGCGGCCTACACTGGATTATCTTATTTTCTAGTTAAATTCTAGGTAAACTATGTACGTTTTTCAAAACAAGAACAATCTGTTCATCAACTTATGTTCCTTTGCAATAGATTAAATTAAGTTGAATTTTTTTAAAGAAGGAGATTTTGAAAGGGTCTCTTGCATTATAAAAACACGACAAATAGTCATTTTGTGGTAATGTTATCGCAGATTTCCTTATTCCTTCTCGCATTCACATGCGCTAAGGTAATCTAAATGACAAATTATCGTAACGAGGAAACCTTCTTCTTCAATAGAATTTAACTGTTTCTCTGCTGCCACTTGCTGCCCATAATTGATTAAGACTGTTGCTGATGCCGCTGGCTGAACGACCTTTCAGCGGAATGAAACTTCAAATAAGATAAGAAGGCCAAACCCATGTGTCACACGATAACTCGACGTGTGCGTTCAACCTGCCCGTCCGGCCATCAGCGTGTGTCGTCGTTGCAGCTTACGAACATTGTGTCGGTCCCTGTACAAGTCAAACAATCCCTCCCCAACTCCCTGTAGGAGAATAATAGTGCAATGACTCACGCGATCCACCATCAGGGGTAGCTTTTTTCGCGAACTTCATTTCTTTCTCGACCCTGTGCCCACACCTGAAACAGCTAATTATTTAACGCATGACACTACACTATTTTAAACATTTCATTTGGAGCATAGTTTTGCGTGTTTTTTTTTGTTTGTGCGTGTGTGTATGTGTAATAAAAATAAATCATCACCGGAACATGCCTCCGGAGGCGCGTCATTTCCTGCTCTGTCGGACGCAAAAAAAGTTGGGGAAAACCCCGTACCCGAAGACAGCGAGCAACAGTTCGACTGTATACGAAGGGAAGAGGGCAGAGCTGTATCCTGTGAACAAAATTCATTAATTTGTTCGAGCAGTTGGATGCGCGCTGGCCGTCGTGGCCCGTTCGTGTGGTCGATCGTGAGTGGTTTTGTGGATGGTAGGTTAGCCCGCCACCAAGTGGGGTTTGGTTACGTAAATTACAAACCACTTGTTGCGGTGACCGTGGACCTTCCGCTTCGCTTCGAACGGTGTGTTAAACGATGGTATCCACCTGGTGGTTGGACAGAGAAAGAGAAAGAGAGAGAGAGAGAGAGAGAGAGAGAGAGAGAGAGAGAGAGAGAGAGAGAGAGAGAGAGCGGTGCTATCCACTAGTGTGTTCTTGATGAGTAATTAATTGAATAAATATTACCAACACTATACTTCCAACCTGCTCCAAGCGAAACGAATCATCAGCCAAGCAGTTATGGTCTTAGTTGGTTGGACAATATGTCCAACGACTTAGAATAGAAAGCTTTTCAATAATTTAAAAAAAAAATGCTACAAATTGTCCTTTGAAGATTGCACAGTGGCCAACGAAAGCCGTTTTGTAAAGCACAAATACGATCTTCCAAGCAAATTGTGCCCTAGAAAATGGGCAGCATTCATGGACTTTAGATCCGCAGTCCCAGGTACCGGCTATATTTTATTCAGCAGTTCTAAGCAGTGACTCATTACGAATCGAAAAAGAGTCCCGGCATCTTGCGATAACATGCAAAAGCTTGAAAAATAACTTTATTATTACATACATAATAATTCTCGTTCTTTATTTTTTTTTTTATTCTTGCGGTCGCACAAAGTGGTAGCGAATTTAAACGATAACACGCAGAAATATTGCTAATCTTTTTATGATATATACGAATCACGAGTAAAATCTAGTAAATCAAAAAATCTCCCTATTCAAAATAAACACATAAAAGTTTGGTTTTGGATGATTTTACGCATAAAATTATTATTTTTTAAACAGTTTTAGTTTTTTAGCATCAATGTGTATGTAGGTAGGGAAAAGCGGAGCAGAATGGGCAGTGTACTGAATATTCCTTTGAATATGCCTCAAAACACAATAATTCCTACATTCTTGTATGCCTAAACCATTTATCTATGGATTAAATTTGCCATGTATTCTCGTGCTATCTTTTGTTTTGCTGTTCAGGAAAGCCCTTAAAATTCTTCCAAAAATATGTTATCAAAATTAAAACATTTTTTACACGTTTCAATCTACAAAAACGAATCTTTTGAAGCTGTGACTGTTACCATTATTGAGGAGACAAATATAACACCATAGCCTCACCAATATGTCAAAAGCATCTGCCCATTTTGCCCTAAGCATAACTGCCCATTTTGCCCCACGTGAAGCATTTTTGTATTTGTTGTTATATTATTACTCATTCAATTGCCAAATACTCATTCAATTGTCTTGCTTTCTTCTGACAAATTGTATAGAAATATCATATCTTTAAAAATATATCTTGTAAAACTTCCACGCATCCCTGTGACACTGGTTTAAGCTTATTTTCGAAGTGGCAAAAGTTCCATCAATATGTTACTAAATCTTATTTTGCATTTTTCTTGGTTATTTGTTATTAAAGGGTTATAAAACTTACACGGTGTTCATAGAACACTCCAATAATTATATTTGGTGAAATAATGTGAAATAATGCTTGTATAGAAGGTGCCCATTTTGCCCCGCTTTTCCCTACATAAATAAACTGATCCGAAGGTATAAACATTACAAAAATCAGAACATTTATTGCTTTATTACAAACGTTTGAATTAGTCACAACAAAACAGTCCCTAATTGCGCTAAAGCTAATATTTTTCTGAAAATTTATGGTAAAAATGTAAACGCTTTTAATTTTATCCAAGTCTACGCTTCTTCTCCAATTATTATTTATTTTAATTACCTGGCAAAAAGTTGGGTTTTAACCCTCTGTGCTTTGTTTAAATAAATTAAATAAATAATTTCAATCGTAGTGGAAAACGAAGAGAGATGTCCAACCAAAGTAAAAAAAAACAACCCCAAAAACACAATTCCACTGGCGCATGATGGCGTGAACCTGTGTAGCATGACCAATCTTCTACCGTAGTCGTAAAAAAACGCCCCCCTCAGAGCTTTGGGCCGGTTATTCCACGGCACAGCGTTTGGCGATGAGTCACCATTGTGTTAAATAAGTGGCCGGGCGTCAGCTTACAGCAGGCACAGCAGCACCGCGTTAGTTCCCGGTATCGAGAGCACGTCAGAATCAGCGTGTCCACCTCGAACGGCGAGTTCTTGCTATCGCAAACAGCCAACGGATAGCGTGAACCTCCCCCCTTGAAGGTGAATGGAAGTAGCAGTAAGCTAAGGTCGAAAGCACCATATTTCCGCCACGGTCCGAACCAATTCAGTGCCGATGGTTGCGCGCGCGCGTCTTTGTCTTCCGTCCCATCCCGTTCGTGACTCAATAAGGCAGCTTGCAAGATAATTCTTTTATCCACGTCCACGGGAGCAAGAGATGATGAGAATGCGGGAGGAGCGACTGTGTATAGAAAAATTCCAATCCCAAACACAAGCGGGTCGTTGCAACTGGGAGGGAGGGCCGTGGAAGCAAAATGCATAACGTAGCGATCGTCGGGAACAGTGGCAACAATATGATCGAAACGGATGGACACGAATGCTGCTTCCGAGAGGTCCGATGATGATGATGGCCGATGAATTCCATCTTCCGAGGCGACAACAAATAATAATAAGCCGCACTGCTCGACTCTTTCATGGTGGTGCTGCTGCTTCTTCACCATCGGAAGTGAACCGTAATTGATGCTGGTACTGACATTAATACAGAACCACACATACACACATACACGGTGATGTCCAGCACACCGGAAACGGTGCTCCAATTCATATGAAGCCACAAGCAGCAGCAGCAGCACCAGCAACAAGATCCCGCGCCCTCTGTCGCAACAAAATTGCCGGAGTGTGCCTCATCAAGCGGGTCTTCGGATCTACCACAGCTTGCATCGCGTGTCTTGTGATGATGGTAAACACACAACCAACAGGGCAGCGCCATCGGAATGTGACATTCCTTTCCTCTCGGGTCGTCATCCCGAATGGCGGAAGAAAACGGTTCGTCGCGGGGTGTCGTCAAACCTTCACAGAGATCGATTCAACCGATGCGGCGGCCGATGTATTATGAAGGGTATCGAGTTGCAGAAGGGCTACGGCGCATGGACCGGAAACTTCTCGCCCGGTCCGTGTTTCGTAATCGATGAACCGGAACGCAAGAGGAGCTCGTCGACAGCTAGTGGCTAGTGAAGACATTTATGACCATTACATGATAATTTGTGTGGAATAAGCAAACCCAGACCGCCAGACGCACACCCGCTCCCAGAAGCCAATTACTGGATTGGCTGAACTCCCCAAAAGCCTTAATGCTTATTTGCCTTTCGTTAGAATCTCGCTCCCTGGTGGCCGACATCCGAAAAGGCTATCCATATATCGTTTTTCCTAATCATCATCAACACACGCCGACTCGGCCATGGCGACCTTCAGCTGGTCGATAAATGCTTAGCTCGCTAATCTTGTTACTGTTAACTCCCCTGCCTCTCAGCGCTCGTTTGGATATGTAATTCGATAATATGTACAAAGCCTCGTGTGCCAGTGCTAGTGTTAACGTCATCAACCCCTCGAGACATCATCGAGAATTGGGCCTAACGTAGGGCATACCCTAGCCAACTGTTGCGCATTGGATGAGCCAAGGGAAAGGAAACACCGAACATAAACAAATATCCAACACGACCATACAGCTCTCTCTTTCTCTCTGTCTTCCCTAATGACGATGCCAATCCCTTAAGCATTAGAAGGTATCATCGCCGGTGGCGTTTCGAAACACCACATCAAAACGACACCGATCCCACCACATCCGGATGCACCTTTCGTCATTAACAAGGGAAGTCCACCCACAGTAACGTTACGCATAACGTTAGCATGTGTGTGGTGGCGTAACGTAACGGGGAACGCACCCGTAAATGCTAGGCCAGTTTGCATAACGTACGTGCCAAATCGAGAGGGACGGTTTTCGAGTGTACTTGAAGGCAAAACTCCGCTGGCCAGTGTCACACCGAGCACGTACGACGACATTTGCGCACCCGCCGAGTACCGTCGTGTAGCTGCGTGCCGTTGCGCGTTCCTAGTGATGGAACGCGCGCCTGGACACTCCCGCACGAATTGGTCAACGTGAACTGATAATGAATGCTTGCCGATGTGGTCATCTAGACACGACACACGATGACTAAGGTAAAGTCGATATGGTGCAAAAAAATCGAAAACTGCCTCAATACTTGCCACCGAACAAGTGCATTGCAAGCGCGCACACATGTCGCGTGATATCGGGTGATTTGGTATGTGTATTTAGTGTGCATGATTTTGCCGCTGGTGGATCGTTTAATTCACTACCACAACAACAGAAGTGGGGATTGTGTGTAGCGCAATTTGACATTGTTTGCATTCCGATGTCATTATCGTGTGACAACGAAAAGGTAGAATTCCCTTATTTTTCATTATTGCATGACCACTCGGTTTTATTACGTTTGCAAAGTGATATTATTAAGACGTAGCGAAGTATTATTATGTGAAGGGAGGAGGGTTTAATTTATTCGCCAGGCAAAAGCTATCTTAACCTTCGTTTCTATAAGCAAAACTACACCTTTACTTCTAGAACCACCTACCCGGGTAGGTGATACATTTTATAAGGGAATTGGAATGTTTATTGGTGAAAAAATGTATTGATTGAATTTATTTTATAGTTCTATGATAAAAATACTTCTTTTTATTAACTTTATGATGTATGGCTTTTAGCAACGTAAATTTAATTCACAAATGATTCAACTGACATTAATAAACCACTCTTATCATGACCTGATCCTGATTATCGGGCCAAGCGTATCAATTTATACGACTTTAGAAGAATATTTGGAGTTATGCAACATTTGAAATAGAATCTATGAATATAAGTACACGCATTTCTATGGATATCATCATAAAATTTACGACTAAACCGAAACCAATACCCGTTATTGTATGCATTACCTACCCGTGTAGATGGTAGTTGTAGAAGATGCGGGTATAAATAGATATTTAAAGAAAAGTAGATTAATTTTTTTTTACTCTGATTTCGGGATCACCGTTTAAAAACATGTTGTTCTAGGCATTCTGAAAATCTATTCGGATCGATTCAATTTTCTAATTAAAAAATTAATATAAAATTAATAGGCCAAACATACTCGGATCGATGGTTATAGAAATGAAGGTTAACAAAATTTTGGCACACATTATCACTTCTTAAGCAAAATACACAAACGGACGCAATGCATACACCACCGTTAGAGCATTACTGAATTAGAAATGGATGATTTTGCTACCAACACTTCACCATAATGATGAATACCATTAGACAAAACTAATCGCTTTTGACGCCTCAGAAAAATACGACCATGAACCAGGAACGCTGTTGTGTACTTTATGACCGATTAGAGCGAGTTCACTGCGTTACGAACAGTGCCACTTTCTCCTATCTTCCTGCTTTATCTCGCCATTTAAAGCGGACTTGCGTTCTATATTCCGGGCGGATTAGATTGAAATTGAGCCATAACAATGTGATGCTGCACTGGCCAATCAAGAACAGTGGACTGTGTCAAGTGGCTTTGGTACGATGGTTAGCATTCATCTTGGCAACTAGTTGTACTATAAATTTTAACGGCTTTAAATGTCTCCCAGTTAAGCGCTAACGAATCATTTAATTCTTCATAAAACTCTACAACTTCAACGTTTCATAACAAAATTGTTCTTGACACGTGAGGTCCAACTACAAAAAAAAAAAAAAGATGTAAAGCATAGATAAATTATTCCTACTGCAATAAACGAGCCTGTTTAACAAACAAATTGTCAAATTTGATTATAATTGGTTAAAAGACTTGAAAAACAACACAAGTCAGCACAAAGGATGAATACAAAAGAAGCACAACAGCGAGGGATTACCCATGCTTTGGCAATAACAAAGGCTACCAGCTCGCATCAAATCTTCTTACGCTGTCTACGCCAGCATAAAGAAATCGTGAATAGATCACACTAATTGCGTGAAAGTGCACGGTCTTGGAACCGGAATTAACGATTAGCAAACGATGGCGCTAAACCATGTTCGGGTAGTACTCAAACCGCCAAAGCAAAGAACGGAAAGTGCTCGCGTACGACAGTGGCTGATAAGCAAGTGAGGAGTGTTAGCGTATAAAACTAACAGATTAAACCAGACAGCGTATTGTAAGAACACTAAACTTTGTCAAGAGTCGGTAAACTCAAGGCTCATGATTTGTTATTACTAAAGCCGCCCACATCGGCAAGCTCAAAAGTCTGTTCAACCTTGTGTTAATCATGATTATTCTTATTCATATTATAATTACATTCAATCAAATAAACATTTCTACGACATTAGTGTACTTGAAATGATATGATGAGCTGTGGAATGTTGCTGTTTGACCACGTGTGTATGAGTAGGCTGGTTACATCAACATATAAATAACACATTGCCAACCAATAAACAAAGTGAAATAGTACTAACAACAGGAATCTACAAACATTAACTGAAATGTTTTTTGTTCGAGGACCTCAAGCGACAAGCAAAATATAACATATTATTGTGATATTTGTTTAAACTAAACTTAACATCAAATAAACAAGACGTGGACATTACAAAAATATATACGTACCAGAAGAAAGCAAACCCGGTGTTTTCACTTTGCATTATAACACAACGATATAGCTCCAAACATAACGCAAGTTTTGGCTAGACGTTAAGGGCAATCAATCAAATTTAGTGGCGAACAAAAACCAAGCGGATTTTTCCACAATATTTGCACTGATTAACCCAACCCTGTTTGTCAAGGTCAAAGCTCAGTTTTGCAAGTATGTAAGCCGTCTAGCCATCATAAAGGTGTAAACAAGCAAAGTCACTATCAAGACATACGGGAAAACCCATTCCATTCCATAACTCAGGGCACAATATTAGAGATTCAAATTGGAAATAAATTTTCATAACTAACAAATCCTCCCCCAAACGGCCTTTTCCTACAATCGCTTGCGAACACTACAAAGTGATTGTAATAAAAAAATATATAACCCCCACCAGCTCCATCTAACGATCAAAGCCAAACACCAAAGCGTGACGGAAACAGCACGCGGGCTCACCAATCGTAGTCACCGTGTGGAGAGCAACATGATTACTCTTGGTGGCACTGTTTAAAATTCGCTCATTGGGAGGCATTTTTCGTCCGATTTCCTTCCGTCCGGTCCGGCACCTACTAACACGCCACACACACACACTTCATGTTGCCGGTGGCACACCGTGGCTGGCGCTGCGGCAAGCATAAATAACAATTCACGGTCGAAAAGCGAAGCGATAAAAGTCAAATCATCGTCAGCACCATGGTGGAATTCGTTATTGGGTGGAGGGCTATTTTTTCTATCGCTCTCATTCTCTGCCATCCCTCTCCCCTCTCTCTACGCTGATAAGTGAATTCTAATTGTGTACGTCACGAAATCGTAGTCCGCACAGAATGAATGACAGTGGGCAACTGTTGAATTTGCCTTGGAAGGGCTTCCGATTCGAGTTTCGCCTTTGCCAAGGGCTGAAACACACACACAATAAAATTTCGTTTTATTGGTTCTGGAAAATGGGAGGCGAGAAAAATTAGAAATGCGACCAAAGTGAGCCAAAAAGGTATTTTCATAAGACATTCTCGAGTGACGCGTGACTATTTCTGATGAGAGAGTGAACACACACACACACACACTTTTTGTTTAATTTTTCCATCCGTCCCCTTTTACAGGTGAGACTAACTTACCTTTCGAAAGCGCACGGATACGCGAACGCCGGAATGTCGGCCGTAACCTTCGCATCCTTGAACGACTCCGGGAAGCTTTCCACGATCTGGCCGGGCGCACTGTTGTCCTCCCCCGTACCCGGAGCAATCTCGCACCAGAACTCAAACAGTCGGCTGACATCCTCCCTGCAAGCGAGTAGTAAAAAAGAAAGAAAGAGAATTCGATAAGAAATGCGATATTTTAGGCTCGGAAAATGTTTAACAGACACGCACTCTCGCGCCAAACGCCACAAATACAAAAAGTGGTTCGTATTCGAGGAAACGCAACAAATTGAAGTTTGAAGCAGTTTTAGATACGCCTGCTTCGATTCCGGAAAGTATGGCAGGATAACGAGCAATCAATTTCGATTTTCCTTTGCTGAAAAAATCGCTCCCCCTCCCTCTCGCCAAGCAACCGTTGAAAGCGCGGAGCATTAGGCATTGTGTTGAGGCAGGCTCTCGGAATCGAGATGTGACAGCAACAGCGCAGAAGGAGAAAAAAAATACAACCAGGGCACACCTTATTTTTCCTTCAACCCGCGTGGAGAAAATCTAGAGCAGCATCGAGCAAGCCAGCCATAAAAGGGAGCGAAAAGACGCCCTCCCGACATCCCGAAAATCTTGAGGCAGCGAGAAAAACGGGCCTTCTTGGAGACGCTTTTTGCTGCTGTGATGTGGTTACGACTGAAGGAGAAGAAATGCAGCTTCCGACGAAAGAAAAGTGGTTCAATCTCTCTCGATCTCTCTTGTGTTGTCAAAAGTCGCGATGGGTTTTTGGAGGGGGGGGGGGGGGAAGCTGTTGTTTAGGTCGGATAAATGGGTTGAGGGAAAACCAGGGTGCGAAATAAATCATAGCAGCTGTGTAGTAACGCACACACATACACCTCTTCAGCGCACGTGTGTGAGTTGCACATCTCTACATCAGCTCGCATTTCGTCCTTCAGGGACTACGCGAATACTCTCTCTCTCTCGCTCACAAAAACACAGCCTGCTGGGTGCAAAGGGATGCTGCTGTCATCTCTCGCCGTTCTCAAATTACGCTGCTCGCCCTAGATTTTCTTCTATTCTATCCAACCTTGCCTCGCTGTCCTTGTAAACCGTTGGACCGCGTGATGAATGAATGACCCATACCAACAAACACACACACACACACCCTCCCAGAAGAGCCAACAGAGCAAGGAACAAAAAATCTGGGTCCACTCCAATTCCACTTGTGCGTTTACTACGCCCCAGACACTTCTTGGCACGGACAGGTCAATGGGCGGAGAATTGTGGTCGGGTCTGTTGTATGCCTGCTTCCCGTACTACGGACGCATACTTACTTGATTCGGGAGTTCATGTCACTCCGAAGGGACTCCCTGCGGGTGGAGGGAGTGGTGGGGACACTGCTTCGTCGTACTGCTCCGGGGAGAAGGGGCGGTTGTAGTAGTAGTACTAGCACTCCCGAAGCCCTGCACACACACACACAAACACACACACGGGAGCGATTGAGCGTGAAATAATCACTATACGGGCTGATTACAGCTTCTCTGTGACGCGCCTACACACAGCCTCACGGGATCGATTGGAAGCAGCACTTTTTTCTGTGCTACCAAGGGCGCTACCACCAATTTGCACTATTCACAGCACACACACACATTCACACAACAACAGATTACACTTATTTTTCTGCTGGGCAACAAAATCTCGGGAAGACACACACACACACCTACAGCTGAGACACTGCTGCCCATAGAGCTTGTCGATTTCTTTTTCCGACACTTTTGACTCGGCAACTAAGTGATTGCAATTTTTCTTCCCCTCAGCATCTACTACATCTCCACATCTGCAACACCTCCACCCTCCCCCTTCACTGTATGGGACGGTAGTGCAGCACACAACAGACACACACACACAGACGCGTACACACACAGCCTACACACGTGCCAGACAGCAAATTTCTATTGTTTCGCGGACATATTGCACTAAAAAGCTGCTTTTTTCCTTTCACAGCGGCATTGAAGCTGTGAACGAAGCACCACTAGCTGCCCAGCTCACACACAGTCACAACGACACCGCAGAAACAACGGGGGTACAGGGAGCATACACAATCTTTTTACAACGGGTGCGGACACATCGATGTGTGCTGTTCAATTGTTTATTCGCTTGCAAATACAACGGGGTGAGTGCGTGTTATCCGTGACCGAATGCGAACGATGGCCGAATAATCGGGTAGGCATGGTGACGCCCCGTTGCGCAAGGCGAGGGTTTTTGACATTCAACAATGGCTGCATCTCGCTCATTTTCTCTAGCTGTCCTTTACTCGCGTACAGCCCAGTTTACATGTTCGAACGCGAATAACCGGAAATTCGAGCAAAGTCTCTTAAGTTTAATTTAACTGTAGCCTTAAACTTTTTATTTTTCGTCCTTACCTTTAAATTCAACTGTGATGCAGCTTTTTCGTTGCTTTCTTCTAGATTCGCTCGGAAATGATGTTTTCTAACGTTATAGTTGATCATGTAGCCATTTTATACTTAAATAGTACCTCTTTTTATAAAATAACGTCACACCAAATTAGCATTTGTTTTCTATCAAAAACCAAAGCTATGAATGTAAAATGAGCTCGATGACATCCATCCAGAACATCCAGCGAAAGAAGAAAATATAATTTTCGAATACACCACATCTTGGCATTTTCAACACACTTGATCACACCCAAGCGCCACAGATTAAGCTTAAACGACTGGAAAATTGAATATCCATAGAAAAAAAATGAAAGCTCCACAGCTTCATTGGTTTGATCAATAGATGGCGTATTACAACTCATCATTATATTGCTATCCTTTTCTTGCAATGTATTTCGACAAGTTGCATTTTATTATGACCTATATAGCCTTCTAACTTTCTGAGCAAAAATCTATATAAATGGTCGTGTGGTTAGATACGTGGGTATCAACACCAATGACCATTGCTCAAATCTCACTTGCTTCAGTGCTGGTGGTTTCCGTTGGAGTTTAGTATTTAAACAATCGTATCGCCGTTCTAGTTCTAGCGATGCATAACTTCAATGCGAAACCATACAACAGTACAGAGGAAATGAGAAAGCTCTCCTCCAAGCGATGAAGCTCAACTGGTTGGGGTATCCCACCAACAGATAGCGCCACCAGCTTTTTTGCTATTTTTAGAATGCATGAGTCGTTTGGCGTCTGCTAAACGAAGTCTTTCTATATTCCGTTTAGGTAGAGAACTTGAGTCGTTTAGAAGCCGTTTAGTGGTCGTTTAGTGGATTTGTGGCACTTGGGCAATACGCATTGGAATTTGCGAAGAAACACAAAAAGGGGTTTTTAGCAGTTTCTCCTCTGTGTCATTGTAGTAAGTGAATGATTATAGAGATGGCGCTAGTGTTTAACGTATTTTCATTTGAAATAAGGAGACAACTTTTGAAGCTGATTTTGTTCGAAGTGTCACGTCGGTTTGTCGGTGATAGAAGTGCTCAATTTTGTTGATTATTTTGAATGCAAATCAACAGCAAATAGGTACACGTGTTATTTTATTTATAACTGAAAGGTTTTGAATTACTATGCAACGCATAGGATCGCCATCCAAGGTACACACGCCCGAAGCTGATCGAGATGTGATGAGGCAAAACATCCGGCGACAGGTAAGTTTGCTAAAAAATGCTTGATTTTAAAAATAAGATGAACAAGGCTTGCTCTTCTTCAACTTTCAGATTAACAAAATGAGATGCTGTGTCACAAGTGCGTGAATTTTCAGTGGATAATTTGAAAGAGGCAGGTATGTTGTGATCGTTTGGTAATGGTATAGATTGAGTTAATATTGTTGTGAGATTTTTTTGTAAACGACCATTAGAAAATGAAACTGCGACACTATACAAGAATGCACGCATGGGTACAAGTCCTCATACGCCGATATACAGATCAACGGAAACCAGCTACCGATCAGGGAAGAGTCATAGCCAATATGTCTCGTAAGTTTTGTTGTGTGTGCAGCCAGGTGTTAAATTATGCAGAAGTGTGCATTAGTTTAATTGCACGTTCACCTCATTTTCTTTTTCTACGTCGTGCTGTCATGGTCAGGATGCCAATAATTGTCCAGATCATTCGGCCCAGACATGTCTTCCTTCAACCTCATCTGTGCCTGATCTGCGATAGGTGCGTCCGATTCGCTGCATAGTTAATAAGCTTCCGATTCTGCCACATGGTAAAAAGTAACATGCCGCAAAATTGGCTGGGATGATGGTTCGGGGTCGTCTGAACAGGTTGATCCGAACCCACCGGGTAAGAGGCATTCGTTAGCAACCCGGAGTAGTTCGGATTACCTGGTAAGGTGCAATCATTCAGATCAATACGAACTCGTTGATTGCGACTCTGACCTAGCGCACCTGCTGCACCCATGTCCAGAGTGTTTGATATACGGAGACACGCCTTGAGCTCGGTAGTTGCCTCAAGTAGGTGGTACAGTCAGGGGTGGATGGAGGCATCATTGGACCAAGCAAACTGGTGTACGGTTTACACACTTCTTGGCCGTGCCAACACGGCGTGTTCAACTGTGAATGGGCCACCAAAGAAACCAAATGAAAAAAGTTAAAAAAAATTGTCTATGCTCTTTACTCTTGATCCTTTACTGTGTTATTGTGATTGTAATTTTAAAAGAAAATTAAATAAAAATAATCTTAAAGTCTATGTTGAAATTAGATAGTTTTTGTCTATACACCTCGGATAACGGTGTTGCTATCGGGCGTGGATATCATGGCAATGTTGCATGTTGTCTTGAAAGAGCAAAAATAATAACAGATCGAAATTGGAAAATCTTCCGGAACCTTATATGCATTGAAATATCACAATTTACTTTTATACATGCCCGTCATGGGTTCAAGCCCCGAATAAACCGTGCCCCCACACGTAGGACTGACTATCCTGCTATGGTAACAATACGTCAAAGAAAGCAAAGCTCACTTCGCTAGTGGGTACATTGCAGGCCTTGACCGACAACGGTTGTTGTGCCAAAGAAGAGAAGAGACTTTTATACATGGAGTGGAGTATGATGATGATGCATGAAACATGTTCCATTTTGTTTTTACTTATTTGAATTCCACCTACACCTACGCTTATTTGATATAGCTTCGAAACCATCAATTGGCATGGCACGCGAGTGGCCTCGTCAGCAGAGGTGGATTTATCCATCTCGGGCCCTAAGCGGGAGATAGAATTGGGGCCCCTGGTTTCCTCAAATTTCAGATAATTATATCGCATTTTTATGAATATCTTGGTACGAATACCAAATATATCATCCTGATTTCGTTAGGGATAAATTTTCTTCTGTCGTTTTTTATGGCAGTTAGTTAATTACTTAATAGCATCTATAGTCTTCGTGTAATCAAACTAACATATTTTGCATATTTTTAGGATGTGCATCATCGTTGTTTCCGGTAGTGCAAAAGCCAAAACTATGTTCAAATACTAGCTTTACTAGTTTTACTAGTGTTTGGTGTAAGGAAGCATTTCATTCTCTGTAGTAGTTTTTCAACACAAGTACGTATTATGTCGTTTTTCTAAGCTAAGAGTCTTTTACATTGAAATGAATCAATGAACAATGAAATGATAAACTGTAGTTATTAAAACTCCATATTTTCCGAATTTCAGTACAGATCTAGGCATATCTGGAAAATCGGACAAAAAATCTGAATGTTACTCATTTATACTTTTGTATTTTTAAAGCAGAGTTTGCAATACATTTGTTTGCTGATTCATATACATGAGCAATGAAAGCCACTACACAAAGCTTGTGTGATTTTCTGTTTCACAGATACATAAAATGTGCCTGAAATCCAAGCGACACCACAAAGATTATCCAGCACTAGCGTATTTGTAGTCTTTTCGTCTTTGCAATCAATACCGTTTAGGAAGTTCTTAAAAAAATATAAATTAAACGTCCTAGGAGCTCATTTATGACTTATTATCAGGAGAGGATTTATTTATAGATAAAGGCATATCTGGAAAATCTGACAAAAAAATCTGAATTTTACTCATTTATACTTTTGTATTTTTAAAGAATAGTTTGCAATACATTTGTTTGCTGATTCATGTACATGAGCAGTGAAAGCCACTACACAAAGCTTGTGTGATTTTCTGTTTCACAGATACATAAAATGTGCCTGAAATCCAAGCGACACCACAAAGATTATCCAGCACTAGCGTATTTGTAGTCTATTCGTCTTTGCAATCAATACCGTTTAGGAAGTTCTTAAAAAAAATATAAATTAAACGTCCCAGGAGCTTCTTTATGACTTATTATCAGGAGAGGATTTATTGTTTTTAATATGGAAGAGTGCGAATGTATGTAAAATTTGTTTTGGCCTTCAAAATTTATCTCCAAAGTTCGTAACAACTTTTAATTGCTATAAACGTTATCAACACATTCCACACACTTACTTGTAAGAATGTACTACTTTGAGAATGATTTAGTTTTCCGTTCATTTGTGCATTAATAACAAAGAATCAATCGCTTATAAAAGTGAACTAACATGTGGAGGTTTAGCTCGGGGCCCCCTTTAGGCCGGGGCCCCCCGCGGCCGCTCAATCCGCTTGTAGGAAAATCCGCCACTGCTCGTCAGAACTGGCACGAAATAAGTACATTAATAAAAACACCATTAAAAGTTCAAAACCGGCCCTCCCCGATTCTCTCAACATCGTCAAGATCACCCGCAAATGAAGACTGTACATAAAAGCCACCATCGAATCAGCTGATGCAATAGCGGAACATATGCGCAAGTGAGACGGCGGAGCGCAAATGCAAATATAGCACACACATGAAATGAAGGACCCCGTCAGGTCAATGAGGGGGGAGGGGGAGAGAGGTGGTGGATTGTATTTATTTTTTGGCCATTTAATTTTGCACACCAGAGTGAGCTTTTGGGCGGCTTTCTTGAAACCTCAAAACCCACACAACGACTTACAAAAACAATCGCCAGCGAGGGAAAATCGGTCCGACTTGGAGCGTTGGCGAGCTCACGAAAATCGATTTTTGGGTGTTTCCAGCGCCCTCTATCTGTGAGATGTGTAATGTGAGCTGTGAAACGAATTGCGCTTTTGAAAACGCAGTGAAATTTTTCAACACAAAAATCCGTAACACAATAAAAATCGAAGAAAACATGTTAAAACTCTCTTTTTTCTTGTGGTCGTTCGTATATCCCTATCTTATAGCTATTTTCCTTCATTTTCGAAAAAGAAACTAATAATTCCTTTGTAATACCTATAGAACGATTGAATGATCTATATCTATATTTGAACTATTGCGATGGATTCAGTCCATTTCCTCTTACTCCCACAGTGATCGCCTTATTTATTCAGTGCATTACTATAATGACCGACTTGTATAAAATAACTGTTAAACATAAAAAAAACTATATTTACACGCTCTGTCATATTAAGTTAACCATTATTTGTTATTTCTTTATTAAAAATTCAACGGATCACTTGGCTCCTCGAAGCATTCAATACAGTACAAAACATTAGCTCGAGCTGCTTTTTAAAACCATAATCAGTTTGTTATTTATACTACAAATGAGGTCAAGTTAGCATAACCTTGACATCTAAATCATATGCGGCACTTTTTATTTCTTCGTTCCACATTTCATTCATTCTAATTCATTTACTTCTATACCGTTGGCATACAATCACAGTGAGACGCACTTTATGCTCAGAATGCAATAAGCATTGTAAATAATCCACCAGAAGAGCTCTCAATGCAATCGTAACAGTTTAATGTCACAGCATTCCTCTCAAAGTACGCTTCTGCTAAATCACCAATCAGCCGAACGAATCGAAAAGCCCAAGCCCACCCGGAAACGGCTAGGTACAATTGGCATCAGCGCCATTCGTGTGATCGTTGCAGTGACCTGCATTTCACAGTCCGTTATGTCGTTGTTTGATTACTATCGATTCTATCGATCCGAATACCGTCATTTGTGTGGGTGTGTGTGTGTCTCTTTGCGTATGCAAACTTATGCATTTTTCCTAATCATTGATCACCATCCTCTTCAGGCCCCATCGGTTCTTCCGGTGTGTCTGGCGTACGCATCTCCGGAACAAAGTTGGTATCCCGACTTCACTAGAACTTCACTTCCACCAAAGCGATGAAACAACATTGTTATGAATTGTTATCTAACACCTTTCTATCCAATTTTGGGGAGGTGAGCATTCAACGGTGGTCACCTGCCTGCACTGAACATACACAGTACAGCGGCCCACCGTTTGGTGGTTCCGGTTGGGTTAGGGCCTATTGAAAATGCATTAATAATTGTCGCCAGTTCAACGGCGACCACACATGGCCCCCGTGCTCACCGATCGCCTCCGGTGTGGCTTCCGGTGCGTTGTCTCGTGTTATTATCGATAGACAATAATAACGACGCGCCGTGCCGCACAGTAGGTCAATTATACGGCGTGGCCAAAAGTGTGGCGGAAAAGAGCACGTGGTATTGGCGGGAAGTGTGGAAAAATGATGCTCTTTGCCTGCAACACATTATCCGCCAGATAATCTGATGAGCATGATTAAGTTGCAGTACAGTAGTACAGTGCAATGCAGTACTGTACAGTGTAGTGGATGTGGAGTGTTTGTTGAGTGAATGATTTTGTTTGCGTACTTATCGCACGTTAGATGAGCTGGAAGGATTTCATGCATTTGATGCAACTTTAGATTGTCAGCTGTGCTACATTTTAAAATTGAAAATTTCAGAAAACAGGAAAATAGCAGATTATCCGCAAAAAACGCTATACATTCTTTGTTTATTTGAAAACTCAAATTGCACATAGAACAATGTCAAAATTCCAAAGTTTGTAAATGATCTGATGTGAATGTACTGTAATAGATTTATTTCGGATGCAAATGTACCAAATACCTGGACACGATGACATTAAAAAGGGCAGTGGAAGTGGAAATAGGGCAGTTGATGCAATTAAAAGCATTTGGGTGGGTTTCCAACTAAGCGGTTGTTACGGAAATATGCATCTCTGGGGTTGCATATGCAGAACGCACCGTTCCAGATTTCCTCTTAAAAACGCGTTTTGGAAAAAGCACACCTAGAGCGAACTAAAATATTGTTATTCTAAGAGTTATACAGCTCTACATGCATAGAAACACCAAATATTACACAAAACAAAAACGCCAACGGATCGGGCACGTTTTGATGTAATTTTGCTTTCCGCTCGGCTACGGGATAAACCTCACAAACTCGTTGTTTTTCATATATGTGGCATACATAGTTCTGTTAATTAGACTCAGAGCTTTAAATTGCACATCGCTTTGTGGTTTAGTATGCAGTTTTATCGTGTTTTAATCTAAAATGTTTACAGCTACGAACTGCGGCATAATGTACCCAGCAGATCGGGGCAAAATGCTACAGTTAGTGCAGTGCAAATTAGAATGAGATTTATTTTAGTTGGTATTTATTAAACAGCACTCAGCTCCGGTGTGGTGGTGTGTTGTTAAGTTACCTTTTTATCCCATTATTAAATAGTCTGTTATATACGCTTTTTATACGATTCCCATAAAGTTAGTATTTTTATACAAGTTTATAAGATTCGTGTAGAAAAAAAAAATGTATATTTCTTCCTTTTGAGTGGTTTAATTTCTTTATCAAAATGCAATTTATTTTGTATTTAAAGCAAATTGATATGATTTGGCACATAAACTGCCAAATTTAGAAAACCGCGTATCACGGGTACATACTATACTGTAGTGGATTTTACCCCAGCACAGGATTCATTTGTTTAGAAAATGATATATTAAAGTTTCTGTGTGATATATTAAAGTTCAATGCAGTATGACCTGACTGATTAGGATATCGTTGTGTGCCAACTAATAAGTCCGCGGTCGATAGTAAGGGTTATTTGACAGATGATGAATGTGATGAATAAAAAAGGCACAGAAAATTTGTATTGTAAAATCTTAGTGATCCAAACGGAAAAGCTAACACTGCTATGTCGGTGTTACTATCGGTCAAAGGTACCTCGTTGGTTGGAGATTACCCAACTATTGAGGGGAAAACTTACAATCTAAACAATAAACAAATGAACAATCTAACTAACATAGACTCAATCAGAGAAATGATACAAATTTGGCGGTAAAATAATCCCATTTCTTAAAAAAATCCTCAAAACTCAAGATTTTTTTTTAATTTCCCAAGGAGCCTACATGCATAAGATAGAACACGGCTATCCATTAGGTGTTTATAACTGCTATGGAAATCTAGCAGGGTACCGATCCTTTATTACCTCCTGAGCTGTGCAGCTGTACGCTTAATTTGATTTCACAATGGCATATGGCTTATGAAACATTGTCATTAGGCCTTTGATATGCCTTGGATGTCCCATTAGCTAAGCGCTCAAGAGTCGAGTGCATCTCATTCATAGAAACAGCAAGGTCATGAACGCATGCGAGCAACCAATTTGTTATTTATACAACAATTGTGGGGTTTGTTTAATGTTACATCAAAAATAAACTTAAAATTGGATGATGGGTTCTTTTAAAACCCCTCGGGGCGGTCCCGTGGTACAGTCGTCAACCCGAACGACTCAATCACACGCCCGTGATGGGCTCAAGCCCGAAATGGACCGTCCCCCCGTAATAAGGACTGACTATCCGGCTACGTGGTATTGAATAAAGTCTCGAAAGCCTGTATAGGCCGGTATGTCCGCGTAGGACGTTTACGCCAAATAAAAGGGTGCTGTTGAATATACATTTTAGGGAAAGTACGCTTACCTAAAACAATCACATTTGAAAAGTTTCCCAACATGAAACTTTGAGTTTCTTACCGGGTCATTTTTAGAATTGATTAGCTGAATCAAAAACGATACAAAAACGCTATTCACAGTTACATTGAGTGATTTACTCGAGGAACATCATGGATTGCCATCTACTAGAAAGAAACAACGTAAAATATAAAACAAATAGGAAAGTTTCTGAATAACTTTTACTTTCCGTTTTATTTTTAATGAAACTCCAGATTACAACAACCCAGTGCAACATGTTATTGCGAGCGCATACACAATATGCACGAACAGATGTGCTTGTATTTCATCTCATCAGCTGTCCACTGCCATGTACCGCCCATCGGATGGTAGATTCAAGTGGGAAAGGGGAACGAATAGCCTCCGCGATCAAGTGCAAGGTAAAGTGAACAAGTTGCACGGGAAGAACGGGTTTCGGTTCGACAATTCTACAGCATACCAATTAGGCACCGGTTGATTGGATAGCATTAATTGGCATTATTGTACAGCACAAAGCGGGTCCGGTGGAGCACCATTTCCAAGGAGAGGCTTTCAGTCGCGATCAGTGGTGGTAGTAGCCGGGATTAAGCTGTAATTGAGAGCTTTTCCCACCCGATAAAGAGTTTTTTGGATGGAATGTGAGCTGAAATGGAGCGAAAGGGTTAAATCGTGTAAGATCGATTCGACTGGAATTTAATGGATCAAATTTGGCAGAAAAATCGACATCATTTTGTATCAACAAACTTACGACAATAAAATAAGGTACGCATCAATACGTGATAAAAATGTTGGGTTACGCCAATGTAAAATTGTTGAAGCTTTCTACGGCTATTTGAGACAGGACATAAAAACAATTTAAAATGTGTGAGCAATGGTAAGTGCGCGATTAAAAATATTGAATTCATTAAAATTGATTCCATTCTCGTATTGAAACCCGTTCATTTGCAACCTGGAAAAACAATAAAGTCACATTGATTGATGGATACTGTTTTTGATTTTTTTGTTTTATTTTTCTTCCTCATTGTCTTCACGTGCCATTCACATTATTATGCTTTTTTGTTGTGCGCGTAAATTTATACCCCATAAATGTCTGCCACACGTACCCACACGTCATTGTTCCGTGTTCGGAGCGTTTCAAGGATGATTAAAAATCGGACCATACGTACAGCAGTGGGAATTAAGCTACTGCCTCGTCGCTTATTTAAAATTCTGTGCAATCAATTTTATATGATGAGGGACAGCAAAAAAAAAAAAGGTGGACACCCGGTCGGAAAGCAGTTTATAATTAAGTTTTTAAGTTTTATCACTCAACGTCGGAAGCGACAGATTTTACACCGGTATAGGGAACGAACAGGGTAGAGGAAACATATCGATGCAAAACTGAAATACAGGACCCGATTTTGCAGAGAGAACGGGACAACTAATGCAACAAGAGACTGAAACAATTGCCCAGCAGTTCAAAATAATTAAACACACTTTTTAGTGACTGAGCGTATGTGTGACCTGGTGAAATATGGACTTAAAAAATGCATTAATAGGAACGAATGTGAGAAAAACTTACATTTTAATCGATTCTTCACATATGTTTCCGGATTCTGGAAGGTTGTAAAGGATTCTGATTAATCAGGAAATTGGAACAGCGGGAAGAGAACACTAGCTTCAATTAAATGTAAAGCTTCGATAGGGTTTGAACAAATTATTAACGTTAGGTAAGGATTGAAACATCCTAGCGTGACCCATTTTTGCGGATGAGAAATGGTTGCTTTAAGCATTGGTGCATGTGTGCACGTGACAAGAAAGAAAATGAAAAAAAAACAACAGCTCCATAATGCTCACTCCATCCGCTCATTAGTAAAAGTGCAAAGTGCAACAGTAATTGGAATTAGGCACACGGGCAAGCCGCGATCCGCGCAGGACGTTCACAATTAAGATCTTCTGCTAGCAAACGCGATGAGCTGAAAAAAAAATTAAAAATGATACACAAATGTAAATGCACATACTGCACAGTGGCCATGTATCATTACACAGCCAACAGAAAGCCATCACCAATAGCCATCTTCCTTCAGCTGCCTGGATGCTCATCGCGATTAGCGTTTACACCGTGCATGTAGGAAGCGCACATGGAGCGCAAAGCTTTACACTCCACGGTGTTCGCGGTGCACACGGCGAGTAATCCATAGAGCAAACAGCAGAGGCCATTAAAAATCTGAAAGCAGCACCATTAAAAGCACCAATAAAACATTAGCATCCGCACTGTGCGGTCGGTACAGATGCTGGGGATGCTTTCTACGTAATGTCGTGTGAGGTTCGTTGACCAATAAAGGCGGAAATAATGATACCTGATCCGATGATGGTGTTATGAAGGGGGTCCATGTGTAAAACAGGTAAATGTGCAATCGAACGTGGCGGCCATGGGGATTAAGTACATACCATGTTAGAGCTCATACTAATAAATTGCAAAAACATTTTATTAAACCAAAAACTTACAATTTATCGGCTCATGGTCTTCAAGTTAATAGACTTTCTTAGAACATAATACAATGGCGGGAACACTTTAGTACAAATTTATTACTATTGAATGCAAGTTAATCGTGTTCTAAAGAATAAATCAATTTCATTTGAACATATGTTTGCAATTCGCGGACAACAATAACAATGGATCCTTGGCACAAGAAAGATCGTTACGCAATTCAGTCATTAAAAATTGGACTAAAAAAGTACTATCTGAGTTGTAAAAATTAAAACAAATTTGCAAAAAGGAACCTTTATTTGTACAACTCAGGATTTAAAAATATAAATACTTTTTTCAATCATTCGGGTTTAAAGTGCATCAATTTAACAACAACGAGATACGTGAGATCCTGAAAAAATATACCGTGTAAGCTTATCATTAAACCCTTTCTCGGGGAAGCTGCTTCATAACTACACGCATGTTTTTGTATCCTCTCTCTCTCTTTCTCTCTCTCTCTTTCTCTCTCTCTCTCTCTCTCTCTCTCTCTCTCTCTCTCTCTCTCTCTTTTGTGTAGTCTCTATATTGTTATAAGTTTTATAAGCAATACGGCCTTTTTGGACCGTACTCCTGAATAAAAAAAAATGTTATATTTTGCGTAAACAAGGCAATCGAATATTTCTCAATTACAGACGAACAAGGCAATCGTGACGTGATATCAGACTGAGAGGGTAAAACATGTAGCTAGTTCTTATTACACGTACAAGTTATATTGGTCCTGGCGTCGTCAACTTGTATGTATGTATGTTGTAAAATTGTTAATTATTCAGTATTTTTTGTTCTAATTTAAATTTAAAGTACACTGTTTCTCTAACCAGCTCAACAGTTAAGCTTTATTTCCAATTCGTAAAATCCCTATTCAACATTGTCAAATCAATGTCGAGCGTATATCTGGCAAACAATGACAGATCATTCGGTTATATATTATTATTATTGAAATGTATTTTACGGGATTGAATTGTTCATAGAAAACCCCTGTAAGATCTCATGAAATATTTGGCTCTGGGCGCAGAGCTACGCAGTGAGCTCGATGTTTGGATTGAGTGAAGTGTCAGAAATAATGTGATTAACACATAACAATGTCCTCGGGCGAGTAAAATAAATAACTGAGCACTTACGAATATTTAATAGAATAAACAATTGTTGCAGCAGTAAATGTTATAACCCGTATGCGTGCTTTGTAATCTAAGATCGTTGGTAGATCTATAATCAAGCAATATTAAGTGTTAGCACGTTTTTGTGTTGACTGTGTTGACTGCGTGAAAAATGTAAACAACACAACTGCTATCACCTAGCGACCGAGATATGTAGATAAACCAAGTTAGAAAAGGTGCCGCTAGGTGGCGTAAAGGTTGTTATCAACTGAAAGAGGCAACATATACATTGCGAAAGAGATGAAGAAACAAGATCCAGCCTCCGGTCATACACCCCATAAAGGTCGAGCATAAAGGCATAGACAGGAAACGGCGCGAAACTATTACCAGTAGCAAAAGCGAGTGTGACCGGACAAGTTAAAAATATAGAATTTGCATCAAACGTTAAAGATCATTTTCTTATTTCAAACACCCGGAAAGAAATTGTTACAGAAGTAACATTAAGTTAATCCGCATAAGACCATACGTCAATTTATTTTATAGTAGAACTTTTCTTAAGCCTTAAAGCAAGCTTTTTAACATTGTAATATTCAAAATAGCTATACTACAATTAATTCTTCTTTTAGAATTTTTGAAATCTATGTCGTATGCTCGTACAACATAGCAACGTGCCCGCCATATGTACGACTGACTATCTTGCTATTAGTAATCAATAAGTCACTGAACACATTAGTGGTAAAGGCAGGACTATACCTACAACGGTTGTTAGGCCAAATAACCAAAGAAGATGGCTTTTGAAACACTTCAATAGTAAATGAGCATTAACATTTTTAGTCAATTGAATTTTTTAAATGCATTAAATTACTAAATTTTAAAACGCTTATAAGGGCATCGCAAAAAAACAAAAAATACAGCTGCTTAGAACTTAAAATCAAAATAACTATAAATAAAAATCGTGTAACACTAATCAGATAGAAAAACTCCCATCGCGACTACATTCAAGTCACATTTCATCACATTAAAGCTACTGTAGTTCAGGGAAGCAGATAAAATCATTCCAATCACACTAACGCAACCCTTCAGCGGCAATGACCCATGGCGAAAACAAAAGGTAAAACATAAGCATTGCGAATTAATCTCCTGCTCACCTGTCTAGTCAATGGCTGACAGGGCAACAGGGCCGACAAGATTGTCCGTTTGATATCCCCTTGGTATGTGTCACAGTAGCAGCCGGCAATCAGATGTAAAGAAATGAATTTAAATAATTAATTACACCACACGAGACGATTACCATGCGAACATACGAAGGAAAAGAGGACAGATGTTACGCTGACTGGGGTAGGTGTTCTTGTGAAGAAAGCTTTTGCGTTCGTCCGTCTGTTAGAAGAATTTTGTAAAACTAATGCTTCGATTATTTCATCACTTGAAGCTTTTAAGAATTTGTTTAATATGTTTCTGCATAATGGTTGACGTAACCTCATCAAAGATTCGCTCACCGGACTTATGTGTGCTGCGTAGTCATGTAAACGTTTCAAAAAGAGGATTTATCGCTTAGGTACAGTGACTTTGAACCACTTTTGCCAAGGGTCACTATAAAAATAAAGTAAAATAAAAGCAGCTGTGCAATCCACTAAACGAAGCCCATCTAAAGCTTTTAGTAGCATTCCTCCTACCTTTCTCGTAATGGCTCTACGATGTGGTCCAAAAATTCGTATCGTTCGTTCCGGGCGAAGAAATACAAAATAGACAATCCAGGTGATCCGGATTGGTCTTTGAGATGGAAACGGTTCTTTTTTTGTTTGCTTGACTGTTCTACCTTCTCGGTGAGATTGCCCCACTCGAGACCATATTTGCGGAAGCATGTGTGACCGGACCGAGTGTGCAGCGGACAGGGAAGCACTCGTACCTTACCCGTTTGGTTTCTGGGGGATAATTTTGGAGCATATTCACTGCACTGTCCTCACCAAACCGTGACCATACGGAGAGGACCTAGAAAAGAATAAAGCTTCTCACAGATGGGTTCTGCTTCGTGCGTTTCTTGTTTCGGTTAGGGAGATTTTCTACACCCCAATTCTACCGACATGCTCTGGACAAACCAACGCCCGTCTGTTGGAGGGTTGCTTTTTTGCTACTTCCCCCTAGGTAGGACAAGACTGTGTATGTGTGGTTTGCTTGGGGTGTGAATAAATTGCCATTAAAAACAAGAAACTTCCTCATGGCAGCCGAAAACTTTCACCCCACTGAGTGTGTTGGGATGGACCCGTTGAGGTTGGTTGTGCTTTCGGTCATTGCGGTTAGCTCATTATAAGTTTGTTAACCATCGTCAAATATAAAGCAAACCGATATTTGTCATCCTTCTTTCCCTACGCCTTTAGCTTCTTCATCGTTATTAGAAAACTGAATTTGAAAAAATAAAATACGCTTAAATCTGTATGGAAAAAGTGTGTGTTTCGATATTTTTGTGTGTGCATTTATAATGTAAAACACAAGCGCCTCTCGGTAGTTGAATATTCTTCTCACGCGGCTGGCGTCTCCGCGGGGTTAGCATACGTTATGCTGAATAGAAGGTTTGCTCTTTAAGCCCTTCGTCAAACGTTGCATAAACATAAGTCACTTGACGGCGATGTTACAGCTCTGTGTGTGTGTGAATGCCCAGCTTCGGAAAGATTTCTACACGTTCGATAAGACGGAACGTGTGCACTCCAGAGCTGGCGTGTCGTGTGGTCGGCGTGCGTTGTGCCGGGTGCGAGATTGTGCATAAGTAGCTTTAATTAACATTCTTGATGGGATGCAAAGAATAAGTGT
The DNA here is from genome assembly GCF_017562075.2 of Anopheles merus. Classification (NCBI taxonomy): domain Eukaryota; kingdom Metazoa; phylum Arthropoda; class Insecta; order Diptera; family Culicidae; genus Anopheles; species Anopheles merus. The sequence goes on from NC_054084.1 coordinate 41,508,331, forward strand.
GAAACAAAAGAGCACGATAGCATCGAGGTTGGGCGGGGTGGACCCATACCAGACAGTGGTCCGTTTTGCATGATCGTTTGCAAAAAAAATCCTAAATAAAAAAACATTTTTTGCCTTATAAGCCCAACGAAAGTGGATAAGATGTATTGATTTTGAACCAAATGCTTGTATATACATGAGCTGCTGTTTCAAATGAAGTCGAATGTTTTGGTAGTTTATTTTTTTCATATTTTGCATTTCAATTTTATCAGTTTTCCTCAAATGTTCGTATCAAATCGGATTGTAATATTTCTCTGTAGATTTTTTAGAACCTAATATGTTAAAATCTTGAAAATACTCCTTCAATACTTGTAAAAATTTATCATTGTTTAAAATATATCAACATAAAGCTTAGTAACATGATTAACAAACATATTTCTAGACTCTCTGCAATTTCAGTTAATTAGAACCAGTTCAGTTCTTATTGGCCAATCAAATCTTTCTCTTTTGGTAGCCACCACTTGGGGCTCCGAAAAAAGATGCCCACCCTCGCTAATTAGAATATTTGCTTCGCAATCCTTCTCTGGTTTAGAACTCCTCATACGATTCAGAATTCCTTAGAAGGCTTAGATTCGTGTGACCGCTTAAGGCGTCCACTCGTGTTATGGGATGGCTGGGATATGCTATGATCGGTTCACTTCAATGTTCATTTCACTTCTGACGCATTTAAATGAAACCTCTCTTTGATTTTAAACTTTGGGGATGACATTATAATAAAGGGAAACAAATAGCGTAGATATAATGTAATTCAAGTTGCCTCAGACAAATTGAGACAAGTATGGAAAAAAATACATAAAAAAGTATATAAATATAAAAATAAATAAAAAGTAACTAGCTTTTAACACAAATTTTATGATATTTTAGTCGTTTTTAAAAATAGACGCATAAACATAAGTGAACCAAATAATAAACTAGAGGTAATAATCAGGAAAAAAACATATTATATTATTGTTCAGTAGGGACGTCTCGGCAGTATTGCAAAAAAACATACTTAATATGTTTAAAACTATTAAATTTTATGATTTATACCAATTTGCTTTATTTTATTAATTTTGAAAATTTATTAAGATTTATGCCGAAAGATGTAAGATGTATCAATGAAATAAATGTACGCTGTATGTTCTAAAACCGGTTGGGCTTGGGCCGGTCTGGTGGTACAGTCGTCAACTCGTACGACGTAACAACATGCCCGTCATGGGTTCAAGTCCCGAATAGACCGTGCCCCCATACGTAGGACTGACTATCCTGCTATGGTAACAATAAGTCACTGAAAGCCAAGCTCTCTTCATTAGTGGGTACTGGCAGGCCTTGACCGACAGCGGTTGTTGTGCCAAAGAAGAAGAAGAATGTTCCAAAAATTGTGAATAACCAAATTATATTTGAAAATTATGTTATCAACCCTTTCCATCTTATCCGAGCGAATTGTTAAGACTAATGAATAAAGTCATAGTTGTAACACAAAATGAAATAGAATGAAGGGAAAACCAATGAAAATAACTGTAATAATACTATTATTTAAAAAAATAAATACTTAAACATAAGCTGGCATCGCGAAAGAATTGGTTTAAAATTAACAGTCGTTAAAAATTAACCAAAGTCGTTAAAAATTGCTAGAATTTGGCATCGCGAACGCATTGAGTTCATTTGTTAATTTTAACGACTGATCCTATGCCGCCGTTAAACAAACGACTGTCAAGAGCGTATGCGATACAAATTAACAGTCGTTTAATTATACTGCTCGATTTTTTTCCCCGTGTTTGCCTATATGCGATATCGAGCAGTCGTTAACTGTTTTGACAATCGTTTATTTTAACAGGAATGAACAACAAATGAACTCGGTTAAACCAAAATGAACTTTAAACGACTGTTAAAATGTGTTCATTTATTCGCGATGCCAGCTATAGTTCATCTTAACATATCTTAACCCATCTCACGTAAAATATAGCTGCTCCATCGTTCCATATTAGTTTGGAATGAATTTAGCAACGAATGAATAATACAGCACACCTCATATCACTATTCCCAAGTTCATGATCATCTCACATCCGCGAAACTGTGGCTCTCTCTTTCACTCCCTCGCTCACCTACTTTCTCTAGTAGGACACATGACTCACAACAGCAATGGAAAACGAAAAGCACATACGCACACGCCATCCGGTCTCTCGCGGGCAAAACCCACCGTGGGCGCTGGCCCACTGGCGATGTTTTTCTTCCGGTTGTCTCGACCGGCATATTTTGATGTCCTGTTTGTTTTGATTCCATCATTCGCTGCATCCTCCGACCGCTGAGGTGGGGAGGTTTGGCCATATGCGCGTGCGCTAACATCATGAACCGTAAAGCACGAACCGGGATGGTTCATCCGAAGGTGCGTTCATCTTAAACCCGTACGTACATCTTTTAACGCTTGTCTTGAATACTAGCAGCACCTTCAATTCTGGTGCCCTCACCATCCCTACTCCTTGGCAGTGAAACCTAGGCGAAGGAATGGTGAGCACACCGACAGGGACATCTCGGGCGTGTTGTCGGTGGTATCTTCGGCAAATGCAGCGGTCAGAATTATTGGCCAGCATCCTGCCAGCCGACAGTGCTTGTCGTAGGTTCGGTCGAATCGGACGCAATCATCGACCCGGCGAAATCGGTGAAATCGTTAAGCTCGGGCGTAAACTTAGGAGTGTACCATTGGGTGACATTAGTTCGCGATATGTGCCCCAATGTATCAATTAAGGTAGTGTGTGAAGGAAAATAAATAGTTCAATAATTTCAACAAAATCCAGTATTTGGTAAAATGTGGTGGATGTTATGGGAAGATTGAAGATTGATATACTTGCAAAATGAATTTGTAGAATAAGTTGTACTGAGTGGCTATTTTCTTAAAAGCATTCCTTGCTGAGAGTGATACTTGTGTAAGTGGTGTAAATATAATGGGGGAATGTAATTGAACAAAAAATCTGAAAAGCAACCAAAGCAGAAAGCGCTATTAGAAGAAAACAGAAACAGTCTACATTATTTTGATTGAAAGTTGAAAGGATTGAAAAAATGACGGATAAAGATGTTACACAATAACAACGACAAAGTACATCACAGTTCCAAGAGCACACCAATCTTCACTAATATTACATTCCACGTAAGAATGTGTTACTTTCCCCAATGAAAACGAAAATGCAATGCAGAGGAATAACTCTACCGAATTCCATATCCAACTGATTAAAGCAATGACTCGAAGCTTAAAGCTCGTGTGAACGATCGCTAATGTATGTGGTACGAGTCGCAAAGAAAAAAAAACAAACGAGGTAAAATTGAAACCGAAACGAAACGTAACCAACCCAACCATCCCTACTTAACCCCTTCTCTCCGCATCCCCATTGCACGCTTACTCCACCCTTCGGCTGGAGCTTTCCGCCCACGGATAAAGACTCATTTCCGGCGCAGGCAAAAAGGAACCGTGTCCGTGGCGGTTTTGGGGGTGGCGCACCGGTTGGTGGGCGATGGCAATGGTAAATTTAAAAATTTAAGAACGCACACACCACAAACCTTTCGTTATGGGCATGGGCAGGCAGCAAAAGCAGCAGCTTTCTGCTTATGGATCGAAAGCCTCAAGGTACTAACGTGGTGCTTATACGCGCCCTTTTTGCCCGGAACGGAACGGGCACACGGGTATCTCACCATGTGTGCGTTTTGTGCGAATTCAATTGTGTGCCGCAGCATGGCAGGATTTATATACGCCGTATATATTTCAGCTATAGTTGGGCTTCATGCACGTTGTGGTCGCTCGCCCAGCTGCTGTTGTGCTTGGGGGTGTGCAAGCGTTTTTATTTGTTTTTAAATTTCACCCAAGTGGCTCCATACGCCAGCTCTCGGAGTGATTTTGTGGAAAGGGTATTTCCAAAGGGTTCACGAATTAAATAATTCAACCTGCAGTGCGTGGGAAGCACCCCTTAAAAGTGGATAAAAATAAAACCTTCACCCAGGCAATCAGCCGAACTGGCAATTGGCAAAAAGAGGCTTTAAAGCTGAGGTGTGGCGTTTCATTTCGTTCGTGGAAGCCATTGGTGGAGCATTCCAGCGAAAACATTTTCCAAAACCATGGACAATTTTTCACGGATGACAATAAAGCTCTCATTTGCTGCTACGCTGTATCTGGAATGGACACCATTTTTATATTCGCTTCTTGACTCAATCACTGGAACAACTTGGTGGTGGCCCACCTGAGTACGCAATTTAGAGAGCACACCGCTTTTCACGGAAAAAACAGCTCTTCTGTGGGCTTAGTTAAAGTTGTGGCAGCCTCGCACAAGCTTGGCCAATCTTTCTTTCGATTTTCCCGTTTCCTTTTCCTCACTGTCGCGCCGGTGGAAGACGAAGCGTACAAATCAACCGATGAAGTTATTGAGATTGGGATTAGCTCGGATTTCATGTATTTGTGTAGGAAAGTGTCTGTGATCTGTGAGTGTGCGTGTGAAGGTGTGTGTGTGTGTGTGGTGCTTGTGTGAGAAAGGTCGTGCATATTGGGGCAATCGTTTGGGGCAAACCCAACTGGTCAGCTTCGTTACGGTCGTGATTTGTTTGATTTCCGTTTACGGGTTTTTTTTTCCACGCTAACCACTGTCCACCATCTGCTGCTTTTACGAGCAATGTGTGTGCGATTTTTTTCATCCTTTTTTGTGAATGTTTGTGTGTAGTGTGCATGGGTTTTTTGTGGCCCGATCTGTCCCAAATAAAGCAAGGAAGTGCGTTAAGGTGTGTGAGCAAGTGTGCCCGGGCCCCAGCTTAAATCATTCAATGAAGTGAGTGGGAAAGTGAGTGAAGATAAAAAAACACATTAAGATTATAAGGTCAAAAAGGGAAGCGCTTTGTTGGGTGCGCAGCAGAAGAACGAGAATAATGTTTTCTCGAGGGGATACCCAATAGCTGTTTAGAGAGGGGGTTGGTGGACGGTGAACGACTCCCCACACCCGAAGGACGGTGATATACCTCGAGCAGTGAACGGCAGCGAAGAAGATGTTATTCGATTAAATCGAGCGGAAAGTGATTTGATAAAGCCAGTCACGGGAGAGCGGCAACAGCGGAAGCGACCAACAAAACCAGTGCTAAAAAAAAAAGAAAATGGGTAGAAAATTTTCACGTACCGAATAAAATCTGTTTCCAGAAGGGAAAGATTTTCCACCAGCCCGGTGTGAAAAGGACATCATCCGCAGACAGTCTAGTCAGGAGAGTGTAGTGCGAGCAGAGCTGCTCTAATTGCCAAACCGGAAGGACTTCATTACTGTCGGCAGAGTTCTTGGCAGCGAGCCTTTCTCGGACTTTCTTCCATCGACGGTAAGTAGAGCGCGTATACCTTTGGCTTTTTTCCTGTTCCTGCGTGCATTTTTTTTTTTGTCTGGTTTGGTGAACATTATCTTGGCAATTCAAAGCTTCTAAACGGCGAAACCCATCCGGTCCGTACCAAATGACTGGCTGACTAGCTGGCTGGCTGACTGGCACGGCCGCACTACACTAATAGATTATCAAAACGGTAAAGTCAGTTGCCGTGAACAGGGCGGGATAACTTTTTAAAAGCTTTCCCGTTTTTGGTTTGCAAAAAAAAAAAATGGTTCGGGGAGTGTTTGACATTTTGGGAGTTTTGCAGGCAAAGTTTGGAAGAATTATTAGCGCATGAAGGTTGTTGAAGGAGGGCTCCAGCGGCTAATGACCAAACGGTTTCTAAGTAGCAAACCGTCTACCGACAAGCAGCTGAAGCTTATTTTTGTACGAAGACACACAAAGCCCCTGTTAAGAATCATTACTAGAACCGAACCATCCCCGATCGACAGCGCTGGGTGTGGCGTGGAGTCGAATTTAATTAACTAGCGCCACGGTGTGCGGCAGGAAGTTAAGCTTTTGCTGATTATTTATGTTTGCCCCATTATTGGCACTGAAAGTTTGGAGGTGGCGAAAGGGATCAGTCAAAATTTTGAAAGCTATCTAAGTTGATGTGCGTGAAAGAAAAGCTTCTTTGCTAACCTCAAAGTAACCGCTTTGAAGTAAGCATCTAGACCCTTCGCCAGGTGAACCCACAAATCTTCACTCGCTTACTGTCACGAGCGTGAATTGGCCTCTTTTCGGGAAGCGTTAGAAAGCGTCCTGCCGGTAACCGGAACTATTGAGCATCTTCTAATAAATTTCATCCCCTTTTCGGTCGCTGCCCTACCTCATCACCGGCCGGTGTGTAATTTAGCCCGAAACGGTTAGCATTCCTGCCACCGGTCGATAAAAGCCCCAACCTGCTTCGCTCCCCCACGAAAGAGGGAATTTAATGAAACATAATTAATCATTAGGGAAGCTTTTGCGATGCGTCTAATGGCGGCGGGAGACGGATGAGAATGCCGGTAAAACCTTTTATTGTTTGCCAATCTTGCCCGACGAAAGATGAGCACCTTTGGTAAGCGACGAAAGCCTTCTGCTTTCACGGCAAAAACACGGTGACAGATGACCAGCTCTGCAGCAAGTGGCTGCACTGCCTTCGAGTGCGTCCTTTTGAGGAGTGCTATCCTGCGATTTTCCACGAAATGAAACCATCACCAGCTTGTGCTTAATTAATTAACCAATCCACCAAACAACCGACTGGGGAGACCGGGGTAGTGTGATTGTTTTCAACCCGTGGGGAACATTCGCCCAGATCTTAGACTTTAAAGCGAACAGCCCTTAGGTGGGCCGAGTAGTGCGTGGATCGGCTTTCAATTACCGCAAGCGATTATACCGTGGAAATTGAATTTGGTGAAATGGAAAACGAGAGGTTATTGAATTACAACCAATTAGGGCGTAGAATAATGCAGCCGTGCATAGTCCAACATGCCGCCATATCGATGTTTACCGAGCAATTGAGCCAAAAGTTATAGATTTGGTAAATCTTCCCACTATGAAACTACAATTGAATAATCGGTCGATATATATTTTAGGGTTTAATAAAGTTTAAAAAAAAAACTACTAAAACCGGCATCTTGATACTATAAGCTTCATAATCTAGCCTCGTAAATGAACCGCTCCTCACAAGTGAGGCGTAACCTCGCCTAATGATCCTCATTATAGCCGTAGAACAAATTTTGAAGACTTTTCTACAACTCCAAATCACCTCCAAAAAAGCTCTCTTCACGAACGTTTGCCTTTAAAATACACCTTCCAGGTGTGTGGACTAGGGAAAGAAAACGCTCCATAATGAACGTTTCATTTCATTACCTGGCTAAAAATGTTTGAGCCATTTTATTTTCATTTTTCACCGGTCGCGCCAGTTTTTTTGTGTGATCCGTTTTTGATAAAGTTCCTCTACCAGGGTGGTGCGCACAAAAAATGTCCAAAAGCTTTTGGGGAAAGTTTTTACTCTCGCGAAAACTTCCACCTTCAGCGGTCGAGCGGTGCGGAATTATGAAGCGCCATTTTTGCTGTACCTGTTTGCTTACTTTTGTACACATCTAAATGCTCATAAAGGGACAAGTCACTCAACCTGTCCCACCTGTGCGCATTCTGGGGCGGCGTTTGTTTCTTTTTTTTTGGGCCGCGCCGGAATGGAATGCTCCACCTCAACAAAACTGCACTGCAAAGCCCGGCTTATCGATGTAAGCTTTAACGAGAGGAGTAACAAACTGAGCAACACACGGCCGCTGGGAGATCGTGGAAAAAATACAGTTCCGCACCGAACCACTAAACGTGCTGATGAAAGGTGGAAAGTATGGAAGAAAATCGTGAAGAAGAAAAGCGTCTTAAACAAGAGCAGCAAGGCTGTGGCTTTGGTCTTATCTTTGGCGTTGCTTCCACGTGCATCATAACACGTGAAGATACGAGATACATCCCTCTATGCAGCAGACTTTGGGAAAGAAAACCTCCGCGCAAAGAAAAGTCATAAAGCTTGTTGGAGGCGCGTGTGCTATAATAAACATCGGGTATGGCTTACAGAAAAGACCAAAAAGCTCACCCGACTGGAACGTAACTTCCACGCCCGGTACGGATGGGTACAGGGAGGGACTCGTTTAAATCTGCTTTGCAAGAATTTTCAGTCCCTTTCTCATTCTTTCTTCAAACCCAATGGATACCCAATGGAAAGTCAACTAGTCAACCGGAGCAAGACTGCTCGGTGTATCTGAAAGTTTTGGCTATACCGTTTTAGTTTTTTTTTTTTTGTTCGTCCAATGGTATTGCTCCAACGCTTGCACTCCATCATATCGCTTCACGTCGACGCACGCACCCGGGTCGTGTTTCACATCAAATTCACTTCTCTACATATTCGCCGTACGCCGTTCATGTACGTTATGGATGGTTTGCTAGCAGCTCGTATATTTATGACCCAAGGACCTTTGTCAGCGTGGTACTAAGGGGGCAAAAAATACAGGAAAAAACGGGTCTGATTGCAGGAAAATATCAAGACGGAAGCCTTGGCAGCAATGATTTCTGATTTACATCGAGCTTTGTTCGTAGTACGCAAGCTGCCCCAACCCGATGACAAGGAAATTTGTCAGATAGGATCTGGATCACTGTCGAACGAGTCGAGCGGAAAAAGGACGTTCGGAAAGGCGGGTTTCCATGGAAACTCGTACATGTATTCGGAGCCACTGCAGAAATAAAAACGAGACACATCTGTCATATTGCAAAGTTTTCTGATCGGTTGAAAGCTCCCACGTAAAAAACCGCGGAGAGTTGGACTGATATTTTTTGCGCGCCTTTTTGCTTGTGTTTTCCTTTTTTTTTGCACCGAGATATACTTCCACATGAAACACAGAAAAAGTCGCGCAAAAAAAAAAAGCACGACCTAAAGTGCATCCAAACTTTGCGCCGAGTTTGCGCTGAGAATCCTCTCACCTGTCCCGGAGCTGTCCCGTCTCATTAGCTGTTTGTTTGGCTGTTGGTAGTAAATTTATGTTTTGCTATCTCTTGGAAAAATCCAGCTCACGGAATGGGTGGGAGATTGCAAACGTTCCTACAAGCAAGCAACAACACGGAACAAGGGCTCCGCGGAAGACGCCGGCATCACAGTGCAACGGAGCCAGGTATGTCTATCCAGATAAGAAAGCCTGCCAAGGGTTTTTGAGCTGCACCGGTTTCGCTGACGTCTTAAATCTTATCGCGTTTTACGAGCTGGATACCGGGGTCTCAGAGTGCGCTCGATGAGAAATGTAGGGCAGTTTGATGAGGGTGTCCTTGGTGGATGAACAGGTATTGTCAAGCGAGGTGCTTGTCGTACACCAGGGTAGACCGGAGACTGCTAGTTGAGTTGCTTTTTGTTCAAGATCGTCTTTGCCAAACCGGCTAGAAGCGTCCTTTGTTTTGTGGATTTAATTCGGATTTTTCTGCAATCTCGCAAGGCATGGGAGGAAAAGCATGGCTGGTGCCTTCAGATGGCTTCATTTGACGGCTGAGGGATTGCTAGAATTATTACCGTCCAGGAGTTGTTACGGTTGGCTTTGGCTTGTTGGTGGGTAATTTCAGGGCTAGAGAAAAGCGCACACAAACACATACACACATATACCATCTCATGTTCACAACGGCCCACTTTTATAGTGACCTTTGACATAGTTAAACGGAGCGAACGATAAACAGAGCAGGAAGGCCAGCAAAAACAAACAGTCACAACGAATGCGCGGTAGGGAATGCGCCGGTAAGAAAGGCATCGTTTGCAGCACAATTCGGGGAAAAGATTAGCAGCAGAAATACGACTTCGCCGTCTGAGGCGAATACATTTGCCGGTCGTGAATTTATGGTACGCGACAAGATTTACGTTTCATTTTTATGGGTGAGGATTCACCTACAATAGCAACAAGAATGGAGCCTCGCTGTGAAATACCCGTAAATGGGTAGAAGGTAAATTTGGTATCTTTGCTGTGAGAAGAGAAGTGGAAAGGAAGCATTGTTACTGTACTTTACAGAATGTACGAAGCATTTAGAATCACATTTTCCCATTACGGATATATTATCATGACCACTAACTGGGTGGGAAACACACACTTCGCGCTGTTTGTGGTAAGGTGGGCGAGGTTAAATGAATTACATATGGCTGAATGAAGTAAATAATTAATATTTTACAGTTTATATTTGTATAATTAAAATAGTTAATTACTATGATGAAAGATCAACTGTTTGAATAGCAAGACGTTTCGAAAAGTTTAGCAACATCAGTTAAATACTTGATGAGATTTATGTTTGATAGTTATTATTATTGTTCAAATTTCATGCCAAAACTAAAAACATCCATTGTTTGCAAGGTAATGTCTTAGAGAAGGTAATGGTACTGATAATAAGTCGAAAAAGCTTAATCAGGCTGACATGATGTCGTTGATTGTTACTCCTGGAAAAATGAAAAAAAAAAAATGTTACAGAAAAGACAGAAATGTAATCGATAGTAGGATGAAATATTTATAAATAATGAATCCATTTGATGATGGTTCATTTTTCCATTCCTAAAGTTGTTATGACGAGAGGTCTTCGTATAACTCATACAGTTTTTCGTTGCATTCGTTCCTAGCTCTGGAAAAGAGTTCGTTTGGAATCATCCAGCAATTTCAACAGACTGAGAGATTATCCTTGTTCTGACATCGTTCTTAATTAATAACAAAGAAGAGTATTTTGAATATGTGAGCGTTTTACCTTTAATTATTCGAGTTTGTACGGCAGCATTTCTTTTTAAAATAAAATCAATTATAAGCAATTTTAGTAAACTCATGGTCTTTGAGTGTAACGTCATTTAAAGGAATTTAGTCTACGATTAAAAATTGTTTTTTTTTTCGGTTTATTTTCTAACAATTTCTTGCTCGAGGTCAAAAAATATTTTTCAAATTTATTGCTGTTTCATAATACATGTAATTCAGATAATTTATGATAGCATTTATGGATTAGGTATGTCTTATACTGCATTGATTCGTTAAATATTCAGGACCGTATGCCCTTTCTTATTTTGTGATTTGTTTATTATAAATATTTGAAAAATTGCTTATGTTCGTAAATAAAAGACGAACGATAAAACCAATCAAATGTCTCCTGTAATTCTATACTTGTTCATGCATGTTAACATGATTTTTACATCAAATATAAAGGTAATTTCAAGCACTGATTTGCTTCTTTCCGATCAATAGCTCTATATAGATATTAAGCTTTGACAACATATCTTGCTATACAGTTGCCTGGAGATTCAACATTGTTCTGCTACCACCTCGCAAGAATCGTGCACTTCCTGCACACTGTCAGTAATTACACTCAGGATGCACTTAACCAGGGAAAGCTACTACAGTGTGCGCCTTGCCTATTTCCCCCCGCAGGAAACACCAGTGAGCCGTGTAACTCTTTAATAACTATCACGCCCTACTGAGTGCTGAACATCACATCATCCGGGAAGAGCATACCGTGCACAGAATATGCATACTCGAATACACTCTGTGCCGCGTCTTCGCGCGCTTTCTTGTGTTGCAGTACAGTACTTCACCTTAACGAGTTGTTGAAGAAGAAGAAGGAAACAAAAACTAACGCCATTCCTTACACCACTCCCGGTTCACTGCGTCTTCTTACATCGGGGGTTGATTGCCGTGGAAGGAGAGGGAAACAGGAGCCGGGAATGACTACCGAAGGATGTTCGCTGTATTATGATGCTCAGCCTCTGAAGGGACTACACGCGTCGGTGCGGTAGGCCGACTGCAAGATGATTGTGGCACACTTTTATCACGCCAACTGCAAAACCCGACCATGACAACAAGCGGTACAGAAAACCAGCGAGAAAGTGTTGTCGTGTAGTTTTGTATCATCACAAGCAGCTTAGCCTCGTAAACTGCGCGGTGTGGAACGGCGTCTGACGCGGAACAAGCCAAATGGTGTACCGTGTCGCCGCACATTCGCCGATCGGTGATGAAACAAGCGGGCGCCATGCGTGGGCAACTACTGTCATTAGCACCTCATCCTTGTGCCATATATAGCAGGAAGGAAAGAGCTTTTTCGCACCCTGTATCATCAACTCGACGGACGGATGGGTTGCCTTTGTTCTTGTTCTGTTAATAATGCACTCAGGAAACAGTACTGGGGAGATATGTTTTCGCTCCGATGTAAGGATGTGGAGGCAAAAAGTTAGGTTAAATTTCACATCACACCACAGCACGTTAGCGCACTTTAACGACAGTATGAGTTATGAGAGTCGGTTTTTTTTGGTATCTCTTTTTCTGTGCAATTTAGCACGAAAATCACGCGCCAGCAAGTAAAACAGGGTGAGTTTGGGTACGCAGAAAAAAAATGAAAGAGCTCCCGTGCTTCAAGAAGCGCAACTCCTTTCTCTTTTAACTGCTAATAAATAATTGAATAATAGATTTAGCCTCTTGATTGCATTATGGCGCTCTGACGCACTCGAATCGATGCTCAACCGCTCGTCCTTGGGGCTGGTGCTGTCTCGGGGACAGTCTCTGCACTCTCAAGCACCGAAAAAGCCGTCCATTCGTGCAAAGTCTCAAGTACCACTTGGCGTATGGTGAATAGAATAGGAGTGATAGGAGACCGTTTGCTCCTTTTAACATGGCAAACTGCAGGAAAAAGTTGTCACTTTTTCAACCAGCCCAGCCCAGTGCTTGACACTTGCCGGTGCACTCATTAACGCACTGGCGTCGTACCAGTGCGCAATGCCGTACCGCCAAGATGGGTTTGGGTGGGCTTTTTGCATCAGTGTATATATGAGTGTTTGTGTGTGTGTGTGTGTGTGTGAGTGTTTTGAAGCAAGAAAGACTTTTCAATAAATGGATGGACGGGTTTGAGGTACATTAAACTGTTGTAAAGGGTTTGTATCCTGTATCCTTTTGAATGGGACCCTCGGTGGAAGTGGAGTTTGTACGACGAAGAGCAAACGCATAGGTTTTTTTTACAGAAAGGCTGAAAAGAACGAAAGATAAAAAATGGTAGTCGCTAACATGAATGGCAAAAGTTTTTTTCGTCTGCTTTGTGGTTGAAAACTAAAACTGTGAAGTTGTGTGGAGCGTAAAGAAGGAAAAGATATTATCTTTCTGTTTGCTTAAGCTACAGGGGAGTGGTTGAAGGTATAGTGTTATTGTTTAGTTTCTGGAATTATTTACTATTCAAACTAATTTAATAATATAGAATAAGACTTGCTATCATTTTACCAATGAATAATGATTATAGATTACACATTTTTAGGATAAAAAACAGAATCTAAGGACTATCACCAATGTTTGCAAAGAGTTTTAAAGCAATGCAAGTTCGTGAAGAAGTTTTTAGATTTTTTTAAAATCTTAAACCTCTTCAAGTGGTATTTGTCATTACAATAACTTTAAACAAAACTTTAACTTTTTGTTGTTTCTAATAATCCAACCTGAGGAATCACTCATTGCAGATCAACGAGAAGCTCACTATAACGTTTATTCAAAATAACTCATATGTTTCAACAGCTTCATTTATTTCAAGTTCGATAATATGTTCAAATTGTTGCTACAACGAGTTGTACGAATTGATGTCACCAAAATTTCCATTTTAATTTATTTTGCCAATATTTGATCCCAAACTACCCAACATTTATTTGCGATAAAAATCAATTAATGTTTCACATTTTAGAAACCAGTATATGTTTTGGTACATATTACAAATTCAATGTTTTAGAACCAATATACCGTGGTTTATACTTGAAAAACTAACCCCTTTCTGCATCGATAATTGAATCGGGAGATATTTTATTTTTCTTAAATCTACTAAACTTATTTGTTGTAAATTTGAATCAAACTCATTTTAAATTATTACACTGTCTGATTGAAATGTCTATTATGGCATGACAATCACAAGCTCAATGTTAGATAGTTAGTTAGTTATTTTATTTCCATATTTTAATTCAATTTTTATGTTGAAGAATTACGGATTACGAAACTATGCTCTCTTCTCACTGAATTCTATACTTAAAAGCAATGTAGACAAGAGAAACTAAATATATGTCTAGGCAGTGCAAAATGTAGAAGCAATCAGACTAAGTGGAAAAAATATTTTGTTGGAATTGAAAACCCCTTGCCTGAAACAAGCCCAATGAAATCGACAGTAAAGTCCAGGTTATAGCTCTAGTGAAAGTGGACGTGAAATTTTGGGAGACAATATAACATATTGTGATTGTAAAAAAATTAATGCATTTCCTTGTGATCCCCCGCTGACCATAATTGTTTCACCGTGAATAATGAAGAGAGGGGGGGGGGAGGGTGTTACGAAGGAATTACAAGAAAATGTATGGAATTCATTATTTTAATCTGTTTATTTATTGTATATTGTATATATGTATTACGAATAGACCGTGCCCCCATACGTAGGACTGACTATCCTGCTATGGTAACAATAAGTCACTGAAAGCCAAGCTCACTTCATTAGTGGGTACTAGCAGGCCTTGACCGACAACGGTTGTTGTGCCAAAGAAGAAGAAGAAGATATATGTATTTGTTTTATTTAATTGTATATACAACAAAATACACCGATGGTTTATGGTGTAACTCCTCTTGATTTGTTATGTTCCTCAAAATTAAACGAAATTGGTACAAATTGTCACAAATTGAAATATTCCCATGTTTTGCTAATTAGGGGTTTCTAAGATAAATTATGCATTAAAATTGATAACACAGTTCTTTTCTTTAACAATTCGATTAAAAAATCTAAAAGTTTTGTCTCTTCCACGTATTTTTTTTAAATTTTACAAGGCTTGCCTATATTGCTAAAAAAAACACTAATCGGTTCTCATTGGTTATTTGTTAACCATGTCTCAATTTGTAACGTTTAACAGGATCCAGCCTTTAAAGCTGTCCTCACCCTTGTTACACAAGTTTACGATCCTTTTCACCACGAGCCCTGAAACAAACTGTACTCCCAACACTACAACGTGCGTAGTGTTTTGGTTTGCCTGTTTTGACGAGGGTGAAGTGCCGGCTGGGTCCATTTTTCCCACTCACCAAGCTCACCAAGGATAGCGAGTAGACCAAGCTTATTTGTTTTCTAATTGCAATAAAAATAGACCATTCATTATCACTGGTTGACATGGTTGGCAAAGTGAAAGCCTCGAGGCGTGTTTTTTTTTGTTATGTTTTGACTTAGTTGTTCGTTTCGTGAAAAAACCCTCCTTTTTACGCAGCGAAACTTTTCCCGTGTCGTATATTTTTCTGCTCAATTATTACTCAATCGTTACGGGGCGGTAAACGGGAGGAAGTTATGCGGCTTAAAAGCACAGCTTAAAAACATCAAATGGTCGCGAGCATTGGATAAATTCACAAAATTTTCTTTTTTTACTTATTGCAACAAAATTTACATGGCAAGGGGCTTCTATTTACTTCAGCGCGGAGAAATTCAAGGCCACATTTGCTGCAAGACGCGATGAAGAGGCCGAAATTGTTTATTTTTAAATCATGGTTTGAGCTTCGCCGTCAACGAGGAGAATACTTCTTTTCTGCGCTGTTATTCCATGCACCTACATAGATTCTATTTCTGCCCTCGGTACAGGAGGAAGTGAAGTGGAGCGAAATATTTCAAGGCTGTTCCGTTTTTGCACAGCTCCACGTGTTCTCAGTGAATATTGTTATCATTTAGTTTTGAGAAATAAGCAAACACCATCCATCGTCGAGCTTCGACACGGACTGTTGTAAAGACTGGCAGCGCTCCGTGTAGGTGAAACTTGCCCCGAAGGTGAAACGGGGCCCAAAACTTCTCCTGGCACACGAAAAGCTCGCTTTCGAAAGATCACTTCAACGGAGACCGCAACATACATACAACACCCTCGGGAGGTCAGTGTGGGAGTAGTTGTGCTGCGATTCGAGTAAAGTTGTTGAAGAAATAAACTAGCGAAGCATGAACACAATTTGCACCACGGCTGCTAGCCGCCCCACACACTCCGGAACAGGAAAGAAAGCGCGCGATACCTCCCAGAAGGATTGTCGGGTTCGGTTGTTACGGTGTGCAATCAACCGTCCTCTACCACGCTCGACACAAAGGTAAATCCCGTCGTCCCGGTTCGAGGCACGGTAGCTCTAAGTGGAAAAGTTTTCTAATTTATTTATTTGCCAAATGATATATTCCTCCAGGGTTGTTGTATTGTTGTACCGGCAACGCCGGAGTAGTGCCAGTAAGTGCTGCAATGTTTCGGCGGCCTATTCGCCCCAAGTCAATGCCCATTGCAGACTGTGTAAGGATTTGGCTGTTTGGAATGGTAGAAGCTCGGGTAGGCCTAAAGCGCAGGTGATTACGGCGGTATAAATCATTTTCGTCTGGGCAAAGTTTGCACATATCTGACGCGCTTGTTGGAAGCCCAACTTTTTGGGAAAAGGACTAGCGCCTTCCCGCAACAAGCTTCCAGGGATAACGATACGATACGCCCAGGCGGGAAAACTATAAACACTCCAACAAAACACCAACAGGTTTGCAGCGAACAGCCGGGTTTCCATGGCTGTCGTTGGTGTGAATGGCCGCAATTAAACTAGATCCATATAATTTACGCAGTAAAGTTGTGTTACAGCAACACAACAATGTTTCTAGCTCTTCAGCGTAAGCTATTTCGAAGGGCCGCCAATAGCCACCAGCAACGTGTCAAAGTTGGTCTAATCATTTTTTCTCCCTCCCGGAATTCAATACGCCTTTGGCATGAAACGAAAATAGAAGCAAGATAAAACAAGGAAACAAGTTAATCGATAAAAAACGATGAGTTTGGGTGGCGTACGATGATAAACGCGCAGTAATTCGCCTTCCTAGTATGCTTATCGCATTCCATCGCCACTAACACCGATCGCTGGACAGACGGGATAGAACTCTCCTGCAGGGCGATTCTGTGTGAGTGGGATTATCATGGGGGATTATAGAATATTGATTGATTATATCGATTATTACTGACCCAAATGGGCGCCGATTCGTGGGATAAAGAGGAATGGAATACTTACCTAGCTTGATTCGGCTAATCGAATCAGCTATTCGAATTGGCTACGGTGTCGGCAAACATCCCGCTTAAAGACTTAAAGTATTGGGAACATGAAAAATAATTAACAACAAATTCAATTTCAAAGAAGGTCACCTAATCGATATGTATCACTCTTTTTATGTATCACCAAACTATCGGACAAACGCCTTACAAGTGTAATTTACTAGAAAAATAAAAAGCAAATGTAAATTGAACATACAACAAATGAGACTGCTCAATTATGCTGCTTTTCGATTATCAATAATAATCTTGACCCCTATTAATAGAGTCGTTTGATATTCTGCTAACGGTTTAAAATGTTGACATTATCTTAAAATCCTGTTAGTCTACCACTGCCCTTTCTTTTCCGAATTATTAAATCCTAGAGCAGGGTTTGTCATTCATTAAACATTTGCAGTCGAGGCGTATCAATTATCTTAACGTTTGTAATAAAAATTAGATTATTTTTGGATAGCTATACAAAAAAAAACAAAAACAGTTGATTGTTTTCTATAAATTTCCCTTAAAAAATCATATAACCAAACGAAAAGTTCCATTATAAGCTGACTTGTGAAAATAAATCTACAATCTTGCGAGTCTGACGGAACAGGAACAGTTATCCGAAATTTTCGCCGAGGCGGATGGACACATGCGTTAAGGCATATTTTTAAATTATGATTTGTATTAATTTCTCTTCTATTTATGCTACAATTTTTTTCTACTCTAACTATTTTGCACCATGTAGGTCCTGAAATACTTCATAGGGCATAGTTAGAGGATATTGGGCCGGTTCACTGACTGTTGACTGCTCCTTAAAGGATCGCATTAAGTTGTGGCGTCATTGCCTGCCGCTGGGATACCAGTGGAAGCGATTTCTTGTTGCTGACATATATGTTCATGTTTCCCCGGTACTTCTCACTATTTGGCCACTATTTTGTTGCATCGAGCTAGGTTTTTCCTAGGTTCTTCAGCTTCTTCCGACCTTCGACCTTCTTGTCGTTCAGAGTCGTCGGCCATTAGAAACCGGGATTGTTGTCTAATAGTGCCAAGATGTGGTAGATGCCAGAATGTACTTATCCGACGTCTACAACCTGCGGCACGTTGTCCGTTTTCGTCATGAAGTGGTGTATTTCCTTGATCGCTCACGCTTCTCAACGAAGTTGCTTCACTTTTTGGGCCATCGCGGTTAGAGTTGGACTGATAGAGATGTCAAATTTTATCTGCTGACTTATGGAATACTATTATTGAAAATGCAATTAACGCTTCGTTAGTGGGGGTAAAGATACACCAATCAAAAATCGAATACTACTATCCATTTTTTATTGCCAATCCTAAACACGCGAACACTATGTATGTTAATGACAAAATACATTATGGGTTTTATTATTTTACTTCTTTATAATCTAGTCGTAGTAGTATATTTTCTTTCTATTCGCAGGATCTAAGTGAAAAATGTGTTCAAATAGAATTTAACACGCACTATTGTATTACTGCATTTACTGGCTAAACAAAATGTTCCGTTATTGATACAAGCGTTTTTTTTTCTCTCTATGGATATCACAAACAAATGATTTTGGCCAATCGGCCAGCCATTCTTTAACAATTGCATCACATTCAACTTACAACCTGAAACAAATAGCGAAACATCGATAAATTCCGGAAATCAATTCAATGTATAAGCTATGTTTCATACCATTCTATAGGTGGATGACTTTTTTGAAAAAAGTGTATCAGTTTTTAATTCACAGAAAAATTAATTTTTAAATTGACCACATGTTGCCGAGCTTAAAAAAACATTTACGACTATGTGTTAAACCCTCTGCTATGTTCGTTATCTACAACCATTTGACACCATTTTGAGCCATTTGTTATTCCATAAATCAAAATTAAACCAATATCAGTAAAAATGCGACTGCATGCGTCCCTGGAATGCAAATAACATATTCACTAGTCCATCACTGTTACAATAATCACAATAATGAACATGACGGATCAGACGTAGGCATAATTCATTTTCCATATCACAGCTCCACACCGTACAAATTATTGCGCATGTGTGTGTATTTTAATCCTTTCTCCCATGACATTAACATTCAACCGCTAGGAGAATAATGTTATTCCGTTGTCAGTCTGTGAGTGTGCTTTTTCCTCTATGGTATTAAAAATCATTTCCGGGCGGTGATGGAATGAAAGAAAATACAAAAATTTAAACCATGCCATAAATCCTTCCATCACCATTCCACACTTCGCATTCTCCGCATGCTTCAACGAAAATGCTCGTAAAAATGCAGACTAACGAGGAAAAGCTAATTAAATTTTACATGGAGTATTTTCCTTCCTCAACCACTCGGTTTCTCTCCTTTTTCCTAGGATCCGTTTCAAAAATGTAGAATGAAAAGCAGGAATAAAAGCCCAGTCAGCCGGTCTATGGCGGTGAAAGCTCGTTCTACACCATTCCGGAGTCGCGATTTGTACGGCAAATGACTATTTTGTCCCACTTTGTCACCGGCAGGTTGGCAAATTGGCCATTTAGTTGTTGTGTGAGGTGTTAGAGTGGGCATTGTCCACTTGTCAAAAAAAGAACTTCCCCAAAAACCACCCTTTCTGACATTAATCATGAATGATCCATCATCGCGCTCCACGTTGTGCCAGTGCCGTCGGTCTAAAAGCATTTTGTGAAATACCCTACGGAAGAAAGGTAACAGAATATACGGTCCCTTCCTTTTGCTAATAAGGATCCATCAGGTTTTGAACGTTGCTGGAAATTCAAATCTTCCAACATAAAATGATAGCGATAAAGGAGGAAAATCTTAATGCCCTGGTAATCGCTAATGCGGGAGCGAGTTTCAAAGCCGATTAAAATCCCTTACGACGAGCAACAGATTTTTCGGTCGACTGTCGCTTAAAGATCGCTCTTTCCCGTGCTCAATGTCGTTTTGCAGTTTACCTCCATTTATCACCCCTCGCTACGTAAGAAGCGTGTGTATAATGATTTTTTATTCTCTCACCGTTTCTCTCTTTTTTCTTCACTTCGAAAAAGGTTTCGCTCATTTGGCTGCACATAATAGAATTACTTTTTTGTGCGAGAAATTGAAATTGGAATCAATTATTTGGTGAGGAAGCGAGCATACCACACACAAACACACATGAAGCACGGTTGGGATAAGCAAACAAGAAAGCTAATCGACAAATGAAATGGTTTTTCCGTTCCGTTAAATGATTCCCAAAAGATGATGAGATTCTTTTGCTCATTTTATCATATAAGACTAATCCAATCATTGAATGCAAAAGGTAGATAGGCCATTTAAATCTTAATATAAGAAAATCTTTAAATTGAATTTAAGAAGTAACGGCTTTCATTTTTTCTCTACGCTCATCGAGCAGGACGAAATCGTTATCTAAACATTGATGCACCCAGGAGCACGGTTGGGTGTAGGTTTTTTCACCTATACGGGAAATCCTTTTCCAACATAAAGTGAGATAAGTTAATGGGTTCGTTATTGCGTGAGGATATTCCTTCCTCACCGACAACCGACCACGAGGACGTAGACTTAGCTTAAGGCGTCCGAGGCAACGCACTGAAAGCACGTTGACCGAAACCGGACAATGGCCCATTATCGGTTAATGGGGGCTGAAGCTTGTACGGCTCGGGGCTTGCTATCCGTGCACGACATGGACGAAGCACACCGAAGAATCTACGTAATGAATTCCCGATCATGCAGCGCACACTTCATCCCCAGCGTCCTTATCGTGAGTGTGTTAGCCCCTCCACCGTTATGTCAGAGACACTCGACGGCTTGAGCCCCGCTTTGAGATGGTTTCGTTTTGGTGTGTTTATTTTTTTGCTTTCCCTTCCCTGCTTCCAGCACCGGTGGACCGATTGGGATGTTATTTCGAGCTTAGCTTTTACTCGTGTTGTGTAAGGCTTCCCTCCACGCCAGTTATCAACTGGTTGTACGCATCTATAACCATAACGGTTTGGCCAAGCAGAGCAGCAATCCGATCGGTTTTGGGCAAAAATCAAACATTACGAAAAATCGGGAAAAGACGAAAGATAAAGATAAGAGTTTAGTCGCTACTTCAGATCGAATAAATGGCTGGAAGGGGGCAAAAGGATACGTTGAAGTGGAGTCCGGATGAGTGAAAGCAGCAAGCGTACGAACGTGGCGAGTAAAGCTCTCAGCTTTACGGCCCATGCGCTCCGTCGGATCAGTTGTGGAAACTGCTGCCTGCTTGCCTGGTTGTAAGTGAAAGTTCAGTATCGTCATTACGCCCCAAAATCGAAGCTCAAGTGGCCGGAAAAGTGGAATTTGCCAATTTTATCCATCGCCCACCGTGCGCCTCCACTTTTCCACCGTCGTCGTCGGTTTGAGGTTTCTTTTTTTGGCCAAATGTTCTCCGTTTGCAATTGCCCGAGACGGGATGCTGAATGTTGTCGTACGACGGTAACGGGGATGGTGATAAAACGACCGCGTAGGAGGTTAATGGAACGTATACGCTGAAACGATTATTTAATCGTTTTGCAATTTTGGATGACTGTCAATCAATTTCAGTTTCGGAAGGTGAAACGCTCCCACTTGCATTGGAAGTTGATTGAGGTAGCGTTGAGGAGTGAGGAAGAAATTACGATAGGTAATGATGACATTTGTGGTGTGGTGTGTGAATGATGTGCAACGTATAAACAGGAGCTAGGAAAATACGGGGCTGTGTAAGGTACGGTAAATGTAGGTCAAACATTGAAATTTAAAGCTCGACTAAGCAAAAGCTCTGATATTGCTAGCTTCATTTTGTAACTGGTACAGCAAATGCTATGTTTGAATGTTGTCTTTGATTGAAGATTGATTGATCTTAATTTAATTTGTTATGATTGGTTTTGGGATCAAGAACGACTCAGGTTTCTGCCGTGGCCACAGTGAATTGGGACAAAGATCGTTGTGTGTAACTTTGTACTGTCATTTATCTTAATCAGGTCGTTAGCTCTGCGAGGGCTAACCAATAGGTAAAAATAATAATGATTGTTATAGGAAAATTAAAAATAATAATTTGATATCCCCAAATAGAACCATACCAAAACAAGTAACAAACAACATAAATGGATGTAAAGAATTAGGTTAGATGTATTCGTTTTTAGTTAAAGCCCAAAATTGCATGGGTTTTGGCACTTTTCCCAAATAAGTAGATTTATAATAAGCAAACAACATATTTCAAATTTAGTTAAGCTAAAAAAAAACCCAGGTCATTGAGGAAAGCACATTGCGTACTCAAAGTTAAAGAACGATCGATTCCATATGTATATATCTTTTCCTTCTTTCTATCCACAATAAATATCTCTGCTACTCTAGTACTATATAAGTGGATGGGTTAAAAGAAAATTCAATCAATATAAAGTAAACTATAATGCCATATGAGATAGTATGCCAAAGAAAGAGCCATCTGTAAATTGTAATAAATTGATACAAAAAAAAACATTAAAAATATTTCCATGATAATTTATTATCTTAAGTAGTTACAGAAAAAAACTCAATTTGATTTTTTTAAATTTTCAGATATTTATTTTTATTTACAAACGATATCATAATTTATGTAAGAACTAAATAATGAAATTTTCAAAATATGATAAGTACATAATTAGGGGACTCGAATGCTTTCAAAATCGTTTAAACATAAATTGATTGGATAAAGCTTTGACTCGCCTTACTTTTCTTCAGTAATTTAATGCAAAGTAACCTATCAAGGGCTATTAAGATAAGCTCTAAAAGAAGAAAAAACATCGGAATAATTCATACTTGAAGCGGAATAAACAATAAATTGAATTTTCTCTTCTCTATTTTCATTCAACATTTTCATTTTCATCCAACACTTCAATTCATTTGCATGTTATATTTCCCCCTCTCTCCTTGCTCTTTCCTATCAGGTTCTTCCACCATTAGTGATGTTACTACAGTTCTAGAAAGAAGAAAAAACGCAATCTCATTCGCTTCACAACCGAAGGTTAAATGCCGTGGGAAGCGAGCTCCAGTGTTGGAAATAATCCAAATTGGGTATCCCAACAAAATTATGCAAATTTTACAACCATTTTCGCCGCCAATCATCCACAGCATTGGATCGCCACATCCAGCATCCCAGGCACAGACGCACAGCCACACATACACACCACGTCTCATCAGTTAATAGTCTGCCAAATGATGGAAACTGTCATTTTCATGGAAACGTGATCCAGAGAGAAAGCGCTTATTTTACCTCCAAACTCTGTGAGGACGATGCTCGCAGCAAGTGAGCCGTTCCGGTTGGATTTGTTGTTTTGCACTCGAATCCGGGTTTTCACTCGTAACTATCGTCTCATACCCCGAAAACAATCATCGAAACCACCGCTGCCCGATTTTGATGGTAATCGAGTGAAAAGAAAATGCGACTGGTCCACCTGGCGAACGCTGGGATCAAGTAATGGCAATTCGAATCGAAGCTGTAATTCGAAACGAAGCTGCAATCTATTCGATTTGCTTTTCTTGGATTTGAAGCTGAAATTCACTGGCCCTTCGTAGAACATTCATCCATATTCAAATAAACAAGCCCTCGGGCAGAACCCTGCAATGTCCTGGAAAACGGTAGCTTTTGCAATGTAAAATCCCTCACTGCGTTGAATATCTAAACAACCAAAATGCAACCGCTGCAACCTGCTCGACAAAAAAAAAATGCTAACACATCAAAGCGACCAAATCGCTTATCTCTTCACCGGAGTGATGATGGAATTAAGCAATATGTTGATGAGAGTCGATCGGATGTGTGTCAAGTAGTAGTGATTTTCGGTGAAATTGAGCAAGCTACAGCGAACGGGATTCGGAGATTGGAATTTCGGTGTGTGCATATATTGTCAGTTCGTGGTAGAAGCAATAGATGTGAACCATCCGGGCGTTTCATATGTTTGGTGTTTGGTGCTCGAGGGCATGATTTTGCCATACGATACACCGCACCACTTAAAAGGATGATGCATTGAGCTAGAAGCTATCCACTTGAATGCGCCAGTTTTGGGATGTGCATACACGGTGTAGTGTAGTTCGTGTTCCAGCGAATTGGTAAAATAGATTGCTGCAAAGAGTAGGGAAGCAGAAGAATATCATGAAAACGGGTCTCATCATGAATGTGCATTGGTTCGGAAAGGGAGCAATAAAGATCTGGAGCACTTGATGGGAACAGTGTACGCGGATTGATTTCCCCATTGCATCGTTTGAGTAATGCGTTGAAAATTGTCTAGATGTTGTAAATCATGCTTATAATGAAGAGAGTTTTATAAAGAACTGAATTTGGTATTGGTAGGGAATTTTGACAAATGCTGAAGTGTTCGTTAAACAACAAAGCTCTAACCCTAGCAGCGATCAAGAAAACCGAGCGAAATAATTAAGAAGAGCGTTGAGAAATGCTCAGGAACTTTCCATTGCAAATGTAAAGCATACTTCCTACAAATGAAAGCAAAAAAAGGGATTGAGTGAACTTGTAGGTTACATTAAACATTCTCATTAAAAAAGCATAAACCATATTTGGTACATTTGTAAGTTTGATTATGTGCATGCTTTCATGTTTATGTAAACAAAATAAAAATATTTGAAATCTACCAAAGGCGCTGCATCGAATTATGGTTGATTGAAATTGTATTCAATATGAAAAGGTTACGCGAAATTATAACCTTATCGTCTGGCTTATAGAGGATAAATCATAATAAAAAGTATGAGCATCAATGTTGTTAGATTGTTTATTAAATACTGTTGAACATCAGAATGTTGGAATACAAGCTAATAACATTAAATACAACAATAAAATAATAAGTTGTGGAATCACTATATTAGTAGCATCGACGTTCTCCTCAATTCAATTGGTTTTCGATACAAAAATATTTGGTACAATTATCGTCATTTAACATTTTGAGTGCCATGGTTATCATATATGAAAATAATTGATTATTGGCCAGGGATAATTGACCTTAAATCTTAATAACTCGTAACAAAATAAGTGAAATGGTGTATTATCATGAAATTTTGCAAAAAGAACAACAAAATGGTAAATACTTTTTAATTTGTACGGTTTTTGCCAATCTATGCTTTTATTCTTTTCAAAGAATAATTCGTTGGTACCCATAAATGGTCAAATATCAAGAATATTTAAGGAAAATAACAATTCCATCGATGAATATAGTGCAGCCACATATATTTTAGTTATATTGTGAGTTTTCCATCTTCTAATATACAGCAGATGTTAGTTAAAACATTATAATAATGTCAACATACGTTGTTTACATTAGCTTTTCAATGAAGCATCTTATTGAAAACAAATATGTACATAACATTACACTGTTGTTTTCGCAAATCATCAAAACAAAGCCAAATAATGAAAACACAACAAGATATCAACCTAAATTGTATTAAAAATCATCATTTTTATCATCATTTTGCTTGTTTATATTCAATTACACTTCCCTGGGGCCATGGCTATCATATATGATAGCCATAAAAAATATAAACAAAAAGTGTTTGTCGCCCAGGGAAACATAACCCAAAATGGTCTGACACACAAAGTGTTAGATGTTTGAAAACAAAAAAATATTAGGTGATTGAATTTCACAATGGTTTTAATATTATATTCCTGAAGTAATGAATAATATTCATTTAGTGCGATTTTGTTTTTCGGATAAATAAACTACGCTCAATACTATTTCTATTTGATAGTTTTGCATATTTGTACGTCTATTTTTCGTTTGGATAAACTTTCCATCAAGTAAAACTCATTTATTTTAAGGGTTGGTCATTATAGTAGTTATGCTGTTAGAAAATGGTGATTATATGTCATATATTCTTAAACCCATATGCTTAGAAGTGTGATTGTTTTAAAGCGATCCTACAATATAACTAAAACATATTTGTTCACCTCATAGTACCAGACGATCAGCAGCGAATCAGTCAGACACAGTATCATCCCGTGTCAGTAAACGATTCAAGTTCGTGGAACATCCTAAATGCAAAAAAAAATTTTTGCTACATCCAATGATTTGTTCGTTTGAGCAATACAAGCAAAGCGGTTCCTACCAAAGCATGCCAATCCGTCTGTCTCGGGTATGAGCACAAGATGAAGCATTTTTTATCACCAATTATCGATCGTAAACCCCGTTCGGACCGAATATCGATTGCTCGTTCGAACCCAGACGCTCCAAAAGCAGCTTGGGCTTAACGATGATCTTTGTTTATTTTCTCCCGTTTTCTCTTTACTTCGTATCTGCATTTTGCCTTAAGCATTGGACGGTGATGATAATGTGTGAAAGATTTACGACCCCATGGCCCAACAGCCTCATTGGGACGGCGTTAAGGAGCCTGTGTGTTTGATCCTATCGCTACACCGCTTCAAAACGTTTCTAACCTGCTGACTGACTGATGCGTATGTGAGAGAAAGATATTTTGAAAGCCAAAGCAAAGGACCAGTCGCAGTAAAGTGCTCCGAACGCAGCAGTAAAGGGTTGCAACCGGGTCGCTTAATACATATTCAGCGGTATCGCAGATGAGGTCTTCTCCTTTTTTAAAAGCATCGTCTCAAAATATCGATCAATGTTTATCGAATTAACGACAAATAGGTTTACAGAAGCGAATAAAACCTAGCATCGGATTTGAAATGCTGATAACTATAGCAGGTAGGTGCTTCATCACAAATACTAAACCTTATCGAACTATCTACAAAACCCTTTTACACACGCCTTTACACGAACCGTAGGCTGCTGGGTACCGCTCAACCCAACGATCGATCGATCGTTCAATGAATGGTGCTCGTTGTTGACGTTTGACTTGTGCAGCGGGAAATGAATGGTCAGATGATGATTAATTGATAAACGTCCAGACCACCATCGTGCGGACCATATCGATCGTGCGGAATTCTATCCACCCATCCATGGTTCCAAGGTATTCCATGGTCAACTAATGAGTTGGAATCAATTAGACTGATTTACGCTATCGCAACAACTTCATCAATGAAGCGAACGCGTACATGTGCTGAGTTCACGTTTTGTTCGGTGACTTTCGAAAATTAGGCAAGGAATGGCAATAAGAGCAGGAAGCAAATCAATACTTGGCGGACGGAAATTGTACCGGAATGCTGTCCACCTTACCCTCGTTCCATTCCAATTCATTGTAACGAATTATAACGATTTCATGACATATTACTAGAAGTTGTGATTTTCCCTTTCAAGGCTCCAGAAGGGGTTTGGTTTGGTATGTAGCTGGGATTTTGTATTTTCGTTTCCAAACAGTTCGTGCGAACGACTGAATTTTATGCTTTAATGTGAAAATTGCTTGCCATTGGCGCTTAAAAGGAAAACTCGCTAAATTACGTCAATCTGGTGTGAATAGAAAATGGTAGCAAAACAGCCCGTACTCACACACACACACACACACACACACACACACACACACACACACACACACACACACACACACACACACACACACACACACACACACACACACACACACACACACACACACACGCACATACACACACACACATACACGCACACACACACACACACACACACACACACACACACACACACACACACACACACACACACACAATCACGCACCGGCCGGCTTTGCGTCGTTTAATCGCCAGCTGAACGAGGCCACCGTTTTGTGGAACATTTGTTTCTTATTTACACATTCCCTTCCGGTTGTTGTTATTTTTCCCGGGAAAGCGGGGCTTGCTCCATTTAGGTCCGCTCACTCCCCTCCCCTGTAGAGCAACCCGTGTATCACGAAAAGTGCCGTGAAAACTTTTCTTTTTCTGCCACATTCCTGGGAATCCAGGACATTTCTTTGCCGGAGCGTTTCTTCTTAATTTTACCCCTGCTGTTCACTTTTCACGGAAAAGCTCACATTTACGTTGTCGCTTTTCCGCCGGAACTACGTAAAAACCGTCCTTTAGTGTGTGTGCGTCTCTGCGCTTGTGTATGGCTGGTAGAGTCTGTGTGTGTCATAATGGTATGAGAGTTTTGTCTTTCATTCCTGTCGGATTTTCACCCCTTTTTCCTTGGCAAAGTTATGCAATTTTTTCGTAGCATCCATTTCGCAGGAAGACGACGACAAGACTTTTGTTTGTTTGATTGTTTTCTTTGCCACTTTATACTTTGCCTGCTGGGTGTGTGTGTGGCAGTGTGCTATCCTTTTTTATTTTACTTCATCCGCTCTTGTGTCTTTCCTATCATTTGCTCTGAATTCCATCCGGCTGCATAGCGCACGGACTCGGTCGGAATACAGATGACACACACAAATTTAGTGGAAGTAATTTCAATTTGTACCAGCAGCGAAAGAGTGATGAGAGTTTGGTTTTGTGTTTGTGCTATTTCGTATTGCACTTTTTTTTCTTTTATCGCGGCAACTCCAACCGTATGAAGGATCAGAGCAATGTTGTGTGTATGCTTTTAGCGAGTTTGTTTGCTTTGCAGATCAGATTCGTTAAATGTTTTTCGGCATTTAGTTTTGTTTTTTTCTGCAAGCATGGAATGGAATTTAGGTGCGTTAACGAGCGGCAGATGTGGGAAATCTTGTTTAATTCGCACAATTGCCTTCCATTGCCAATCATTGAAGCACATGTTGCGAGAATGGTAAGAAGTTTGGTCGTAAATATTTTATAAGCTTTTTCATAGAAATGGAACTGATTACAGTGTTAACGTACTATTCTGTGAAATTAGTAATTAATTGAATTAATTTATCACTTATAGGTCAAACATTTAGGTAAAAATACTATTTCGTAGATTGTTGATATAGCTCTGGAACATTTACAGTTGCTGTCGCAAAAGAAGGAAAAAGAAAATCGTTATACGATTTAGAAAAAAACTCAATAAGATGGTTAAACTAAATGTATGTTTTATTGTTTCCACACTACCTCTTCAAATGATCACTGAAATTAAACCTGTTTAAGGGTATTAAATATTATTTTCAGTGTTTTTGCCACAATTTCTGAGTAATGCCAGTTTATGGGGCATTTAACGCCCTTTAAGATATGATTTGTACGTTTTGAAGTGTATTTTTTTTAATTCTTTAAATTACTTCATTTAAAGTCATACTTTGTCATTTGAGTAATTTGGTCAATTAGGTTGCAATTTGTGTTTCAGATTGGTTTTATTTCATCAATTTATGAACAGCATAAACATAATTAGTCTTCAAAGACTTTCATGTTATTTTATTGGAAAACCAGTATGGTTATTGCAAAATGTATGTTTAAAAGCTTTTTTGTTTAATGTTAGCATATTTTTTTGATTGTATGTACATAAAAATAACAAACTAACCTTTGTGTTAAAATAATCTTTAAAACAGTATAATGAAAGATCCATCGTTTGTATGTAGACAATGATTAGTTCTTAGCTATTTGTTTTATTTATCTAAATATACAGCCTTGTTAAAAAAAAACTTTTTTGTTGTGGTTTTAATGGTGTTTATGAGAAATAATTAACGCCAATTCTTAAGCATAGATCTGGGTCAATTATTAATGATTTTTTCTTATTAGAGCCAAAAAATATTCCTTGCAGATACGCGTTGACAGATCATGTTATCGAAAGTACATTCAAACCTTAAAACAAAAACTTACTTACATAAAACATTTTTAAACGCATATCGAAAGACATTTTTACTCGCTTCATGTAATCTGACTTAGGCATGTATAAAATGAACGAGAATCGCACCGTTCGAACAGTTCGGTAAAGTGCACGAACGAACGAGGTTCTTAACAAAAAGAACGACCAGGACTTTTGGAAGAAACTGACTACACCGAACGCGTTCGAACGTTCCGTTCAGTGTTCGACGGCACACATAAATGTGGTAATAAAACGTGCAAAATCATATTACTTTCTCGCTCTTTATCGCACCATGCGAACGGGTCGTCAGAGATCAAAATGTTCCCTGTTGGTGTTGAAATCGTACCCATACAACTCAATTCCTCGAACGCCGTCGAATTTGTCCAGCAGTGTTCGATACGTGTGCTGTTGGTGTGGAAATCGTATCTATACGACTGAATTCATCGAACGCGTTCGAACTTGTGTTCGATCTGTGTTCTGTTGGTGTGTAAATCGTACCTACACAACTGAATTCATCGAACGCGTTCGATCTGATCCGTTAGTGTTCGATCTGTGTTCTGTTGGTATGTAAATCGTACCTACACAACTGAATTCATCGAACGCGTTCGAACTGGTGTTCGATCTGTGTTCTGTTGGGTATAAATCGTACCTACACAACTGAATTCATCGAACGCGTTCGAACTGGCTCATTTGTGTTCGATCTGTGTTCTGTTGGTATGAAAATTATACCTATACAATTCAATAGCTCGAGCCCGTTCAAACGGATTAGTCATTGTTCGCGAATGAACTGAACTGAATTGATTGCGCTCATCATGTTGATCCATATTTAAGTAGTTTTTTTTTAATAGAATCCTTAAGTGTGTATAAGACATGGGGTACAATATATGCAGGAGAGATTTTACCTCGTATTAGTTTTTTACATGCTAGTTTTTGGTCGGTTTTGCGATGGATTGTGTTGACCAGACAGCCGAGTGTTTAATGTTTTTAAATGATTGGTTTCAACCGCAGAATGAGTACTTCTTTGGCTACAGTATGCGTCTATGGTGGGTAAATGAAAAAGATAACGAGCGTTCTTTGTGAATAAAAACCTCATGAAACAAAGAACGAAAGAATCGTCGTTCGCGTTCGGTTCTTTTTGGTGAGCGAACTAGTTCGTTCGCGTTCGGTGAAAAGAATCGTTTTGCCCATGCCTTATCTGACTGGTGAGTATGAGTGTATACAAGTTTTTGAAAAAGCCACAACACAAAAACAATAACGTTAGCATACCAATATCTTTGGCTCTGCCATTTATTCAAATCGTGATGGTGGAAATGGTGATCTTTCTAATTTTATCATGTTAGTAAGCTAACGAGTCGCCCTTCGAAACGAATGTATCTTGCTAGTGTACACGTCAGTGCTTCTCTAGAAACAGACCATCATTATTAATTGTAAAGCGCACCCCTAAGATATAAATGAAGTAAACCAACAGCTTCCGGTAAAACTCAAACGATCTGTATATCATCATTATTTCAAGAGATCTACTACCATACGAAATGATCATCAAAGTAATCTTGTTTGGAAATGAGACTAAAAATAATACAAAAGCACACACAATCTCACGGTATATGGATGTTTGAATAATCTTCAACAGGCAATTTCTCAAATACTATTATTCTCTTTTCCAACCCACATGGAACAACTTATCATGGCGAAAAACAGTAGACATAATCGTTTTATTTCCCATAGACCGTACCATCCCCACGGCACATAGAACAGTTAAAATTAGGATCTGGCTTCATTTTTCAACCATTTGCACCAACCGCATGCTATTCTGGTGGTTCTGTTTTTTTCCTGAGCCCGGAAGAATTTCTTTTCAGCCCACTGGGTCTGTGGGTTTATATTCCACCTTAGGATCACCACAGAGCGAACCTTCATCATGTGGAAAATATGAGACACAACAGTCGTATCGGCAATACTGTTAGTCTTAGTGAAGAGATGGTATATTTTCATAATCTGTTTCACGTCGTATGTTTTGTTGCTCGTGCCTTTCCACATTTTGGGTTGCTAATTCGTTTTAGTTTTCTTGATGGTTGTTGCTCTTTATATTTTTTTTTACTATGTACCTTTTTTATTATGGAGCATGTTACATTCATGGAATATCAGCAAGGGATTAAATACGAAATGACGTGCTACGTTTACAGTGTGCGCAATTAAAAATAATACTTTTGTATTACATTTTGGAATGATTTTGGTCTATATTTTTATTCCGATAGAAGTTTAAAAATAGAACTTCTTTAAATTCGTGTGCAAACATCAAGGAATATGTCTACCTTTGTAGTACACTTGAACCCCTATTCAATGAATCACTAGTTTTATGTTGCACCAGCATCTTGGAGCTCTCGAGCTCTTTCATCAGTCTCCACCGTAGTCTTTCCTCTCCGGTAGCCACTCATTGAAATTCAAGTGGATATAGCTGCTTTAAAAATGTGTCTATAGTTTCTGAGGTTTTATCTCAACGCGCCAGAGTGCCTGCTGGATGTCCTTCCACACGTGCGCTCCTCACGTATTTGGAACTCCACAACCAAAAACCGCAACGACACCACTTCAGACTTCAGACCTGGTTGACCTATTTTGTTCTCGTCTCCTTTCCCTGCCCGTTGACGGACACACGAAAAAAAAGAACAACGGAACCAACCCAAACACTGTCCGGAAATAAAAATTGAGCCGGCGTTGAATTTTTCCTCGGGTTTCGTGGTCGAGAATTTTCCACTTGACGTTCCGGTGGACACTCGAGCAAGAGGTTTCCAGATTTCCCTTCCGGCCGTTAACCCTATCTCAGGGGTAACATTTCACTGTCCAGCTCTGCGAACGGTGAGGTCCGAGCGAGAGTCCAACAATATTTTGGGACGGTGCCGGTGTTGGATAAATGCTATTTTTTCGGCGAAAACTTTACTAAAATCTCTACTGAGCACACAAACTCACACACACACAAACTGGTGGCACAACAAAATGCCACTGACACAACAGTACGCTTGGGGGAGTTTCCTGTAGAGCGTCAGCTCCAATCGAGACTCCAAGTGTCGAGTGGAAATGATTGGCTTAACGTTTTACAGCTTAAGCGTCCCTTCTCACCCGAGCGCACGCCGGAGGCTTCACGAGTCCACTAGGAATACCATACACACACACAGCCACACATATACACTTCAGAAGCGGAAGTAAAAGCAGATGCACTCTCTGTCCGGCACTTACGATCGACGTTCGAGAGCCATCCATCCGGCTGGTGGTGGGAGTTGCATTTACTGCACTTTCCCGCCATGCAACGTTCATCCATTGGCCATTGTTTTAGTGATATGCTCGAATGAGCAAGTGACGCTACGGGCAAAACACACTACGAATGACAGCTGACAGTTGGTGCAGTGGCTTAAGAAAACTCACCCACCCAGCGACGCTGCAACAAGCGAGATGAACTCGTAACTGGAATGAAGCTGCTTGCCCTTACCAAGTGGCAGTGCTCTAATGAGGTACCGAGTTCGACGAAGAACTAACGGTGTCGTAAAATTCAATTTCCCATCGAAAGAAAACGTACAGGCAGGCGAAGGTACTAGTGCAAGGTAACACGTACCATAATGCAAGGTTTGCAATTAAATGGGATTCTAGGGTTTGAGCGACGTGTTTTAAGAAGCGGTAATTGCGGGACCGTTTGCAACAGGACCAGGCTTACAATAAACGTCATCAACGTGTGAAATGTGGGGTTTTCGTTGGTTCACCGAGCATAACGGGGGCTGGGGTGTTTTTTTTTAGCTTTGTTAATCCTGCTGCCTGATCCTTCTGTTTGGTGGCGGTAATGGAAGGATTAGAAACCAATGTCAATTTGATTTAAGGTTAAAAATATTAAGATAAACTTAGCTTTAAATAGAACTGCTAAGCTATGGTTTTAATTAGTTCTCGATAAAACGGCCTATTGCTAGCAAGAAATTAATTTTATTAATAGTGGTTATTGCATAATTTACTACAAAATAAAATAATAATATACCTGGAAAGTTATGGTTGTGCACTACATTGAAAGTTAAATTAAAACAAATCAGAATGGGGCTTTTAATTTTCATTATTTTATTTAAATGATCTACAGCTTATCAGAATAGGTTATTAAAATGAAGAATTATATATTCTTCTTCCATTGAAAAAAGTTTATTTTGGATTTTCTTGAACAAAGTTTAACTCAATTTCGTACTTGTTGAAAGCGTCATAAATTTGAAATACATGAAGCGTAAATACCAAATTTGCCAAAAACTAGGGCCCAAGGGAATGTAGGTAGGTTGAATTCAGCTTACCTAAATCGGTGTTGGATGTTTGCCTCTATTTTCTTACACAATACGTATGCAAGTAGCTATCTCATATAATACACATTCACCATACAGGCGTTTTAATTTAAAAGGGCATAATATTAGGAAACATCATGCAAACCATCGCACGATGCGACCACAATGCAAGGAAACATCATTTCATGCTAAAAAGCATCCTCACCGCACCCATCAGCCCAAGTCCATATTTGTTCAACAAACATCGAAAGGCACCGGCACCGGTATAGGTGGGAAAAACTCATTTGAATGTGTTGCCTACGTTCTTTTACCCGTCCGACAATGAAATGTGGTGTGCACTACACTATGCGGCAGCACTACGCCAAAGAACACACCTTTCAGGCTAGCACAAATATGTTCAATTAGTGAGCAACAGCAACAAGACATCCTGGCCAGGCAAATTAATAGAAGCTCCTGCACTCAGCAAAGTCTCACAAGTGTAAGACGCTGGCAAACAGAACAACCGGTGGTTTGACCCGTTTCTGTACGGGGTTTCCGTTGTTGGGTGGGTGAGCCGTTTTTGCGATGGGTCCTGTCGGTAACGGTACGTGCCGGCATTCTAAAACCACCAACCTGTCCGACACGATGTGTGATATAGAAGGCGCAGCCGAGTGAATCGTACACTTGGCAGTTCCAGCCGGCAATGCTACAGGATGCCAGCGGGCGTTGTTCGTGAGGTGTACGATTTCTTCACGAGCTGGCTTCTTGGGCGTCTGGCTCGGGTTAAGGTGTGCACGGATTAGAACAAATGGTCGCACCGTAATAGTTGGAATTGAAAGCCTTGGCATTTCGGTTGATCCTAACCGATGACGCATGCCACACGTAGATGCCAGAAAGTCACAATGGTGGAAGCTGTGGCCAACTAACCACAGCAGCCTTTTCCATGAAGTAATGTTCTTCTACCAATCTGTGTGTTCGGGTGTTTTGGTTGAAGCGTAGATCATTGGACTGTTTGAAGCTTCGTCACTAATTTGTTAGTGGTTATTTAATCAAATGAAATGTATTTGTATAACTGTCAAGTCTATGAATAACACCTTAACATATCTTATTTCATTTAATTTAACAAATAAAATTCAATTACTGTAACACCATGATTGTGCTACGATAACAAACTCACGTAAAGGAAGTGAAGCAAACTCGTGATCACAATGGGTTTATGGCTAGTGAGACTCATTTAGCAACGGTAGCCCACGTAAGAACGCACATACCAACTCACATACGACGTTTGACACGTTGTTCTTCCAGCAAGGCACATATTTTTAGCACAATAGTACCTTTTGCCTTTATTCAATTCCCGATACTCTATTATTAGTAATGTTTGAGTCTACCCGCCGTCTACTTACACGAAATAAAAGGAAAAAAAACAAGTAAAAGTACCCTAAAAAGAAGCAACCGGAACATTTCCCCGGAATTAATCCCATTAACTTAGCCGAAACCCGAACAATCGCCTCGGGACTGTGGGCGAGTTGGTATAATTACATTTCCTTGCGACATTTTCTTCTGCCTGTTTTTGTCTCTGGGCTACTGTTTGTTCTTTGCGTAGTAAAAAATACATTTTTCCTGAGAAGTTGTCTTGCTTAGTATTTTTAGAACAATCATTATGATAAATGAAATTATGGCTCACGTAAACACTGCAAGTGATAAGATATAATATAGGCTGATCAGAAAAATAGTTTGGGTAGATCAACAGCCCTTTTGTGTAATTTTCTGTTGCTTAAAGTTAACAACTTATCTAATAATGCAAAGAATTAAATTCTTAGTTTCATACTAGCATTCGGTTTGAACCAAAACTGTTGTTTTACAACCATTTGGCTCCACAAACATTTCTGAAAGCACTTGCATTAATGGTTTGCGAGGCACATTTTAAAATTCATTGTTTCGTCTCACTGTTCCACCCCGCGGCAGTGCACTTGTGACACCAGCAGTAGCAGAACGAGATTGTGCATTAAAATTAAAATTAAAAACATAACCTTCAAATCATGGACTCTTTTCACAGGCGCACCAAAAAGTCTCTGAAGCGCTTTGCAAGGAAATGCGAGCTGCTGTCAGAAGTGTTGAAACAGAACAAAAAAACGCTCACTCTAAACAAGACAGTAGAAAGAGTCCTTTGAATTTTGAAATTTAGTTGCAGCGAACAACAACGTACTGCTCCGGTTGCTGCTACTGCTTCCTTGCTGTGACAGTTATTTAACCACCGG
Organism: Anopheles merus; assembly: GCF_017562075.2. Taxonomy (NCBI): domain Eukaryota; kingdom Metazoa; phylum Arthropoda; class Insecta; order Diptera; family Culicidae; genus Anopheles; species Anopheles merus. The sequence goes on from NC_054084.1 coordinate 41,544,418, forward strand.
CCTCGGGCGAGCGAACTGGACAAGAAAGAGTAAAGTAAAAAGTTGCACACACACCCCGAAGTGAAAACGGTTCTTTTACTGTGGACAGCTCGTTGAATGATTTATGGTTGATTTACATAAGCAAATAGCAACGGTTTCGTACGTAAGAACGACAGACGGTTGAGTGGAGCATACAACAACAAAGCCTCCAGCTAGGCACACTAGCTTTACGGACAGTCTTTGGACTTAGAACTTCGCATATGCTTTTTCAACGTCTTTTTCAGTTCGGTCAGTTGGGTGTTGTTTTTTTTTGTTTTGATTAATGTTGAAAAAATCATCAACTCCATGATGCAGAAAGTACTACACACGTCTAGTCCCAAGCTAGAAAATGCACTTCTGGCACTTCATCAACGCGGTAGATTTTATTAACGAACTCCCTCAGGTGGCCATGAAAGTTGTTGCTCTTCATTAGACACGACTGTCGTTGTGCGACCTTTCCTCGATGCAAATGTAGGGTGGACTTTGAATTACTTTCAACCAGCATCCGTAATGAAGCTCTGGGCGTGCTACGGCGTTCTTATACATAACACTTTGTTTGCATTTCCATTAATTAAAATCATGTTGCTCCCCAGCGACACTATTGCAATTGTGCTGACTGCACTGCACAGAGCAGTTAATGAGTGATAAAGAAGTTTAGAATAGTTGTGCTAGTTCAGGGTGGAAAAGCCAAAGCAATTTTCTATCCAATTAAAGTGATTGACAGCTTCAATGCGGTGAAAGAGTGTCCAATTCCTCACAAAAAGCGAATCAAATAAAGTCGAAAATTTTTCATGTCGACAATTATAAAATTTAAATGAAAAGAATTGGACTGAAGAAAAAGAAGTTTATCTGTGATTTAGTTTCCTGGTCAATTACTATAAAATAATTCAAAATTCAGAATCCTGACCATCCAGAAGATCTAATATAAAATCCATGCGTATATATCCATACGCTAGACTCCATTAATCTGCTTCTTACAAGTAAATGAGAAAAAAAACAGTTTTGCTCATTCTGTGTTTGTTATATGATTTTAGGTTAGAGATAGAACATGTTGTTATGATTTCGATGAAAATAAACTTATTTAAGTCCAGTAATCTACAAACAGTTTTTAATTTTTTAACACAATTAAATAAGTAAATAACTCAATAAATAAGTAGTATTATCCAAGCAAACATTAAGAAATAAAGCAAAACAAAGTCAAAAAGATCTCCTCAGCAATGTAAATAAGATGAGAAAAACCTTTAAATGAGAATAATAAATTTCTTAAATGAAAACATAACACTATGATATAAAAATTAACACTAAGTTCACGTTACTGAAGTAAAATTAAGTCTAGGATATCATGTAACAATGAAACAAAAATGTAATATGCTTGAAACATAGCAATTGATTAAACTATAATAAGGTTTAGAGAAACATATGATTATGATTTAAGGGGAACAATTAAGCTAAAAAATAACCATTCTGATACTTGAACTACAAAATGCTCCCACTACTTCATCGTTTTAAATTATAACGACTGCTACAAACGAATCAGATGTTCTACCTTTTGTACCTTCCCCGTTCAAGAGCCTTCAAAGCTACTGATGATTTGTATAATTTGTTTTTCGAGTGTTTCCACGAGTGCGCACTTTCTTTTCAGCTGTTTAATCGCTTTAAAATCATTCCACACACAAGTGGTCAAGACGCACGTTACGGTGCACCATTCTTGCAGCATACAAATTAAAGAATCCACAATAAAAGCAAAAGCAAAAGAGGAAAAGGTGGAAAATTAATTTACTACCATCGTTCAGCCACAACAGCTTACCCACCCAAAGATGGGGCCGATTTTTAAACGACTTTTTTGTGCCGGTTTCTGGTTTTCCTGCTTTACTTTGTTTATATTTCCCAGCACAACCTTAAAGGTAGTATTCGGATTCGGTAGCTTAAAACGTCAACCACTTTGGAAGTCCTTTCCCACAGCAAGGACCATTAGGTGACGGAAAAAGGTGATGATAATTTCCGTCCTCTCCACGTTCGTAGGTTGACGGCTGAAATTAGTTTACCCGGAAGGTCGCTTTGGTGTCGGTGTGGATGCTTCGATTCAAATGGCACCACATCCGTAAGTGTCGGCCGACATCTCGTCCAATTTTGAGCCATTTGCTTGTTAATGTTTCGAGCGAATGTTTTGTAAGCAGCCCAATAAGCGAAGAGAGTTTAATTTTGGGTTTAGAGCTAAGCACCATCTAGTTTGAGGCTTGAAAATTATTAAAATTATAATTAATTTACATTCTGCTTTAGACAGATCCTCTTCCAAAATCAAACAAAATCTAATTTGTTATTCAAATAACATCGCGAATAAAAATACAAAAATATAATGTAGCTTTAATGTAAATACTTGTGAGCACTATAGAACTGTCCTGTCAGCGTTCACTATCCTTGTGATCCTATTGATGGATTTTAAAATCACTTTTTTATTCAACTCAACTACTGCAAGCAACACAAAGCATAATTGTGAAACCTTCATTTTTATTCCGCACCCAACCAATCCAAAAAATGCAGAATATTGTTTCCAAAAAATTGAAACATGATTAAAGTGACCTAGCTTATGTTTCCATTCGATTTAGAAAGATCGAAACATACCGAGCGCTTACTTGCCAGCAGCGTAAAGGTTGATCCATGACCTACGGGACCCCAAGAATGGAATGGTAGCAAAGTGCCCCGTTTTACTCTTTCTCTTTTTTCCGCGCGAGACGATCTCTTCGCACAGGAGATACATTTACATCGTTTTTTGCTACAAGATGTTTCCACTTGTGGAAGCTGATAAAAAAGGAAGGCTATAGGTAGCTAGAGATGGGAAAAAATTGATTTAAAAAATGGAACAAAAGGTAAATGTTTACTTTTCCATAAATAGCTGCAACTAGTAACTGATCTTCTGAAAGAAATTTGGTGTTTGCTTGAGAGTAGTTAGTAAAAATAACTTGATAATAGTTACTGGTAAGATAAGCTAGTAAAAGTTGGCTATCCAAAGATTAAAAAAAAACGGCACGGTGGAAAATAGCTAAATAAAGGTAAGTAGCTAAAAGTAGATAGTTACATGTAAACTGAAAACCTAAAAAGTATGAAAAGAGTAGCTTTGAAACTAGGTACTTATTCCTAACAAAAGAACTGGTGATTTCTACCCAGCTACAACAAAACAATCCCATCTCCAGTTGCCGGAGAGTTGCCGGGCCTCAAGCTAGTCCCTGCACGGTTAGTACACCGTGTAGTAACGTGAAAGCCCGTTGCAAAGGGGGATGGGGCTGGTAACGGATACAGCAAAAGGTTAACTCGTTCCGCAACACAAACTGTCCGGTGCGATTGCGATGGATGGAAAGAAAAATGGCAAACCCCTCCCGAAAAGGATATCCTTTTTATCCTTTCCGAATGACATTTTTTCTCTCCATTTCATTTCGTACTTTTTTATGATTAGTTATTTTCTGCAAACCCCAAACCCTACCCTCTACAGAGCCACCGTAGCTCAACCGCTCTTAGCTCGCTACGGTCTGTGTGGTACAAGGACAAAAGTTGAATTGAATTATTCTATCATTCGCTATCATTTACCTGACCTTCATTTAATTCACTTTTTCGGAGATTGTAGACGATGCTCTGCTTTGCGGGGAGCTTTTTTCTTCCTTCGCTTCATCTCATTTAAAGGACTCTTGAGTCAAGCATGAAAATCCGCCATCCAGAGTGGCTCAAGACAGCAAGCTGATGAAAAAAGAATGTCATTTACCTGATGTTTCATGCGTTTCATAAGAGTGTTCATTGTTTGATACATGTAGTAGAAGAGATAGTTACAGAGAGCAAGGAAGAAAGAGAGAAAGAGTGAGTATGAAAGAGAGAGAGAAAGAGAGAGAGAGAGAGAGAGAAAGAGAGATGAGTAGATAAAGAGAAGGAAAAGGAGAGAGAAAATGCAATGGATGAGATAAAAAAGTCACCTAATGTAATTTATTCATATTATCATGAGAAATTTTCCGACACATTACACCTTACATACCACTCTCGACAAGTCGGTATGCCTCAGCCACTAAACGTTGGGTCGTGAATGAAGTTTCTATTGGAAAAATCTTCATTTATTCGTGAGGAATATGGGAAAAATAAGCATGATCCTTTAATTTAGCATTATTCATGTAATGCTTTCAATTGTAATATGCAGTGATATAATGTTGAAGTGAATAAATGTTGGTACAATAGTTTACAAAAAATAAATGATTATTAGAAACACAAAAAAACAAACATTAAACCATGGCTGTTGAACTTGCAACGGAAAACTATTAAACAGCTACAGTGAGAACTATAAATTAACTGCTTTGTGTCGAGCTTTATGACCTCCTTTCGTAATTAATATTTTACTTCTTCCCGGCGTAAACTTTTCGCTTTAGTTGTACCGTTCAGGACTAAACAGATCTACTGCCACCATTGCCGCTTCGCTAAAACAAATAACATGCCTTAAAGCTTTCACACAACCTTGCCACGGCAAATTCCACACTGGCTGGAACACAGCACAACCAAATTGCCACGTAAACACAAGCCTCGCTGGCCGCAGTCTGCTGACTTCCGCACAAACCCGTAGGGCTATCGGGGACTAACCTTTACTCCACCATCCCAGCTATGTTGCCTTAAACTTGCTTTAGCTTTCATGTGGAGCTACCACTTCATTGTTGAGGCTCTCTGCTCACTGTGAACGGGCGCGAACGCTCGTTGCATATTTCCAGTACAAATACCTACTTATCATTTAGATGGGTTGCGGAGAGAACAATTTGTTGCAAATGCAGCGTGTCGTCGGTACAAAGGCACGGAACACCGACTGGCACGGGAACGAGTGAGAATGAGGTCGCGAGGCACAACGTGTATGACGAGCTGGGTAATTTAACTCCGCACAGCACAGTCGGTTCGGTTGTTGTTTTGCATGATTTAGGGCAAGGATTTATTGTGCCTGTTGGCTCTCGACAAAGGACGTCTTTGGTGCGATTGTTAAGAAAATGAGTACGAATGCAGCCGGCAAGATGCAAACAAAAATACCATCTTCTAATGCTCACTATTGATCGCACAAAACCAGTTCAGCACGGAATGACTCCGAGAACCGGGGATGCAGCTCAGCGCGTATATTGTTGGCCGGCCATCCTTGCTGCTTTTGTTTACGACTTCCCAAACGTTAATAATGCATAAACAGCTCCAACTAACCACCCTCTATTGCTTCCGTTCGTCCAGGATGGAGACCGCTCTGGGTAGACACGGTGCAGGAAGGGACGGAAACGGATGCATCCTTCATCGTTCAGGGTTCTAGTTCTACATTTTGCATACTCCGCAAGAGCAGGGCGCAGTACCATCGGTGGCAGTGTTGAGATGAGCAGGTGAATAGTTTGCAATACTCTCCCAGCTTCATCAACCTCAATCCATTTGGAAACCCGTCCGAACACAAATGGGTTAGTGGTGGCTTCGGTTGGTCACTAGTTTTAGTGGCGAGCACACAAGTGAAAGTTTGCATTGGTTTCAGTTTCCGGTACATGTTTTGCTCAGTGTATGTGTGTAAATGCACCTTTTTGAAAAATGTTTACCCTCCAAGCGTGTTGATTTTGGCTTGAAATATGTGATATGCGAACAATATGATCGTGTAATTATGTTTTAATGAATTTAATTGTTATTAATAATTTACATTAGTGGGGGCTTTCACGATACTAGGCAGTTTTTTTATGGAGTTTGACTCTTGGCAGCTAAAATTATGTCAAAACTCCATACAAAATAACACATCAACCTATATTATTTTATCCTCAAACAAATTTAAACAAACGTTACTTCGCCAAAAGCTGGGCTAGGTTAGCTTATGTATGATTATTTTTTTATTTTTCTTCTTCATTGGCACAACATCCGTTGTCGGTCAAGGCCTGCCTGTTTCCGCTAGTGAAGTGAGCCTGGCTTTCAGTGACTTATTGTTACCATAGCAGGATAGTCAGTCCTACGTATGGGGGCACGGTCTATTCGGGACTTGATCCCATGACGGGCATGTTGTTAAGTCGTACGAGTTGACGAATTCACGTACGAGTATTTTTTATTACTGCATTATAAATGATTTTGAAACATATTAAAAGTATTATAAATCATCTAAAAAAATCAAATAAAAACAAAACGATTTTGTGATCTACGTTTGTCTGTAGACAATTCCCGAAATTCAATTTGGCGAAACACACCTGTCAATTAGGTATGAAAAATTCAACCCAAGTGATGCATACTGGTCCACTGACAGGCAGGAATGTCAATTCTAACTTGAATCTGAACTATTATTGTGAAAGCCCATATTATAATACAGATGAAAAGCAACCTATTGTTTATAATTGCTGTGAGAAATAAAAATAATTGAATTTTGAATTGAAATTCAACCATTGAGTTTCATAATTAATATGTTTTGTTAAGCATCGTAGTGTCTATTGAGTTTATTTGTGTTTATTTGTGTCAATAGTAGTGTGAAGTACACAATTTCTGATTTCTGATATGAATGTACATTGATAAGAACCTCATACCTCAAGTTTTTGAAATAAAAATTAATCTGAGCCACATATGGCTGTATGGGATTTGTTTCGTGAAAACTGAATTTTTTTTATGATATTTGTAAAATAATGGAAAAAGTGGGTCTATATTATTTGTCTTTTTCTTTTTTCTCCTTCAGAGGCACTGACCGTGTGCAGTCAATACAGTCCAACACCAGTTGTGTGTGTAGCTATGCGTATCTAATTCATTTAACCATAACGTGATAATTGTCGTATATATAAGAAAATAGATCTATTCAACCTGCTTTGGCTAATATATTGACGAAGCATTTAAATATGAACACATTTCTCGCTTTTTCGGCACAAAGCTTTTAAGTAGTCATCTAAGTTTCCTGGAAATGGCGCTTCTAGCGAAAAAGCGAAATCTATTTAATCGTTACTATGAGCAGTTTTTACATGGATCAATATTAGTTAATTTGGATCACGCTTGAATATCTTACAGGGGAGCATTCAGTAAGAATGGTTTCATAAAATTGCTTGCAAAAATTATGCATGCATTATATTATACATGTATACAAATAAGTATTTTTCAATTTAGAGCATGTTGCAATGATGTAATTGGAATTTAAGGTTAAGGAAAATGAATACAAGTAACTCATGTTTGCATAAAACATAAAAGAGTATACATGGTTGGAATGTGTTGGATACCAACACACATTTCAAGTAGCATATCTATACACATTTTCCAATATAAATTATTCTCATGCTATAATTTATATTCGAATCATGTTATTTAAAGAACATTGGTTACTAATGAAAGTCAAATGAAAAACCCGGTAAAGTTTTGAATTGCAAGTATGTTTTTAGACTAAATTTAAAATACAATAAGTATACACTAAGCTAACATTTGGTTTTAAAAGTAAATCCAAGTATTTTTAAAGTTACCAATCTCTCGCATTCCTAGATCTGTGTATTTCTTCAGCCACCAGTGTGCTTAAAGATAAACTCAGAAAAAAGGTTAAGTTTTATTAAAAATATACACACCAAATCGTTTCTGACACACTTTTTCATCCATCATTCTCACTGCATAAAGCTAGAAAACACACGCCTTATCGTAACGCTTCTCATTCGCTCCTTGTTTTCCTAACCGCTCCCTTAACATCTCAATCGGTCCTTCCTGAGCAAATTGTATTTGGTTATAATTTTCCTATCAAAACCAATACACACACACACCAGCTTTACTTGCTGCGTGTGTCCATCCTGAGAAAAATCGACCCACGGGAGCACCCGGTGCCGCAGGAAGGCTCTGTCGGTATGGGGAGACGCAAATTTGATTACAGTCAACATACCCATCTTACCGTTGTCCGTTCGTCCTTTCGTGCTTCATATTTGCATGCTTCAGTTCAATGGCCAGAGCCAAGCACATTGCCCGTGTCGTGACGCAATGGTTTTCTCGAGTTGGGAAAAATCAGCACCAGCAGCAGTAGAAGGGAGGACACACCGGTGGATGGTAAAAATATCGTCCATCCATCAGCATTTTGGTGCAAATTTGCTGCCAACAGTAACGCTTCAACCGTCTGTCCGTTCGATTATTGGGTTCAATTTGTTTATGTTAATAAAATGCTGGCCCGTTTTTGGTTGGGCGTCGGCATGCTTGCCCGGAATCGGTCCGTTGGATTGTTCGAGGTTGTTTTATTTTCCTCCGTTTGACAACAAGCCCACGTCCCATGGGACAGTACGACGGAAATGGGAGCAATCCTCGCAATTGCAGACCAATCGTTGATTATACAGCGAAGGAGAACGTTCCTTGACGGCCTGGGAAAAAAACTTTCTCCATCGGCATCACAAAGGAAGTGAACGACAAGGAAATGTACCAACCCACGGTGGGAACTGCTTTCGGGAATTTGGGAACGCAACGTTGAGAACAAAATTAGAACAGACCAGAGGGAAAGAATGGAGGAGCTGAAGAAATCGAATTTATGATTTATATTGCGTGAGCCACAAGCAGCCGATCCTATCACTGACGATGGAAGAAATAAGGTTTCGTGGGACAAAAGCATGGCAACGTGGGTGGCCGGATGCTTTACAGCTCCACAAACAATTACTCTATCGAGTGATTTTACTTCCGAGAGAGTCGGGAACTGGGAAAAGCATTCAATTTGCAACTAAACTGTGCGAATCGGAATTTCCGGGAGTGGAATGATGGATGTTGACATTGGGAATTAATTTCAGGGCCATTGGTTGGGTCGTTGTCCAGCAGCATCCTAATTAATTGCACACTCGGGATCGTAATCAAGAAGCGGGAGAAGTGATAATAATAAAATTGTCCTCTCATCTCAATGACGGGGCCAGTGGAATATTGATTCATTTTGGCGCCAGCAAGAATACAACAATTATTCGGATGCATTCAACGTTCGTTCCTATACCGTTTCCATTCAACTTTCCATTCAAGCACAAATGATTGTTACAATTCGAGGCGGAATGCGCACAATCATGTCCTGTGTGGCCCACGTGTCGGCCGCTGGCTTGTTTGCAGCATCGATGGAAGGAAATGCAAATTTCATTGGCACTAGCAACTTTTCCCGGGTACAGATTTAAAAACCACAAAAGCTGTTCGAAACTCTTACCAGCTTCACCGAAACGGTACACGGAACGGCTTTAGTTTGGCTGGACCAACTTTTGACGAGGGCTGATAGTGACAAGCGTAAATTAAATTTTACTGCCGACGCACCACCTCAACATACACAGTGCGACGGGGAAACCCAACAAACTCGGTGCAGAAAGCATTTATTTTGGGTTTGATACTGCTTTTTATGCTTAAAATACTGCGCTGAATGAATTATCGCATTTTGGGCAGGATCTGTGGCTGAAGTTGACACGTCCTGTCCAGTTAAAGTGATGTATTTTTTCGTCGAATTGTGAAGTAACAATTGGAATTTATTACGGTATGCATTGTGCGCGAAGTAAATTGGAGTCGTTAAAGCCTTTTATTCATACGTTACTGGCGCGAGCTCGAACAATTGTCAAGAGCTTATTGTTTGAAAACTTACGAGCATGATGATGATAGGATTATCAAGAGCGGTTATATTTCGAACCTATCCAATGAGTCTTTTGTAATATTTAGTTAATAAACTTTATAATATTAGTAAGGATCAATATGTGATTAATTGAAAAGGTAACTTATTTATATTTGTCTAATGTCAAACACGTTAGATATGGTGTAGGACAGGCTTAGTTAGATGTATGTTTTTATTATCCTGTATTAGTGCATCTTCCTCTAACCACCATGGCCACGCCATGTGTTGTTTTTACGTATATAACCAACTGTATTTATATTTCAGGCCAATGTGTATTTGTGTCCTGATTCTTCATAGATCTGGATTGTTTAATAATTATTATGAACAACTTTTTTTTTAAATTATGATCAACTTAATTATGATCAACTGTACGTTGATCGAAAAGCTAAAATTATTTGTATCAGCAACCAAAGCAGCTTCCTATGAACATTAAATCAGATTCCACAGTTATTGATTGGAAGGGGGGTTTCCAGTCCCGTTTCTACTACAAATCTCAGAATGTTGGTTATTCTTTGTTTATAAACCAATTTTATCAGTTTTAGAGTGACATGACAGTTTTTAATGAATACAAATTAAAAAATTGTCAGATTTTAAACAAACTTACCACGGCTTGAAGCGGATGTACTCAAATTAATAGAATAAGAATGAAAGTAAAAATAAACTTGACGTATTTTTCATACAATATATCTCCTTTAGTTTGTTAAAAATATTTTGAAACTAAGTAAATGTCACCAGTCATTGAAAAGTTTTTGTTTCTGGGGCAAAATTTTAGGCGCTTTTACACAGTAGGTTTATTTCACCATCTGAACATTTTTCCTGCTCAATTCCACTTAGCAACTTACTACCAGTGCCGGCCGGTCATTAGTGACAAACGGGCGCCGGTTCACTTTGAGCATCGCGACCAAAACGTTGTCCACTCATTCGCGCAGGTCATTCGCTAACACGCTAATTTGCTATGCTATACCGTGTTCCGCTGTACTCCACTCAAAGCGAACCGTTGGAAAGTGGAACGAAAACTTTGCGTAGAAAATTAATTGGATCAGCTACAAATTATTACTTCACTTGGGTGCCCCTGGACGCCAAAGTGCTGAACAGAACCGGAACCAGCCGCGTGCCGAAGGTCACTCAAGCTTCTTGTGATAGTTTCGGACAGTCGAATACCGACCCAGTCAGCGTCAGACGGGAGTGTAAACAGGATCGTAAATTTTCGCAACAAAACTTTCCTTCATTCTACTCTTAAACTCATCTGTGTGCCGTGTTTTCCCTCAAAACATTCCCCTTGGGAGAAAGAGAGAGAAAAAGTGATACATAGTGAGTGTGTGTGGGAGAGAGAGAGAGAGAGAGAGAGAGAGAGAGAGAGAGAGAGAAAAAAGAGAGAGTGAAACAAAAAGGGAAGCACCGTAGAACGGAATAATTAAGCGGATATCCTACAAAACTCTTTTCCCTCCACCGGATGTCGTTGGCTTGGTCTTGGGAGAAAAGTAAACATGAAGCGAGTCTTGAAGCGCACAGTGTCCCCACGGTGACCCGATCTATCAGCCACACTGCTCCGAGTGCTCCAATGTTCGCTTCAAAGTTTCTAGTCCAAGTCAAACCTGGCACGTATAGCAGTCATTCCATCCCTTTTCCCAGGAAAAGCCTCACTCGTTAATAAATTATCACTCAACAGTGGCCAGCAGAGTTAAGCATACTCTTGGCGAATACAGCAACGCTTTTATTTCTCGCTGGAAAATGGAAGCAGAACGTGTCGATACGGAGCAAATTGTTATTTGCCCTATACTAGTAGACAAAATGGAGCCCGGCATTCAAATAGCTGAAAGAGCAGTTCGAAAAAAATAGCAATTTAATTACGCGAACATTAATTACCACACCAACGCAGGTAATGGTTGACGGGTGGTTGCTTTCGGGACAATAAATTAACTGACTTTATGTTCCGTGTTGCCAAGCAGAATTGTAATTAAAAGAATTTCTGTTTGTACAGTTCCGGCTATCGACACTGTTGGCTAGGCTTGTGGAATGATATTGCCCAATTAGCCAATAGTTGTGAGTTTTGCAGGGAGGACTGGAATTTGATTAGAAACAGATAAAGTTCGATTTGTAAATGAGTTCCAAATAGGTGTATGTAGGAAATTCCCGATCATGGTCCGTTTTCGATCAAGAAAATCATTTCTTGATATTTGTGCGCTATTGAAGATGGTTAAACAGCATAACACATTTTTTGGCCCTATGGAGGATATTTTCATCTTGCCGCCTTTAAAATGATCAAATGAGATTGATTCTCATACAAACCTATCCTTGAAGGACTGTGTATTCGGTACTTATAAAGCTAGTAAGCTTGTATAGCCCAATTGTTGCGTGAATAAGGAAAAATCAATACCATACGTTGTCTGCCACACAAGCAACACATTTGTAGAACAACACACAAAATCCCGGTACCAAAATACTCTTCGCTTGCCTCTATTTGCTTAACACAAATGCCTTTCCCATCCATAAACACTGTCTCCTGTGCGATTGCCTTTGTTAGCCGCGTGGAAAGTGCAAACGTTAACATTCATGCAAACTCCAAAGCTAACCGCCACCAGCCACAGGCACGTTCGGTCTGTGTCGACCCGATTCGCCCCGTTCACCTTATCGATGCAACCCGTTGCATACAATGGCCCCACGGCAGCAGACGTGGCGCGATGCGTGCGAGATTTTGTGCGCTCGCGGACGTGTAAACATTCGTACGCCGCTTTGGTGACCACCCTAGTGGGAAAAAATGTTTTCTTAAGCTGCTGGGCTTTTTTCTGATTATGCGAGCAATTCTTTAACACCCTGCTGGTGCCGTGGTAAGACTACGTGGTTGAGTGCGGGGTGCATTTTTTTTTTTTAACCTGTACTTTGGATTGCGTCGATGTCGATTGGCATCGTCGCGTGCGTTCGGTAGTCGGTGTTCTCTGGGGATGGTGAGATTGAACGATCCTTCAGCAACCGTCGGATGGAACGGTTTTTAATGTTTGTGCTGTTTGTTTGATTGTTTGAAGAACGTGTGAGTGCCTCTGGTTGCATACTGATGAGCAGCGCGCATACTGGAGAAAGCGATACGTTTGGGCGAGAAAATGGTATAGGTGAATGTTTGAAAAAATAAGAAAATTTTAAATTAAAATTAATTTCCGAGAGATGCATCAGTGTTTTTACAACGCATGCGAACTTTCAACACATATTTTACTACCCAGACCGTAGAAGAAATGAACTCAGAGAAACATAATAATAATATGGGATGTTCATTCTCCGTTTTGCATCAACTGATAGGTAGGAAAATGCTTATTTTATTTGCTGAGCACACCGTAGCACGAGCGAGAGGTTTTGGATCTTGTACCAAATCAGATTTGGAAGCCGTTTGCCATGGTACATTTGCGCTATCCCATATATTGACAGCCCCGTCGCAGGCACAATAGTGCTGAAACCAATAATCACGTACCGGAAGGATGGAGTCGGTAGTTTAGGCTAGAAGGACGGAGTGTCTCGGGAAAGCAGTACTTCGCCTGCCGAAGATATGGTGGTCAATTTTATGACCCCATTCTAAATGGCATCCTTTCCGTTGTGCAGAGCGCAGGGCAGGGCAGTTTGTGTTCCCGGTGCAGCTGACTCTGACTACTGCTGACTCACTCCGTGTTTAAGCGATTGCGGGAGAGAAGGAAACTCAAATGGGGCAGAAAGCTATCTTCCCGCACATACATACAGGCGGAGGTCATAGGAATCGAGTATCGAATTGAGCAAGCACCCAGTCGCTTGAACGCTACAGTCGGTTCGCTTTCCTTTATGCCGAAACACATAAAAACATCCTGTTTTTGGCTGGACGGACGCAGCACTAATGTGTAAATATTTTTCCTATTACCGCAACGGGCGCTGGACTCATAAAAGCGCAACTATCACATCACAGCGGTAGAATGGTGCCGATGATGGTGATGGCGTCTTGTCTGGTGATAAACGTACTGAAGAAGACCCTCCCAATGGCCGAAGATGGTTGCTGGCTGGTTTGATAATCGATTTTATTGTCAGTGTATGGGGTAAACATACAGTTTTGTAAAAGCTGTGATCTAAACATCTTTAACAGCACCGGTGAGGGGGGTTTGGATGTTATTTAGTTATTAAGGTTAATGTATAGTGGAAATTGTTTGAAATAACAAAATCAAACAAAAACATTTATGTTACTAAGCGAATCCAATCCAAAATCCCTGTCAATAAAACTGGATATAACGTTTTCAATAAACCAGCTTCTTTGAACTAAAGTGAACATTTATGATATTGACGTGATAGTACAAATAGTAGCAATTTTAGAGACACGATATATGTTTGAAATTCTATTTTTTTAACGCATTCCCAGCAATAAATATGAAATATAAAATTTCACCGACATTATCGTTGCTGCTTAATTCATGGTAGAGGTATGGGAATTTAATTGCATGAAAATATTCAATGGACGATTGTGAAATGTTTCGCTGCCTGCATGTACAAAAACTCGATGAAACAGCTGGAAATTGGACATTAATAAGCTTAACTTTTTTTTCCGTAAAATACAGTATCGAGCTATTAAAACATGTGTAATGCGATGATCGTACAACTGTACTTCGAGTACCGTCGCGGTAGGTCAGTTTTTACTGACATGAGCCGAGGTGGATTAAAACATCGATCGAACGGACTTTTCAATACTTGATCGTCCAGGCGATCATAGAAACCTTTAGGAGGTTTCCCTTACTGGAAACGTTGGAGTTTAGAAGCCTTACCTTGGGAAGGGGGACATAACTAAACTCTTGAAATAAGTTTGAAGGCGAAGATTTTGGACAGCGTAATGTCCTATCTTGACAGTCCGAACGAATCTGACTTGCCACGGTTGGAATTGGTTTTATTTATACTCAAATGAAGTTAAGGGTTTCGCACATTTGGTTCCGGGTTTTATGTTGGAAAGTTAATGTTTTCACTCAGCTAGTTACGTTTGTCTTTTGTTGACAAGAACGATGGTTCTTGTCACTAAGTTCCTGTTTTGGGTTTAATGCATATGCTGTTCCTGCTTTGGTTTACATACTGTTCCTGCTTATGTTGTGTGTTTCGGTTGTTTTTGATAAGTGTGTCACATCTGTTATTTGTTTGAATGGACGGCCTGAACTCTTCCGGTTGCGTTGCTATGGTGTGATCTGATTTGCTGAATGTGTTATAATGGTGTGGTTTGGCTTTCCAAAGTGTGTTACAATGTGTCTATAGCTGATAGTGTGTATTATAATCAGTTTTGTATAGCAGATATGCTACACCTCCACCCTTTTTGAATAATGTACGATTGAGTTTATACGAAAGAGTGCATTATTCACTAAAAATGTTTTAATCTGTTTTTATGTACTGTTGTGGTTTTTCCTGTTTGATTGTGTTTTATAACGCAGTTTGTATCTGTAATTTCTACGACTGTAAATGGTTCTATATAAGCTGGATCTAATTTCCTTCTATTTTCGTTTGTTAAATAGACATAATCTCCTATTCGTATGTTTAATTTGTTTACATTTTCATTCAATTTTGCTTGACGTTGTAATTTTGCTTGAATAAGTTTTTGTTTTGCAATTTCATGTGATTTTTGTAATTTAAACTTCATTTCATTGTAGTATTGTTCTATATTGTATAATGGCTCTACTTTTGTTTTATATAATTCTTGTGGTAAATTAGCTTGTCTGCCAAAAATTAATTCGAAAGGTGTGAAATTAGTTGTGCTATGTACTGATGTGTTATACACGAATTCATAAAATTTAGTCCATTGATCCCAGTCATCATGATGCTCATTGGTGTAACTTCGTAAATATTCATTTAAACTTCTATGGTTTCGCTCTAAGGATCCTATTGTTTGTGGATGATATGCTGCTGCAAATGTTTGTTTGATTTCTAATATTTTTGATATTTGTGCCAAAATTTCATTGTTATATTCAAGTCCTTGATCTGATCTCATTTCTAAAAAGTTTCCAAATGTAAGAATAAAATTTCTACTAATGCTTTTGCTATAGTATTTGCTTCTTTGTTTTGAATCGGGATGATTACGATATATTTCGATAATTCGCATTGGATCGTAATTGCGTATCGATTATTATTTGCTGTTTTTGGTAAAGGGCCTACGGTATCAATCGTTATGATGTTAAATGGTTTAGAGGGTGTTGTCGTCACAACAGTTTCCTCTTTAGTATGTTTTAGGATCTTATTAGTTGCGCATGCTTTACAACTTTTTACATACTTGATGATATCCGCTTTCATATTTTTCCATTTGAATTTATCCTTTATCTTACTATACAGCTTGAATTGTCCTATATGACCTCCTGATGGTGTTGTGTGGAAATTGGACATTATTTTGATCTGTTCTTCTGTATCTTCTACCAGTCTAGGTGGTGTAAATACCACGATGTGAACGTCTGTTATCATTTTGTTAATTATTTCTTTTATGGTCGACATTGAGTAAAATTCGAATAATCTGTCATTCGATGCAATTGCTAAATTCTTGTGATACTTTCTAGCGATTAGGCATGATTCATGCAGTACAAACTCTAGTGTTTGACTTTGCTTCGCAGAAGTTATGGGTATTTTAAATTTTCCCAGCGCTTTGTAATAATTGTGATTGCATATCACGAGCTCAATAAATTCATCTTTTTCATTAATAATTGATTTCATTTTCATCATTTTAGTAGTATCAGATGGCCTGTCTGTTTCATACATGTTTGTTGAATTATATTCTTCCATTATTTCTTCCTTTTTCTTTTTGTTTTCTTTGTTTTCTACAACGTTGTTTTTCTTTATCATAGCTCTAGTATTTACCATTAAAATAGGATTTGATATATCTGATTTATTTTTAGGAATTGATGCTTTAAGCTCATCAGAATCAGTTATAATTCTGGATAAAGCATCTGCTACTACGTTAGTTTTACCTGCTAAAAATTCTATTTTAAAATCAAACTCTTCTAAATCTAGTCTCATTCGTGTTAGTTTAGATGTTGGGTTTTTCATACCAAAAAGATATACTAATGGTCTATGATCTGTTTTCACGGTGAATTTTCTGCCGTATAGATATGGTTTGAAATAATTGATTGCCCAGTGAATTGCTGTAAGTTCCTTTTCTATGATAGGCTTATTCTTTTCTCCTTGCGTGAAGCTTTTGCTTGCATACGCAATTGGGTGATCTTTTCCATCTGAGATTTGAGAAAGAACTGCTCCACATGCTACATCTGAAGCATCAGTTGTTAGTATGAATTCTTTAGTAAAATCCGGATACTTCAAGACTGCTGGAGACAAAAGGCTTTCTTTTAAACTATTAAATGCTTTTTGGCATTCATCTGTCCAAATAAACTTGACATTTTTCTTAATTAGGTTATTTAAAGGTTTAGCAATTTTTGCAAAATTCTGTACAAATTTACGATAATAATTACAAAATGCAACAAATCTTCGTACTTCATCTGCATTTATAGGTATAGGGAAGTTTCTAATTGTTTCAAACTTAGAATCGTCTGGGTATATACCCTTATCTGTTATCTTATGACCTAAATAAGTAACTTCTGTTTTGAAAAATGAACATTTTTCTGGATTTAATTTTAAATTGTAAGACCTTAACCTATCAAAAACTTTAACTATGTTACTGATGTGCTGCCGTGCACTGCAGCCAGTAACGATTATATCGTCTATATATACAAATGCTAGCTCAGGAGTTAATCCTGCCATAGCGATAGCCATCATGCGTTGAAAGCTGTTGGGGCTAATGTTTAAACCGAACGGTATACGTTTAAATTGGTAATGCCCTGATCCGGTTGAAAAAGCTGTAAATTTTCTTGAATCATTTTCTAAAGGTATTTGATGGAATCCTGACATGAGATCAAGGGTGCTAAAATATTTTGCTCTCCCTAGCTGATCTAATATTGTATCTATTCTTGGTAATGGAAATTTATCTGGTATAACCTTTTTGTTTAGCTGTCTGAAATCTACTACAAGTCTTCATTTTTTATTATCATCCGTTGATTTCTTTGGAACCAATAATATAGGTGAGTTATATGGGGAGACTGAGTGTTCAATTATGTCATTCTTAAGCATTTTGTCTACCTGATTTTGTATTTCATCAGCCTGTGAGTATATTTGTTTATAATTCGGTATATACGTAGGAATATTATCCTTTAATTCAATTTTCTGAGGGTAAAAGTTATTTGTAGTAATTGGATCATCCTCTACGCAAAATATATCGTTATATTCAGTTACGATTATCTTCAAATTATAAATTTCCGTAGTGGGGATTTTATCTACTTTAATTTTTTGTAATAGATTTTGCAATCTGTTATTATTAATTTCTCCTACTTTGTTATTCACTTGTTTCACTTCATAATTTGCTAATGGTTCTGTAATGGGTTTAAATTCTGCGTTTGTTATGTAAATATTTCTCTGCCTTGTATTGATGAATTTAATTAACTGATTATCCTTTGAAATAATAGTGCTACCACAGAATACTCCTGGTTGAATTTCTTGTGCGAAGACTATGGTATCCTCTGTAATGTTTGGAAGATATACTTTACGTACCACTTCACTTCTGATTGGCAAAATAAATCCTTTTCCATCATCTTCTTCAATGTTATGCTGAATTTCTTCTCCCTGACACGTGAATGTAAGCATTTCCAGATGATAATTGATTGAACATCTGTATAGTTTGTAAAAGTCTCTGCCTAATATACCATCTGCTCCTATGTTGAATTCATCTGGAACTAATACAAAATCGTGTTCCAATTCTAGATTGTTGAAATATATAGTGCATGTTGTACGTCCTTTTGAATAAATTGGTGTGTTAGATATCCCTGTTAATGATATTGAGTCTGAACGTATTGGGCCATGATTTTTCTTTAACTTGCTTGCTTTAAATAAAGAAATTGATGCTCCTGTATCAACTAGTAATATTGATGTTTCATTATTTGCAATGCTCAATCTAATCTTTATATAATCAACTCCATTTAGTTCTAATGAGTAAATTGATCTAGAGTTTGAGTTGACTCCTGTTGGTCTAAAAAAATATTGTCCTCCACTTCCTGTACCTGAGCTGTAGTATGGTATATGCTTCGTTGTTGTTGCCCTGTTTCTCCATTTGTTATTGCCCTTAGGTTTTTGTTTGGTCTGTTCTGATTACCATTGAAGTTGGAGTTGTATCTTTCATTATTGTATCCCTGAATAAATCTGTTGTTATAGCGAATATTATTTCGCTGATTGTTGTTGTAGTTGCTATTGTTATTATTTCGATTATTGAAGCTATTATTATTTCTGTTATTATAGTAGTTTCTGTAAGGTTGGTTTGGATTTGAACCATAGTTGTTTTGATTGTTCCTATTCTGATATCCTCGATTATTATTTCTATTGTTAATTGAACCTTGATAAGCCAATATGTGTGCTTTATCCTGCCTAGATTCACATTCGTTCACTATTTTAGTCGCTTCGTTTATTGTAGCGAATTTTCCTATAATAAGAGCTGTTTTTGCTTCTCTACTTGATACCTTTTCGATTAATGAGTCTATACCCTCTCTTACTGCCAATTCACTAGCCACATCTGTTGGTATTTTCTTTTGTAAATAAAGTACCTTCAATTTCTCTGTGAGCTCTTCTATTTCGTTACATAATGACTTGGTATCCTTTGTTTTTAATGCCTTCATGTTATCAATGATCTTGCTTGGCTCTATTTTCTCCTCACATCGCGATTTGATATCTTCCGCCACTTCTTCTACCGTGGTTAAATTTGGTTTTATTCCTGTTTCGGCCTTTCCTGATAATCTTGTGTATATGAATTCGACTAATGTTTCCTCCTGATCTGCCGGGAACATTTTTTTTTGCAAAATGTATTGCTCTAAGAAAGGATTTAACTTGATCCGCTGAACCATTAAATAATGGCACTATTGCCGAAGCATCCTTAAGATTGAACGGGGCCATTTTTGATTTTTTATGCAGCTTTAGTAAGACAAATATGATCTGAGATAAGAGTTTAAATGATAATCTACTAGTTGTTAACAGTGTTAAATTGATATTTTTATCCTCTGAGCTATTTGTAGAAATATCAGATGACTTGTTACGTGAATCGTCGTTGGTTTTTGATGTGCTCATAGCAATGATATTTTGTATTAATGCATTAGAAATTTTGCTAAATTCTAATAGTTTGTTAAAAGTATATTTGTATCTATTTTTTTCGATGTCATTTTGAATTTCTTTAAATGTTTCTTCAGCTTTAATTCTTAGTTGTGTTCTTGTACAAGTTCTTTGATTAGGATCCTGTATTTTTTTAAATATATATTTTAAAATTTCGATTTTATTGCTTATAGTAATCATTCCTTTTTCATATTGTTTTCAATTACTTCCTATTTCCTATTTCCTAGCTTTAAAAACCCATTTGACCATATTTTAAAGTTACAGTACCTTAATGGAATATGCGACGTGCATTTTGTTGCTGCTGGTTCTACGCTGTATTTATACCGGTGCTTGCAGTTTAATCGGTGCTTGGTGTGAATTTCCACCATGTCATCAGTTGTCGCTCGATGTCTTGTCGGGGTTGGGACACTTGTTCATTCTCGTCTGCCGATCCAGATTGGGCAGTGGGCTCGGTTTTTCTTTTCGTCTTCCACGGTGGGAACGGTTGTTCCTTTCAATCACACTGACCACAGCTTGTTTTGCACTGCACTTTATCATTCCATATCACTTGCTTCAATAATCGTATAGATTGCTATACTGTACTGTGCTGAACTTGGGTTGTTGTTAAAAGTTAGCTTTTTGCTATAGTTTCCCATTTCAAGGTTACTCTACTAGGTAAACCGATCGCATAAGCGTTAATACGTTTTTACGCATTTAGGTAGGTTCTCACAACACTGTGTACGGTTAATGTTTGTTCATCAATTAAACATTCATTTCGCACTTACACTGCACTAAATGTTTTTATTTTTCATTCTGCACTGTACGAAACTTGCTTGTAGCTGTTCTTTCATCGTTATTGCTTTTGTTTACATATGGGTTACTTGCGCCAGCTGCGTTGATGAATGTTACTTAAGCTTTACTTTACCGTTGTACGTATCACATTTTACTTGAAATAATTTGCTTACACTTCTGCCTGTCGATTGCAGATTAAGGTCACGGTCGCCATGTAATGCGATGATCGTACAACTGTACTTCGAGTACCGTCGCGGTAGGTCAGTTTTTACTGACATGAGCCGAGGTGGATTAAAACATCGATCGAACGGACTTTTCAACACTTGATCGTCCAGGCGATCATAGAAACCTTTAGGAGGTTTCCCTTACTGGAAACGTTGGAGTTTAGAAGCCTTACCTTGGGAAGGGGGACATAACTAAACTCTTGAAATAAGTTTGAAGGCGAAGATTTTGGACAGCGTAATGTCCTATCTTGACAGTCCGAACGAATCTGACTTGCCACGGTTGGAATTGGTTTTATTTATACTCAAATGAAGTTAAGGGTTTCGCACATTTGGTTCCGGGTTTTATGTTGGAAAGTTAATGTTTTCACTCAGCTAGTTACGTTTGTCTTTTGTTGACAAGAACGATGGTTCTTGTCACTAAGTTCCTGTTTTGGGTTTAATGCATATGCTGTTCCTGCTTTGGTTTACATACTGTTCCTGCTTATGTTGTGTGTTTCGGTTGTTTTTGATAAGTGTGTCACATCTGTTATTTGTTTGAATGGACGGCCTGAACTCTTCCGGTTGCGTTGCTATGGTGTGATCTGATTTGCTGAATGTGTTATAATGGTGTGGTTTGGCTTTCCAAAGTGTGTTACAATGTGTCTATAGCTGATATTGTGTATTATAATCAGTTTTGTATAGCAGATATGCTACACATGGACTACTTAGCTGGAAAGGAAACCAATTTGTTTCCAAAAATGCGTAATTATTATCTGTCCAATTGAAATCATATTGCCTCTGATTCTGATTAAACTGAAGTTTCGCTAGCGATTGATTGTTTTAAACACTGTAGATGGTGTGTGGACGATGCTGGAAAATCCTTTAATTTTTCACCAGTTGCACGTGAGGCGATTTTCTACTCTTCTCAGTGATTCGATGGTTTTCATCGTGTTTCGATGAGCTAGTCATTTCATCAATCTATTTTTATCGTTTGACCTGTGCTTCACAAAAGCACAATATAAACCCCCCAAATTCCTTCCAACTGCACGGTTCTTGGAATCAAATCTATTCTGCGAAGTTTGAAAAAAAAAGATGCCACTGCCTGGAAGTGGATAAGGGGAATAACAAAACATTCTCATTTCACCGCTACTGATAGGTTTCAAGGCTGCGCAGGATTGTGGCACTTTTGTGATCATCCAGAGTGCCGCCAAATCAGATAATAGGTGAAAATATGAGGTGTCTGACTTTGGGTGACCGCCACTGTATGTTTGTTGGAATTAAAATCTTCGAACTATTACTGTACATAGAACTATCTAGCATAAGTGCAGTTCCTCCATAGCAACCTGCCATCATGGATTCGTACCCCGGCGCTCTGCTACTACCAATCTACTTGTATTTGTTTCAACGTGTTGGCATTCCTTTGACCGACGATATGCAGTAGATGCACTGTACATCGTTTTGAATGCTGTATTTGATTGTGTGAATCAAAAACTCCTAGAAAAGAAACTGTTGTACATGGGTTTCTCATATGGCATAGTTGCATTGATTAAGTCATATTTATCAAATCGTCGGTACAGAGTTAGAATTAATAACGTTGTGTCTGATGAGTTTGCTAGTTTATCTGGTGTACCCTTAGATAGTAAGATAGGACCGTTGTTGCTCTTGCTGTTTATCAACGATTTGACCACATGTATTGCAAACACTTTTATGATGTCTGATTATTGGTACGTTTATAATGATTCTAGAACTTGCAACTGATATATGCTTCATTATAACGTGTCACAGATTCTATGGATTGGATTCTCTCTAGCAGGCAGGGCGTTGTTTTGTCGGCAATATGTTTATGATTTAGGTGTGGCTTTGGACCAAAGCTTAACGTTTCACCTGCACATTGACAACTTTGTCAGTAAGGCTTGAAAATTATTATCGATCATTTACGGTCAATTTTGCGAATGTAATGATCTATTTTGCCTTAAATATTTGTTTGTTTTGTGTGTTTGGTTCGTTCGTGTGTTGAGTATTGTTCTGTTGTTTGGTTTCCACAAAGTGCTATTTGGGTAAAAAAAAGATAGAATCTGTTCAACGCAGGTTTATTAAACTAGCTGAGAATTTTTATTTTTTGCAAGGAGTTAGTATTATTGGAACCTTGTTGCTGATTATTAGGAACGTTGCTTGTTATTAGGTCTCCATTCGTTTCAACATCGCCACAAAGTTAATCAAAGAGTTTGTGTCAACATATTGTTAAATATTTAATTGGATGCACCTTCGCTACTAGGAAAGCTTAACATTTATGCACCTGCTAGAACCCTTCGATTGCGCAGCTTACTTAATACCTTACCAAGACACACACTTTTAATACTAGGAGCCTTATATTACTATTCAATTTTGATGATACTAGTTTTCAATTGATCTAGGGATTAATTCAAATTTAAACATAAATATGCAGGAAAATTACATTAATTAAGTAAATGATCGATGGAAGCCAAAAAACCAACAATGAGTCTACTACATTTTTCGTGCACTTTTCGGTTCAGTCGAAAGCGGCAAAAATAAACCTACTATCGATCCGCTTTGCGACACGGTGCTTAGGCTTAATCGAAAATTGGGACGAAATTTTGAAAATTTGGTGTCCTACTGGTGTTGTTATTCAAATATGATAGCTCGGAATTTAGGTCACCAAAGCTACTTTCAAGTTACGAAACAACCGTCACCAATTTGGGACTGTAAGCCGTAAAAAAACACCATCCCCCCTGTTCGCGAAGTCAATGTCCCGGTCGGTCGTAATTGGAACGGAGATGAAACAGTCGGTGAAAAGCTTCAATTGTAAATGAAGGGTGGATGAAGCGCTCAAACCAAATCCTTTTCGCTCCACACACATCCTGAACATCAACACAATTTTCTTTGAAACGTAGCATATCTGCAACACAACGGCACAGCGAAAAAAAAAGCAACATAGCAACTATCGGAAAACAACAGCACTGCAACGGGTACTGCAAAACAACTGCAGCATCCGTACATTGCTGGCTCGGTGAAACAGTCCCAACGTATTTTTTTTCTTTTTGTCATCAGCATTCCATCTCACTCGCAAGCTAATTTGTGTCGCGATGTGAACTGGCTTTGCTATCCGTTGTTTTTTTGATGCAGTAGGGTAGTTTGACTTTTTTATAGCTTCATTTGTGTGAACTAAGAATGTCTGCCGTGAGTGTTTACTTGGAGTTTTACTACGCTAACGTGTCACAATCGTTGTGCGTGGATGTAGTGACACAACTTTTAATCAATTTTTTTGCAATGAAATTAAAAGAAAAAAATGACGTCAAATCCCAGTGGAAGATTCTAAAAAGGAGTCCAAGCCAAAAGCAAGGCTTTCAAGTTTTTGTTCATGCATTAGAGATCCAATTTCCATTTTGATTTCTAATTGTTTGAACGAATGCCAATTTGTTGGTCGCCTTATACTCAAGCCAAACTTCGTACCTTATACTCGTGTTCGTATTAAAAAGGAAAAAAACATTGATAGAATGTTGCAAGATAAAAGTGATGCTATAAACTACATCGGAAAAATATTGTTTTCTTTTCGCAGAAAAAAAACTTTAAAACTTGTTTACATTCTATTCTAACATTTTATACATTGCCGGAAGTACAGTCCGATATCGTCGTACTTACAAATAATGCTCGAAGAGTATGGAAAATAAATTATACGTTCTCCGACTTACAAATGATTTTAACGATAACCATGATTACATGAACTCAATTTTAACGCGTAATTCTGAACAGTAATCAAATTAAGACTTGCATGTCGGTAAAATGTATCGTGAGAAAATTTGTCTTCTCGAAAACAAAAAAACGATTGTTTCATAACGAAAATACAGTGTTTTCGTTAATGAATGGCACTGTTGCATTGGAATTTATTTTCGGTTTGATTTTTTGTTATGGTGAGCTTATATGAAAACACATCATTGTATATAAAATCTATTCAAACCTCGTATGAACCATGTTTGTCTAATGAAATCATCTAGATTGACTGTAAGTTTTGAGGCAAATTGTGCGTTGATATTAGTACTATGTTTAAACTATTAGTGCATATATTTCATTCAAAACATATTCCACACGAATGACAGTTTTTTTTACGTTAAACTTGGATTCATCTAGCACTTCAACAAATCAAGTAAAATGTCAAAAGGCTTTTGGCGTTGACGTTGTCTATTGTTTTTTAATTATCTCACCGCAAGCTGTAAAAACTACGCCGACACCGTGTCATATGCAGGTAGTGTAAACGAAAAGTAACTACAAACAAAAAAATGTGTCTGCATCCACAACACGCACAACCACAAGGAAAAGGACGTCCGCATACCTCTTCGCAAGGAACATTGGCCTGGGTGCGCTGTAATTACTCGTGCCGGTATGGTCCGCTTGGTTGCATTTTTCACCGTCACCACGCAAACTCTTTTACAGCAAGCTGAGCAGATAACGAACTTCACGCCGGTAAGTCTGGAGGATCGTGCGGTTGACCCCATGGCTAATTCATTCCATTCGTTTCTGCTGACTTTGGGGAAAAAATACGTTTCCTTTTCTGCAGCACTGACCAACGAGCTTTTTGCCAAGATGGGTACACGATGGCTTGTGTTTGGGCGAGTCTGGGTCGTGCGAAACTAATGTAATACGAGTGACAACACACACTGCATTGAGAGGGAAGCGAAAACATTCACACGAAGAATCAGCACATAACCACACCCAAAGCCCAACAACATGAAAACTCTAATTTGCAGCATTCTGCTCCGTTTGATTAAACTTTCACACACTCTTCCTTACTTCGGTTGGCTCGTTTGGTTGGTTTTGGTTTTTGTTTACCGTGCAAAAGTATTACAGAGTAAAAACATCCAAGCATTCTTTTGAATGAGATTTTTTCTACAAAATAAACTGCAGCCACAACCGAATTGATCGGACTGTGGAAAAATTTGTCTGATAATGCTTTTCCCTGTGCACACAATTTTCCTTACATTGCTCACGTTTCACGCTTTTGTGGGTGGTTTGGTTAAGCTTATCTTCTCTGTTGGGGTGTGCAACTACGAAAATGGGGAAAGTTTTCGCCCATCATCCTTGCAAAAAACGGCATATTGCCTTCAACGAGACGAACCCATCGAATAGAGATGGGTTTGTGGTCTTGAAGTTCGCGTCTACTGTTCGTGTTTTGTCGAGGTGCGGCAACTGTACAGTACAAGCTGATTGGTTTTCCATTTATCCGCCTTCCAACACAAACTGACCCACGAAAACGAGCCGAAACTTTCCCTTCGCTGTAAAATAATCGGTCCGATCATGTTTTTTCCCCATATCAACACGTCTTTCACTGTCCCTTTGCCACCAGTCTCGAGCTAATTCTGACCAGCAGTTGTTGAAATTTGTTGGCGCAAAACTTTTCATTAAACGCTCTTTGCGCAATTAAAAGAGTAATCTATCAGGCATGCATGTTGAAAGAATGGTAGCAACATAAAAAAAAAATAGAAATTCGTTCCATTCCCCAACACTTGCTTTCATCTCAGCGCAACAAACGAATGCTGTGAAGTGCACGGTTAGGGTTTAATCGATGAGGATGGCCGGAGGACGACACACTTGTCGGAATGGAACAGAAACTTTATCGTACTGCTGTTGGCAAGCGAAAAACGGGGATTGGAGGAATTGTAACATGGGCTAAGCTAACTGTTTTTTGCAACTGCCCATTGATTATCGCATTTGTAGTGCATGAGATATTCAATCAACACGATAAGCATCCAAACTACTTGCTGCAGAGTAGGTATGGTAATCTAATGGTTTTTGGATAACGATTTTCGTATAAGGTTGGAATAAGCACTTGCAAGTTGGACGTACAAGAAAGAGAATTGTTCCAACGGACGTATAAAAGTAAAGTCTAAACTATTGTAGTAGCATTTCAAAATTAAACTGTCGCAGCTATACACATCGGAGCGCATTGGAGCGATCCAATGGTACAGTCGTCAACTCGAACGACGCAATAACATTCCCGTCATGGATTCAAGCTTAGAATGGACCGTTCCCCTGTGGCAAGGACTGACTATTCGGCTACGTAGTGATGAATTAAGTCCCGAAGGCCTGCATAGGCCGACATGCCTGCATAGAACGTTACGCCAAATAGAAGAAGTACATATTTCTAGATATTTACCAGAATATGGCTTATCGTACATCAAAAGTACTGCTTCTCGGACTTGAACCACTCTGCTCTCGACGTAAAAACGCCCAATGCCTTTTCATATTTCGGCTCCTTAACGGAGAGATCGATTCCCCGGCATTACTAGCCAGCATCAATTTGTTCGCTCCCTGTCGGATTCTTAGATCCAATTTCCATCTCCGTGTTCCGCGTACCCGCAACAACCATAGCCAGGGACACCCTATTATACGTATGTCCCTCGAGTTCAATGAAGTGTTAGATTTGTTCGATTTTAGTATGTCTACTTCCACGTTCAAGGAGAAATTGCGTCTACGTCACATGTAATGTTTGCTTATAACTAGATGTTTATTTATATGCTCCTTAATTTAATTATAAGGTTGCCGATTAGACATGATGATCCGTCGGTTTATATATATGAAATAAATAAATAAATAAAAGAAAATAATTTCAATTTCCCAACTATTGACACGATAAAACTTGATAACATAATAATTAAAATGTATTTCTTTGTTAATCCTCACTTTGTTGACGGTGAAAAAATAATGCTCATCGCGGAATCACAAGGAAATCCATTTAAATCATGAATTTAACATGTTTTATAGTCCAAATAGTTGGGATATTGAATTTACTTTCTTTTGGTTTACGATAAGCCATGTTCTGATAAAAAATAATGTTTTATATTAAAAAAACATATATTTCACGTTTCACTCGAACTGTAGGTCGCTTTAGACCTTGCGTGAAAGGGAACGTGAAATTTTAGAGTTTTTGCTGTATTTATTTAGACTATAAAAATAATTAAATAATAAGATTAACGCGTTTCCTTGTGTTTTTCCGCGGAGCAATATTGTTTCACCGTGAACAAAGCTGGGAATCACAATGAAATACATTTAATTTATTTATTCAAAATGGTTTGTAGTCCAGATAGTTGGGGAATTGAATATCCTTTCGTTTGGTGTACGATAAGCCATATTCTGATATAAAAATTCAAAAATAGCAAAAAACCCAAAATTTCACGGTCAATTTCACTGACCGGGCTTAACCTGAGCCTTATAAGTAAATTGACAAAGATCTGCAAAATTGACTGGACCCTTCATGACAAGACGAAAAAAACCAAAAGAAAATCAAAAGTTAAATAATTCTAATAATCCTTCCATGATACATATCACATCATTGGGTTCAACTGTGCCCACTGATTGATGAAAAATAAATAATAAATAGAGCAACTAATGCAATGCAATAGAGAGTTTCCACTTTGTGGACAGAAATATCCATATACATTGCGTTGTAAAATACATCCCACGTTAAAAATAAAAAAAAAATTATGGTAACATTTCAAAATATCTACGTAAAACAATATTTTTAATATTTATAATAAATCATATTATTTCATAGAAACCTGTTAGATCTTTTATTACTCTCCTACTATTAAAAAGTTGTACGCCAAACTCTTTGGTTGGTACAATGCAGAGATTGACAAAGTATGGCTCGCGGTCTGCATGTCCCTGATTTTAGCTTTGATGACAACTCTTTTACCTTATTAGAACAACAAACATTTTAATAACCGTACGTCAATTTAACTCATTACATCTTTAAGTCTTGTTCTTCTTGTATTTGTCGTAACTTGATCATGTCGTAACAGACATGCTAGCCTGTACAAGCTTCTGAGACTTATTCAATACCATGCAGCCGGATAGTCAGTCGATGCTATGGAAGGACGAATAATTCTATGCTTCAACCCACGACGAGGATGTTGGTTAGTCATTCGAGTGGGTGATTTTACCACGGGAAGGCCCCATGAATGCGTATCAGGTTTCTAAAAAGATTTTGGGTCTTAATGCCTTAAAGTTTTCCGACACATGTTGAATTGACAACATCATACACTGTCTTTTAAATAATGAATAGCATAATTATTGTCGGAACTTAGCGGCTGACATAAACACCAAATTATAATTGTTGGTTTATTCTCATGTATGTATGATTTCATTCTACATATGTTCCTATATGCATGTGCAAATTTGATTATGAAGCAAATACAGTCTGAACAAATAATGTCAAAGATTGAACAATAATCTATATATGAAATCAATTATGCAATCTACAGTTTCTAAAGATCTAAAAAAAATCTAAAGTTTACATATGTAATACATTAGGTAGTATTCAGGTTTTGCAATAAAAATAGGAGCACTACGGCTGTACCTAAATATGAATCCGAATATTACGGATCAAGCGTATGCAAGAAACTATGAATAATGCCTTTAATACCAACGAGTAAACACAACCACAAAGAAGATTTTTTTTGCTTATCTCAATCCTACTAGAACGGATGTTTTGCTTTTACCAAGAATCCGAGAAAACTTGTCGTTTGTGTACTTTTACCCCGCCCGAAGTTTTGACTCCTATCCTCTTTTTTCCACTTTGCATGGTAAATGTTTAAACACTTCACCTGTCGTTTGCGGACACATGATACCGATGTGCTCAGTGTTTCTCGATTGAGTTACGCCGTTTGGTTCCGGCTGATCAGTCTTTCCCTCGGCGCTACCAAATGGTGTGTGACCAAACCCCTACCTGGAATATCCACTATCGCAGTTCCGCAAAAAAACATCACCTTGCCCGGGATCTTGGGGTAAACGGGGAAAACAAGTACACCGTTTCCCATCGAATCGTCGAATAATGTATGAGCAACTCGTTGGATCGGTCGACTCGAGTGCAAAAGTCATCGGTGCTCGGCCCGAGAAGGGATTGCTGTGAACTGCGCACACTGAGGGTCCAAGCACTGAGGCAAACGTTGGTCACTTTTCACCGGAGGTGTTGAATTTGCAAAAGGGCACCGAACCGAACCGATGCCCACGGTATCGGTCCGTTTGGTTCGATGGCCAGGAGCAATCGCAAAAAGTAAAAACCGATCGACAGCTGGACCAACAAACTGGACAGCTCTGTTGCTGCTGCTCGGACATGTAGTGTAGGGTCTCTGAAGTGGGCATAAAATGGATACATTGCTGAATGAAATGAACTTCCGGTAGTCGTCCTGCAGGAATTTCGAACACGAAATCGAATTGGTGGTTTTAGTAACGGCCAGCACAACATCGTTCCAATATTCGTACAGAGCAGCTACTTTTCAAGAGAAAATGTTTTCACTTTCTAGATGAAAAGTGTTGTACAATTTTAAGGCATATTTTGTTGAAGAAATCCATATTAGTCTATTATTAGCTTAGAAGCATCACTGTCAGCAAAATGGTTTGACTTTGTTAAAAAAGATAAATAAAGCTTTTACACGTTTATCAACCACTGTATCAACTAACAACTAACCAACGAAACAAACCACCACAATGCATCACCACAGCACCATTTGCACTGATTTTGATCATTTGGATCGTTGGCCGGGGTTGAACGGGTTGACCGAAACCAAATCAAACTCCCATGCCAACCAGCGCAACGGAGAAGAATGTGTTTTTCCTATTCATGACCCAATGCTCGACAGTTGAGCGAATTCGATTTTCGGTATCATGGCTTTGCTGTCATCCGGTGCCTGATGCTTCGTTCATTCACTGCAAAGGATGCAGACCATCAGATGGAAAGATTGAAAGAGAAAGACGGCGAAGCTTGTAACTTTGTATGGAGCAATGGTACACAAAATTACACCGTTCGTTTGGATCAAGCAGCTACGTGTACCTCGTCAGATCGATGGATGAGATTTCATCAAATGTAACTGCTAATAACTGATCGTTAAGATAGTGTTGTGTTTGCGATTTATGCGTCAACCAAATGGAATTGTTCATGAAATTTCTAGAATACAATTAAACGTTTATTATGTTTATGTGAACATGGATGTAATGTAACTATGTTAACTGTAATAATATAGACGGCAATAAAATCGTTTATAAAATGATTTTAAACCTTTCAAATCGGTCTGCAAACACGTACAGAAAAAAAATCGACCCCAAATTGTAGGATCGCTTTAAACCAGCAGAGAAAAATGTCCCTCGTGCATATTCAAAGTTTATTTAGCCCGAGCGTGAATATTCAAATGCAAGAGTAAGTACGAAATTGCACCAAATCCAAATCCAAATGCTGTCTGGTAAACGGTTCCTTCGCACACATAAGTGCCCCTTTGGGCATTCTTTACCACGTTCAGCTTACGGAAACGGGTGGCAAAATGTAGACAAACACAAGCGATTGTTTTTGAATCAGTGACATTTGGAACGTTTACTCAAGAGACCAAGATAATTTAGTGTTGTTTGCACACGGGAATGGCACATTATTCAATTCGTGGAAGTGAAACGGAGAGAAAAACGTATAATGTTATGTATCAAAACGTTCGACTAAGTTTGTTTAATAGGAAGTCTTTGGTTAATATTAAAGTGTTATAGTTATATAAAATCCTTAGTTTTTGTTAAGTTATTTGCATAATTTATCTTTTCTCACTTGCTCTACAATAATCTTAATTAATATTAGCAACTGTAAATCGTTCGTATTTAATTAGACTTACCTCACATATTCATAATAACCATAAATCATATCAGCATACAGTGGTAATATCGATATGGTCACTCTACCAAACCCGATCTACTGACACTTTAACGCTCATGCTTAACGTTAGTAGAATGCTTCATCATCAAATCATCTAGCCGCCCTCCGTCGTACTGGACTGTATTGCCCGGCCCCATCACTGATGACAGCGCAGGGCATCAATTTAGTCTTGCATAATTATGATGTATTGTGAACACAGTCATGCTCTTGTTTCTGTTCAAGCAGCGTGTGGCGGAATTATTCATCCAGAAGCATGAAATTTAATCAGTGCCATCAAGCAATGCTTTGGGCAATAGATGGACGTATTTCACGTAATAAGACATCGCCGAAAACTTAATCACCTTCGATTGAATTTAATGTATATGTCGCAAAATTTCGAGAGGAGAGTGAAGATAGTAATATTTCTAACGTTCGTTATAAACAAGGTTCAAAATTTATTGCTGCCTTTCTTGTAATCTTGTGACTGATTGCCGCTCGTTGTGCCTGTCCCTATGTATGTGTTTAGACAAACTTACGCCATCTAACGTGAACTAACTGTAACGCTGCTGGATCGGGTTGGCTCATCCATTCTAATATTGCAGTTTGCAGTCAAATAATTTGACTGTATACAAAAACTAAACTCGGAGATATTGACAAGCTGCACTGTTACAATGTAAGCTACAACGTTTTGGATTTGTAGGCCCGTTTCAGCAGCGTAGTAGCATTAGCCACTTTCCCAAACTCAATCGAAGAGGAACGATAGTTGCCGTTGCCTAGATACAACGCTTGCTTTAATTTATTTCATAAGTATCCTGATCAGTTATGCGTACAATATGACAAAATGTTCAAAAACATCCAAGGAAACCACCATTTTATGTCATTTTAACAATCGCTTCGATCGTTCCCGATTTCGATCGAGTTTGGGAAAGTGGCTGAATACTAGAATAAGAAAGCAGAGTTGCTAAGGAAAAAGAAAGAACTCGGTTGGAAACTGAGGAAACAATTGATCACACTCAAGCATGACGTCAAAACTAAAGCTCAAAAAACACCAAAAGATTACGAATGGTCTTTCATTTGAAATATGATTAAATGATATTGGTAATCTGGACAAAGTTATAAAAAACCTCTTTTTCGGAAATATATTGTACTATTCATCTGCAAGGTCCTTATACACGGAGGGTCGTTATGCACGCTAAAATACGGTAGATGCGCCAAGTGTCACTTTGGTTGCGTTATAATCAATTTAAACTAATTGCCATTAACCACCAAATGTGTTCAACCAATTGATGGTGTAAAAAATACGTGTGAAGTGACAATTTAAAATAATTGATAATAACCAAAAAAAAACACTCATAGGCAATCCCACACCATTACGGTCACATACTTCATTGGTACCTAGTAAATCAGTTTGCTGCTCTTAAATCACTCAACGACTTGCTATGAATGTGATAGTATTCGAGTATCGATCGTTCACGTTACCAATGTAAAATGTTAATATTTCAAACAATTTTACTCGACACGAGTGTTGTTTGTGGCGTGGACACTAAAGGCATAAAAAAATGAGTAAAAACCCATCTTCCTGGCGATTACGATTACCAACCATATCATTTTGATAAACATGTAACTTTTAATTATATTCAAACTGTCGGTAATGGTATACTGCTAGAAAAAAATGTTGAAAATAGAGCCCGACGTATGAGGCTCCGGTGAATACTGGTTCCTATTTTCTGAAATTGCGTTTTGAGTGATCAATTTCGAGCATCCATAGGTGCACTGTTTTATTCTTAAATGTTTGTAGTGCCATCTGCAATGTACCGTTTTACTGAAATCTATGAAATATTCCTTATTGTTACCAATAATATGAATTAAAAATGTACATTCAAGTTACCACGTTGTAAATATCTTATTAGTATTTGTATAGGTTATTAGATATAGCGTTAAGTAGTATTGCGTTGATAGTGTTAGATCTAATTAGAAGTATGCGTGAAACACATATGTAATGGATATTTTTGGTAGAATAAACTCAGTCTGTAAGCAACCTCCGAAGAGAAGCGACTCGACTCGATAACTGGCGCCCGAATTAAAAGAAAAAAATTAGTAAACGTATAAGCTCCTAGTACTGGAGTGAAGCTACCTATAGCTGTCTTTGTTCAACCAGAGAATACGACACCCAGCCTTAGAGCTATTGCCTTCCAACTGGTGATTTGCGGTGTTGTAGCGCGAATAGGTGCACTAATTTATTCATCGTGAAAGACCGTTCGATCATTTTTTTTTTTGTAATCTACGTCTACCTAGTTAGAATCTAGTTAGAAAAAAAATGGAACAACGCCAAGAAGAAATGAAATTCTTCATACAAATGGGACAGGTCCCTGACATCCTTAAAATGTTGCCGGAATTTGACGGTAACCCGAAACATCTCAACACCTGGGTTGAGGATGTCGACGGAATATACAACTACTATTCCGCATTTGCAAATTGCCCGACGCAATTTGGAATAATAGAACGTACAGTGCGTAGAAAAATAATTGGTGCGGCATCGGACGCTTTACATGCCAGTAATGTAGGATTTGATTGGTCAGCAATCAAAGAAGTGTTGGTGAAGAAGTTCAGTGATCGTCGTGATTTGATGAGTTTAGATTACGAACTTACTACAATTAAGCGTAAGAACTATGAAAATATCGAATTATACTTCGGTAGAGTGAACGAACTTCTTACATTTATTACAAACCACATTCAAAATAATGTTAAGTATAATTCTCCTAACCATGCGTTTTTAGATTATTTTAAAGATAAAGCCGTAGATAGTTTTATAAGGGATTAAATAGTGACTTAGGAATATTAGTTAAAACAGCTGCGCCAGACAGCTT
The DNA here is from genome assembly GCF_017562075.2 of Anopheles merus. Classification (NCBI taxonomy): domain Eukaryota; kingdom Metazoa; phylum Arthropoda; class Insecta; order Diptera; family Culicidae; genus Anopheles; species Anopheles merus. Next base: position 41,578,705 of record NC_054084.1, read on the forward strand.
GAATAAGGCATATGAACTTTGTGTAGAGCTCGAAAAATTACGAAAAGGTACATCGGCACAAGGTTTCCTACCAACACAAAAGTTCCCTCCGAAACAAAAACCGCACGCACCAATACCGAGCGAAACGCACACGCGTCAAGAGCCGATGGAAGTAGATCGTACCATGCGTACACATTTGCATTATCAAAACCGGCCGGCTCAAGCTTACGCTCACCAAGAGAATGATAGCACGGCAGCTCAGTGCCCAACCGGCATTATCGCGCGATTTTTATGTGTATCTATCATTTTTCTCATTCTAACATTCAGAAAATTTTTCACTCTGTCTTGCTCTTCTGGGTGTTGGTCACTTTTTGCTCGCAACTTGGCTGTGTTTCACCAACCATCCTCATGTTGCATATGGTTCTTCTCTTTCCATCGTTCGAGAGAAACTCTTGTGTCTCGCTTTTCTGGGACTTGTCCAATTTCGCTTGCTACACCAAGCGTTCACGCAAGCGATATTCTCTCGTCCGCTCTTTGTATCATTTTGCAGGTACTCCCCGATATACGCTATTAATGCGGACCGGAGGCAATAGCGTATCTCGAATATTAGCAAATGTCGAGTTTTCAGTCAAATTATAGCTAATTTTCGTATAATTTTGCTTGAAGTGGTAGGATTTACCACTTAATTAGTTATTTGATCTGATTCAACTGAAGATTACAATTGTACACCTTTTGAAATGGTTTTTAATATTCGATCAAAAGGGAATTTATTTTGAATGTGATATTCGATGTGTCAAATTAGTACAATTTGCTCAAAGAACTTTCAAATTTAGAAAAAAAGCTTATAGCGAAATCGCGTATATCGAGTATGGCGTATATCGGGGAATACCTGTATAGCCACCCGAGGAAGGCGCTGCTTCGCGTTAACATGAAAATGTGGTAGTGTGAAATCAAGTTTGCAAGCGGTAGGCTACGTCGATGCGTGCCCGTTTTTTTCTCTCGTGAAACCAGTACGAAAAAAAAACTATTTGGTAAGTACAGCTTTTAATAAAGGATTATATCAATCTGTATCAAACTGAATGGTATTAATAATTGGTGATATCAAATCAATTTCGTTTTCTATAGCAAATCGTAACACACGCACAAACGGAAGTGAGCACGGACCACGATAGAAATAATCAATTGGTAGGTAAGTATCATCAAGTTAAATGGAACAGCGGTTTTCAAAATAGATAATATTTCCCTCTTTCACCAGCAGTGCCGAAAACAAAAGGACAGGAGAGGCAGGAACGATCATTCAACGCGTTAGCGCCGGACGAAGGAAAAGCGGCAGGAAGGCAGGAACGATCCTCCAACGTGCTAGCGCCTGGTAGAGGAGAGGCGGCAGGAAGGTAGGGACGATCATCCAGCACGCTAGCGCAGCACCTGGGAGCAGCGAGGGGGAGGCAAGCAGGAATAATTTTTAACGCGTGCACACCATTCGACGAAGACAACGCTGGATGAAAGGAAGGAGGAGGAGAGAAGGCAGGCAAGACGGGTACGTGTGTATTCCGCACCGGTTTTCGGCAGTGTGAATTGTGTGAGTATGTAAATTTGTATGTGCGAGTAAGAAGGTAAAATAAAGAGCGTAAGCATGTGCGGAATCGACAAATGAGAGAAAGAGCTTTGTAGGGAGAATGAAGAGAATGAAAGAAATTGAGAAGGGATGTAGCATACAGAAACCAAATGTATGATACACGCTGTCACACGGTTGGAAAAACCTTCTCTATAGTTCTGCTATAGAGAACGATTTGACCGCGCTATAGAGAACACTTTTTCAATACAAAAAAAACCGGTTGCAACGTGACAATGTCGGTTGGGTGTAGCCCAACTTTTTTTGGGACAGGCTCCAATACCAACAGCCTGTCAAGGTAAAAAACACTGGGTTAGTGTTGCCGTTTATTAAAGTGCCTACAGAACATGGTTTTATTAAACTCCTAGTCGATAGTGGTGCAAATATAAACATTATTTCGGAGAAGTGGGCAAATGTGATAGGGAGTGAAACAGTTAGAAGTGAAACAAAACAGTTTAAAAGTGTTGCCGGGATAGGAAGTGCTTCGCAAGTAGTTTTTCTTGATATTTTCTCTCCAGTGCTAGAAACAAAATATAAATTTGTGGTGTACAACTTTCACGACTTTTTTGATGGCATAATTGGGACTGAAATAGTATTTGCACACAATATCAATTTAATTACACGTGCCCGAGAGATCGAACTCACAAAGCCGGACAATAGCAAGTATAAAATACCACTGCATTTCTATTATCCGAAAAAAATGTGTCGTGAGTATAGTAGTGTGACAATCGATCAGATACTTGACGTAGAATCTAACACACACATCGCACACCTAACAAGAGAAGAGCGAGAATCTCTCGTTACAGTTCTTAACCAACACAGTCATGCTTTTCACGATACAGACTCAAAGCTGACGTGTACCACTAACGTCGAATGTCGAATAAGAACCACAGATGATGCACCGGTGTACCAAAAAAGCTATCCCTACCCCGTCGCTTATAAAAACGAAGTGGAACAGCAAATTTCAAAGATGTTAGCGGACGGTATTATTCGTCCTTCACGATCCGCCTGGAACTCGCCACTTTGGGTCGTTCAAAAAAAGGGAAACAGTGAATGTTCTGACGGAGAGAAAAAGTTACGATTAGTGATCGATTATAGGCGTCTTAATCAGAAAACCATCTCTGAAAAATACCCTATCCCAGACATACAAAATATTCTTGACCAGTTAGGTGGGAATAAATATTTCACTACACTCGACCTTGCTTCTAGTTTCCATCAAATTAAGGTCAATGATCTCGACATAGAAAAAACAGCATTCTCTGTTAATAGCGGAAAGTATGAGTTTTTACGAATGCCATTTGGCTTGAAAAATGCGCCAGCCATTTTCCAACGTGCAATAGACGATGTGTTTCGTGAACACATAGGAAAAATTTGCTATGTCTACATAGACGATCTTGTGGTTTTTGGACGCAATTTAACCGAACATATCCACAACTTAAAAGTAATTTTGTCCACTTTGGAAGAAGCGAATCTTAAAGTTCAGCTACAAAAATCGAAATTTCTTTGTCAAAGTGTGGAATATCTCGGTTATATAATTACGTTGGATGGAATAAGACCTAACCAAGCTAAGATATTGACCATAAAAAAACTGGCCAAAACCAACTAACACAAAGGAATTAAGAAGTTTTTTAGGCATGGTCGGCTACTATCGACGGTTTATCAAAGGGTATGCTGATCTAACTAAACCCTTGTCTAACCATTTACGAGGAAAAAATAATTCTGATTCTTCACCAATCGAACTTACATCAGAAGAGTTAAAATGTTTCGAAAGTATGAAACAGGTAATATCGGGAAACGATATTCTTACGTACCCAGACTTCGACAAACCCTTTCTGATAACAACTGATGCCTCTAACTACGCCATAGGCGCCGTGCTCAGTCAAGGTGAAGTGGGGAAGGATAAACCAATACATTTTGCCTCGCGAACGCTTAACAAAAGAGAAGAAAATTTTTCAGCGACTGAAAAAGAGATGTTAGCAATTTATTGGTCGCTGAAAGTTTTTCGAAACTACATCTACGGTCAAAAGTTTAAAATCATAACAGACCATCAGCCTCTAACATTTTCACTATCGTCAAAAAACGTCAATACCAAACTAAAGCGCTGGAAATCTTACTTAGAGGAACACGACTACGAAATGGTGTATACACCTGGTAAAAATAACGTGGTTGCCGACGCGCTCAGTCGCGTTCAGATATTTAGCCTAACGTCAACTCAGCATTCTGCTGAAGAAGACAGCTCAGACATGATTGAATGTACAGAAGCTCCTCTTAACGCTTTCAAGCTTCAAATAGTGTTAGAGAAGGATGCTAATGAGGATATTCTAGTTTCCTATCCTTTTCCCGGTTCAAAAAAGTAATAATTAGAATGCACAATTTTACAGAACAGTCTCTTACGGATATTATTAAGAAATACTTCATTCCTAATAAATTAACCGGTTTGAATTGTTCAGAAGAAATCCTAGGAAAATTTCAAAATATCTTCAAAGAATATTCAAGCACAAGAATGTATAAGATACGTTTCACGCAAAATATTTTGAAGGATATTACGAACACAGAAGAACAAGAAAACATTATACAAGTTGAACACGAAAGGGCCCATCGAGGCATAGAGGAAAACAAACGTAAAATTTTGAGGAAATTTTATTTTCCCAAAATGACACAAAAAATTAGAAATTTCATTAAAGTTTGCGATGCGTGCAATACATGCAAATATGATAGGCGACCATTGAAAGTACAATTGCAGGAAACACCTATACCAAACCATCCTTTTGAGATTTTGCACTTGGACATATACCAGATAGACGGGGAAAGCTTTCTTTCAAGTGTTGATAAATTTTCGAAATTTGGAAGAATGATCCCCATTAAATCAAAACAAACGATTCATATTAGAAAAGCTTTCGAACAAACAATTACATCATATATAATTCCATCTATTGTAGTAACGGATAACGAGAAATCTTTTCTATCAGCAGAAATTCGAGGGATAATGCTAGACCTTAATATAACAGCTTACATCACACCAAGCAATAAATCTGAGGTTAATGGTCAAGTAGAACGCTTCCATTCTACGATTACCGAAATGTATCGCATACAAAAACGTCTGCAACCTAACTACTCAACTAAAAGGCGTATGGCGGTAGTAGTAGGAAAATACAACGACACTATACATAGTGTAACTAAGAAAACTCCAAAAGAAATCCTTTTAGGTATTTCTCAAAATCCAGCATCCGTTGAAGAAATTGACGAAGTTAGAAATAGGATTTATGATGAGGTAATTGTACAATTGAAACAAGCTCAAAGCAAGCAACAAAAAACTCATAATAAACTAAGGCAAGTACCTCCGCAGTTAGAAGTAGGGCAAGAAATCTTTGTAAAAGATAAAGTCTTCAAGGGGAAAGAAAAGCCCATATTTAAGAGGAATTTCGTGCAAGATGACAAACGTGTCACTGTTCAAAATGAAAATAACTTTAAAATACACAAAACAAATGTCAAAAACTTAATCATCTCCAAATAACTATATACCGATTTTTTTTTGGCTCTAAAGTTGATTCAGGAGAATCAACACTAGAAGGATGGGGCAGTTACCACGTTGTAAATATCTTATTAGTATTTGTATAGGTTATTAGATATAGCGTTAAGTAGTATTGCGTTGATAGTGTTAGATCTAATTAGAAGTATGCGTGAAACACATATGTAATGGATATTTTTGGTAGAATAAACTCAGTCTGTAAGCAACCTCCGAAGAGAAGCGACTCGACTCGATAACTTTCATGATAAACAATAAGATAACTTTCAAAATGTCGTGTCGATTCTACTGAGCTTTTTTCCATTAAAACGTCTAAAGACGTCATTATATCGTAACAACAAAGTTGATACCTGAATTCAAAACTGTAACCACCGTAAGCAGCAATACTATATGGTGCACTGTGCAATGAATAGATACAACTTTTCTCCGTAACGATTTCAAATGTAGATCGTATGCATATCATAGAACTGGAAACCAGTGGACCAACTTTCAGCTCACATATTCATATTTCATAACTGTATCCACGTTAAATTTCCCACAATTACAGGGTTTCGTCGAAATAAGTATTTCTACATTTATTTGCTTAGTGATGCTCCAGTATAATTTCCTAGCAACATGTTTATTTTTTGTTTTACTTTAGTGCACCACATATTTTGTTAGATCAGATACGACGCAGATAATATATTCAACTTCCTCTAATTCATAAGCCGACATGTCTAACATGGTTATAGAAGTCATTTTGCAATGTGCGCTGCATATTTTGTCGCACACAAAATTTACTTTGACTCCTAGTACGAACTTGAACTGGTCCAATTTTAATTTTAGCCCGTTCAGGATTTATTTTGACAACCTTATCGAGATGCAGGTTTGCCCATGTTTTCTACATTATTTTACTCATATTGACACATTTCATGCAAAACAACGAAAACAAGAAGACTTAAGCTTTAAAATGATGAGTTGTTTCATACACAACTTATTTTATTCACTAAGCAATTAGCATTCGAAAATGTTACAAGTATATTTCTAAAAGTTAAAGTAATTCTAAAATTATGAAAAACAATAACTCGCTTCAAAATTACTATGCTACTTTTGTTCAAGCCATCCACCAACGGTATTTGGCTGATTCAGATCGTAGAGTAATACAACGATGAACATCCCAAATTGTCGTTGGACCTTTAACAACTGATATCAAATTATTTCACCATAAGATCAGGCAGTGTTTAATGTAGTAAGTTAAAACTAATTAATTGAATACATTAAACAACTAATTCCATAGTCCGTTGATTCTGAAATTGACTTCCATGAAGATGATGATTCAAACAGGCGTCTAGATGAGAAATTTAACGTCACATGCATTTAATAGCCAAATTATTTCCCCCTTGTTGATCGAAATGAAACATGAACGACCCAACTATATCAAAAAGATATGGTAGTTACAGACCGGCTACGGTCTTATAAATAATAAGGAATGGACTTATAACAACAATTTTAAACCCACTTACACCAACATTAAGACGTATTTATCTTGATTTCTAAGTAATTATGTAAGTAGTAACCTGTTTCATGAAAAATCCATCGACGATAACATCCCAAACTTGACTTTGATTATTATGTTGCCTTTTTGCAACCAAACGGAAACCCCCAAATGCCGTAAACCTGAAACGCAAACATTTATTTACATATGTATTTGGCAAGGAAAAACGTTTCCCTACACGTGAGAGCCCTAGAGGAGAAGTTGCTGGTTTTAGAGGAGAGAATTGCAAACATGAACACAAAAATGTTTTTGATGCTTAGCTATGTTGACGTCTGGAAGTTAACAATCAGCTTAGGAAAATAAATTTCAAATGTGTCTCTCTTGTTTGGTTTGCCTGTGTTTGTTTTACACTCACACAAATAAACTTTTTTTTAAATATAAAAACAATAACAGACAGTAAGAATTTATGTTTTTCACATGGTTTTTTTGTATTCAAATGATTTTTCCCACAATTTACAATTTTCCCTTTCCATTTATAAGCTGATAAATTTTTTTTAATGTTTTCCCTAGCCGCCCTCCTTCATCAACAATAACTGTACTCCAATGTCACGCAAAAATTAAACAATAATTGCCCACCTTTCCCAAGCATCATTATTATGCGCCATAATATACCTTAAGACCTATAAAATACCAACCAGTGGCCACACAATCGTACTTATTATACCTTTCGTTGCATAATTCAATGATGATGCATTCCTACCGTTTGTCCATTGCTATCGCCGTCCGCTTAATCCACACCATATGGTACGCCAGAGATAGTAGCACCGTCGGGAGTGAAGTTTATTATAAAATTGTTCTTCCCATCGCCTATTGTCCCAACGGGCACGAACTTGTCAAACTGCCAACGGAATTATGCTCGTGCTGCCACCACGACACCGGTAGAGAAGAGTGGGTGATTTCAGTGTTACAGCGGCGGAAAGGTATGTGTCGAAGCATTCTGCATACGTTCTCGCCATCTTTCCCAGACATTTGCCTGGCCCCGATTCCGGAATCCGTCCCCCAACACATGGAAGGCCCACAGTAGAACATTCTGTAAACTTGACTTGCCCTACTTTACCACTTTGGCGCTCGGAACACGGCCAGGAAGCCATTTAATAAATTGCACAAATTATGAACGGAAGCCTAATCGATGGCAGTCGAGCGGCATCCATCGATCGCGGTACACTACCACGTGGCACCGTGCACTAGGCGGCAAACGGGGTGAATTAATTGTGGCACTGGCAATTCAATCAACTGCCTGAAGTATGTTGGTTATTCCGATGGTTCTGAGGGTTAGTGCTGTCCATGCAGCTGGCCCGAACAGCAGGCGGTTCATTTTGTGTTGTAGTGGGCCATATTTCTGAAAGTTCATTGAAGCTTCGATCGAAGTTTGACTTCAATGTTTCGTCAACGATGATGGTGGTAGTGGTGGTTTGGCATGCCAATTAGTGTAATGGCAACGTTGCGTTACCATACCATCGTCGCGAAACATTTTCCCTGCTCAAAAGTCGTTGGCGATTTTGAGGTGAATTTGATTGGCACTGATCGGTTGCAATTGATTGCAGCGCAGGAAAAGCCAGTTTTTAGCAGAGCTCTTACTTTTGTTTCGATGAAAGGGTCACGGCGTTTGCAAAGTAATACCATTAAAAAAAAAACCATGAAGATTTCATTAAAAAGTAAATAAAGTCATGTAATCAAAGCGAGTCGCATGTTTTTCGAGGTTGCTTACAGACTGACTTTATTCTACGAATATTCATTACATATATAATTCGCGCATACTTACCACAAAACCTAACATTATCAATGCAAAACTACCTGACACTATCTCCAATATGCTATACAATTACTAATATGGTATTTACAGTGTGGTATCTTTCGTATTGAATGTTTCATCGACTATCGAAACATTTTGTACTTTACTGTTGTCACAGAGCAATATTTCAAATTAATTAAAAAGTGTTCTATTACAGAATAGTCAACTATTTTGCTACATATTGTATCTCTTCGCAGCAAAAATTAATGCCATTATTGTGGGCTTCACGCCAAAGAAGGTTTAACGTCAAAAATGCTTCGCCTATAGCATATCACACTTTTTCGTTCTTCCAGCTACGCCAAGAGAAAGTGAATGCCATCTGTGAAATGCACTATATGATTGCAGCATTTACCACAGTTTGTTCTTTTTTAAGTAATAATGATGGTACAATTTATTGGTATCTATTATGCATGCCCAATTGGGATAGCTAATACAGTTTGCTGTCAGCTGTTTCCATTAAGAGTTGAACGAACGAACGAAAAGATACAAGTGCAAGACTGAAAGGCGTGGAGCAGGGTAACGAGCTGTCACAATTATGCTCATAAACTGTTATGCTTATGACGATAGCAAAGGGCATTAAACTCACCCTGCCAGCCTGTTTACAAAGTGAACGCAAAACCGATGCACTGAGGGAACACAGAAAAATAAACGATTCAATTTTATTCTGTAAGAGATCACTCGGTTGGTATGGTGTTGAATAAATCAAATTTCTTGATCAATCACTTTATTATTTATATTTAAGTTTTTTTAAAGAACAGAAACCCAATACAATTTACTGCATTTGAGAATTGTGGTAGAGCAATTCCTCTTTTTTTTACCAAAGAAAAATTCTTTTTCTCTAGTGCACCATAAGAGATCTTTCCAGACAACAGTGCAAAGTAACGAAACACTCGATGTGAATACTCCGTTCTTCATTCTCAAATATTATGTCCTCCCTCAACTGCATCCATCAATGGCACGGCATGGAAACGGTCGATCGTGTTTTCCCCGCGAAGCGATATGAATTATGTATACGGAAATTATTCAAGTGGTTTTGTAGCGTAGCGCTGCGACCAACGTGCCCCAGGCCCGAGGCAGTGCACTGCTGGATGTGAACTGCAATCAACGGCCATTCGCCGATCCGTCCAAGCGACGACAACACTCACAACACGGGGTTTACGCTTACGTCCGGCGTACTTTTGTCACACCCAGCTCTCTCCCATCGCAGCCACGGCGCTCCGAGGTGTTAGCAGATGAAAGCAATGAATTTAGGAGGCACTGTTGCACTTCAGCGTTCGGTCGAAAATGGTTTAACGAAGGGAGAGGGCTGAAGCTGTGCAAAGAGAGAACATAAATTTAAACCTTGAGGAAAGAGGCTCGACCGACGGATGCCGGTGGGAATGGTAAAGACACTTTTCTCTGTCCCCGTATAGAGCAAGAAAACATTATCGTTAACAGGCGATAACATGAGCGCGAAGAAACCAGTAATCTTTATCGATGGCGCACGTTGACTGACGAGTGTCGTCGGGGGTTTCATCTTTTCGTCATGTTCATCGTAATCACAGCACGATATCGATTATCCATACCCTTGGGAGTTTTTCAAAGTGTGTGTGTGTGTATATATACATGTTTTTTATTCGTTGCCATCTCAATTGTAAACACTTTTTAAATATTTTTATTTTTATTTCTTTCCAGCATTCAATCAAAAACATTCCGGTGAGTACGTGTAAAATATGATTCATAGCGTAGCAGAATATATATCAATGAGGAGGAGATTTTAAACTGTTTCGCATTTGGTAGTTCTAAGCGGCATTTTAAAAGCCTTATTGCAATGTTATATCTTCTGTGATACATTATAACAACAGAAGACATAACATACTGCAATCGTAATGTGATTTTTATGTCCCTGAAATTAGAAAAGTGACTCGCATAAGTATAGTTTGTGACTCACATTATAATTTCGAGACAAAAATCTCTTAGTGAATAACTGAACCATTGACTTTTTCCCTAAATTAACGGATTGTCACTGCTCTCATGGTTATTGGCTCATAGTAAAGTAGTATTAGTCTTAGTGAAGTGTAATAATTGCGGCTATATTTTACAATCAGAAATGATTTAAATATTACCTGATTTCAACCTATTAACAAAAATTTTAGTGAAAGGAATTAATGTAAATGGCATAAAGACGGAGACATAGCAAATATTATGATTGTCTGCGAAGTATGTGTATTTCCCAATGCAATCAGTGAAGCTTAATCTATTTTGTATTTTGATGAGAATTCTCCCGAATTTACCAGAACATTTTTTCTTATCCGCTGAACTGGTTTATTCCGGGATTGATCAAGGATCTTATACGAATACTCAACATGCGAGCATATATGCTAAGCGGACAGACATTGCGAAAAGTAAGAACAACAAATTTCGTACATTTTGCATCCGCCATGAACTATGCGCACCTTTCCGAAAACCACAAACCAAAATTTGCTTGGCAAACGCCTGATTTCAGCATCACCAGCTGAAAATGAATTTTAAACGCCGCTACCATATAAGCAAAGTTAAATTGATTCATTAAACTTTGAAACAACTCAGTTTTTACAAAACAACTCAGTAATGAGATGAAATAAGTTTTTGGTGTGTAAGGCCAAAACATCAATTTTTAATGTCATTAAAATTTTAGGAACGGAGCCAATGTTCATCAACTGCTTTAAGCAAGAACACTGCAATGATCACGTTGTGTAATATCTCGTCGCAGATGAAAACATAAACCTTTCTACTAGTGACTCCACTGAAATACTCGGAATGAAACTCAAACCTAAACTCAATCACAACAGTGGTCGATGAAAATTTGTGACATTCCAACCGCAAGCATCTCGGGAGACTGCAAATACATCCCTATTATCTCCACACAAAACGTTTGTCTTTGATGACAAGCTAGATTGTACACAATGCTTTGATTCGTCTAGGCATGGGACAATGATGCGCCTATACTCAGTGAGATCATCCACACTGAAATCCTTTGTTTCGGTTTCCATAACATCGAATTGATTTTCCAACCAAAAAGTTCTACCATTGTTTGTTTTCGAAACAAGTACAGTTTGATGAGCAGAATGAAGTTGCGCATAACTTATATCCAGTTCTAGTTTAGCAAAACATGTACCTTGAGATGAGCCGTTTCCGAGTAAACCGAGTGTGGGTTAGTTTCCCTGCTGGGTATTTGTGTTTGTTTGACATGTTCTGATTTGTACCATTTGAAATTCAAACTTCGAATGGCAACATATTTCCAACTGCTTGCGAAGAATGCATTTATTGATATGAAAAATTAAACACTTTGCCTAATGAATTGAAGAGTCTTTTTATTCATTCAAAGACTTTTTGGTCTCGATTCAGCTTTTCTATCGAGCTTTTCTATTTCAACATAGCTGCCAAACACATTTGCATTGAACAAGTATGCATCAAGTATGCATCGGGCAGCTGTGTTTGGCTCGACCTGTAAAAATCTTTTGAACAAACTTCATCTGTACATTCATTTCCATCGATCGGCAGCAGCGTTGTGCCCCTCGTAGTCATCGGTCCGTAACATTAAGCAGATCTTACTGCCTACGAGCAATGTGTATCAGAAAAGTGCACCAAGGATCGCAGGCTGAGGGTTTTCCTCGGCACGTGAAAACAACAACAACAACAACAGCAACAAAAACGTTCACACTTAACAAAGGCTGCCGGTAAGAAACACTTTGCTGTTAAGCATGCTGCCACTTTACGTGAAAAACCCACCCCCTTCCACCGCTACCCATAATATAGACAAACTGGATGCTGTGTGCTTGTTTTATCACGGCATGATTAACACCCGCTGCTAGCTTTTTGGCCCTAGTTTCGTTGCCGAAACGTTTCCCACACACAATAGTTTTCCCATGCTTAGTTTTCGATGCAGCGCACTAGGCACACGCTACAAGGCTTACACTCGTGCAGGCAGTTTAACGTTTGTGCACTTGTGTACCTCCTTTTTGTGTACCGGGATTAGGCTGCTGCAATTGGGATGAGATTGTATGATTACTTCCGGAGCTAAAACTGCTAAGCCGGGCTACAAATTGGAACATTCTTCCTTTCTACTCGAGCATTTCAGAGCAGAGGAGAGAGAGAGAGAATCCATTGACTTTTAAGATACATAGTGCTTTAGAAAAATGAAAAGAATGAAGCATTCGTGTAACAAACATCTCGTGTGTGTGTTTTGGAATTGTTTATAGATATGGTTTTGAAGTCATATTTTAATTAACATAAAATATCTTTGACTTCCCTTCCGTGGTATTTTTATTTGAAAAGGCAAAACATTCATTGATATAATTAAAAATGTTGCATACCTAATGCAAATTAATTTATGAATATACAAGTGTGCATAATTGTTTTTAATTATTGTTTTTTGCTGTTGCTATGTTCTTTGGAGACGACTTTTCGTTTCATCTCCATATTTGCATAACAAATTGAATTTATTTATTTATTTATTTATATATATATCTACTTATTTTTTTATCATGAATTTATTTTGTTTATTTATTTGTTTATTTATTTATTTATTTATTTATTTATTTATTTATTTATTTATTTATTTATTTATTTATTTATTTATTTATTTATTTATTTTTTTATTTTTTTATTTATTTATTTATTTATTTATTTATTTATTTACTTACTTACTTACTTACTTACTTACTTACTTACTTACTTACTTACTTACTTACTTACTTACTTACTTACTTACTTACTTACCTACTTATTTATTTATTTATTTATCTATCTATCTATCTATCTATTGATTCATTTATTTTTTATTTATTGTCATAGAAAAACCTCATCCTCAAGAAGACATTTTTGAAAGTTGGTAGGTAGTTGGTATGAAGAAGAGATTTGATTAAAACGATTTTTTCCAGTTCATACCAAAGATGCTATAAACGGTATTTCAATTGGAAAACAAATTTTTAACTATAGTCTTTTGGTAAGAATGAACATCTTTAAAATTAAAATCTGTTAACGAAAAACGAAAAACAAGAAATAGAATAGATTAATGAAACTGATAGCAAAAACAAAATTAAATTGTAATAACCTAAAAATTTTAATAACCTAAATTATAATTTAATCCATGTAACAAACAAGCATAGCTTTAAACAAACCTAAATATTAATATTTAGATAAAAATTTAAAGGTTTCCTGTACAATGGTTGTAATGCTATTAATTTCTTCAAAAAAGAAAACAATTATATACAGAAAGGGCATCCAGTAACCATCGAAACGTGCTGATAATGAATAGGGACGTCTAATAAATGCGATTTGCGTGCATTAATGCTGCCCACGTATGCATCGCAAGAGTGCCGGAATGTTTTGGAAAAAGCAATACTATACACTTCCAGTGTCGGTGAGAAAGAGGCCGACAAAAGACAACATGCAATTTCCAGTCTAAAAAGTCACAAGAAAGAAAAGGAAAAGAAATGGGGCAGGAAGGATGATGCTGCCACGGCATTGCACTGCATGGTGCACACTGTATCCACAGCACAGTCATCGAACACGTGCACACACTACGGTGTGGTTGGAGATGGAGGTTCATTCCGGTAATATTTTCTCCATTCTGATGCGTCTCCTTTCTCTTTTGCATATAAGAAGGAAGTGCAAACGGAGTGAGATAGGTGCGATACGATTATTCGACAGACTGTGGTGAGTTATTTGCATTTTTGTCCTCTTGACCGGTCAGGTTTTGCATCGATGCACACACGATCATGTAGGGGCCGTTGTTGACTCTGTGCATGGCACTATCATCACTGGCTTGTCGTATGCACTTGAACAGTACCACCAGAGCCAGAGCCACCCTAACGTAGATGTGCGTAGAGGGAAAGTGCATCGGCAAGCACAAATGTTCTGCTGGCCATACAGTTTATAAATTTATTCTTCTGCTGACGTGCGGTATGTAGCTGTTGCTATGAATGTATCCATGCAGGAAAGAAATGAAGAACAAACAGAGCTGACGACGTGCACTTTCACAGCATTGCTCAGAGTCAAAACTTTTCCTTTCATCTTGACCCTACCGTTATTTGACCGATTTTTATAACAATCAACCATTTGTTTTAATTAAAAGAGATATTTTAACCTTCCCATCGCGCATACTTTAGCGTAAAAGCTCGACCACTTATAAACTATTTTCATAAGCTGGTAGCTTACCCAACTTCTCAGTACTCTTAGAAACAGCTCACTCGAAGAAACGGTCCACCAGATCGCAACAAATAGCAACTGAAACAATGATACCGCCTGCAATTCATGCAACCAATAAACATTCAACTTGGTGCAATATGCATTCAGAAGCTAGCAAAACTGGAAGAAACTTTTGTTTGACAAGCTGCTTCCTGGTAGCAGTCAGTATTCGATGAAGAGTTTATTTCAAAACACAGAAACATTTGCCTGCTGTGTGCGCGCTTGTTGCGAAACCTTCAACCGACCTGAAGTGCTAGAAGCAAAACAACGCCAGCGCAGCTGCATCAGATCAGAGTACACGAGCATCACAATAGCAACCGTACCGCACAAAGGAGGATACACAAGTTTTCCTGTCCCGCACAGGCACTGCCAAACTGTTGTCCCAAGAAACATCCTTCCGGAGCGCAACCCACGTGGGCATCGTGGCATCGAAGAAAAGTGGAACAGCAAAGTAAGTCAAAGTGGCTGCTTGCACGAACGAACAGGAAGCACCGGCTACTACCAGCAGGATGGGTGAAAAAGTCTAGGAAACGCCTCGTAACCCCACCAAACAGCAGGCTCTTACGGCTGGGCAATGTGTTGAGGATATGATTATGAATGTTGTATGATGACTGATCACGAATAAAAGCTGTTACATGCATAATTGTCACTTAACAATGGGGCACACAATGGCACTAGGGAAGATAAGCCGCATGTAGGGGCGGCTCCCTTGAGGACGGGTTTCCTTGAGAGATCCCGCAAGAAAAGCTCTCCCACAAGAAAGTGCCAGTTCGTTGGCGCACATTGCAAAACGAGCGTCTGGAGAAATACCGTGCACAATTTATGGCTTATGATGTACCGCCGGTGGTAAAAAGTCGTTACGCAGCTCCATATATCCACATCGGGTGGGGGCCACTTTTAGCCACCCGCGTTTGACAGCCAACGCCAGCCGAATCATCACAAAACAGCAGCAATCAAGGGCCGCACTGTATGCTGTACCGAGGAACGGGGCACTCGGTTTCGTTTACACAAGGTGTGCGCCGCCTTGCTCCGAAGGTAATCAAGCTTCCATAAATAAGCTATAGACTTATTCGTCGAAACGGTTCCCCGGCCGCTCTTTGGAATGCGGAGATCACGGACCCCTCACAAGAGCTGGTGTGGACTTTTCACCCACCAGCAGCACGACGACGATGGCGACGACGACGGCCGGAAACGACCGGGAAGCAAACAAACAGCAAAGAGTTACTACCATGAAAATATTATGCGAATTTTATTATGACGCATTACGTGTTATTGCTTCATTTCTGATTCCCTGCTCGTGCCGTATTTTTTGACAGGTACACACACACCCTAAATGGTACACACGCCTGTCGAACCGGTTACACCGCAAGCGGTTGTTTGCCTCTTTTGTTCCTTGAGAGGCTGCTAGCATTGATGGACATCTTGGATGTTGCTCAGTGGGGAGTTTTCTTTGCCAAGTGGCCAACGGAAGATCTGCTATAGTCAACTTTTGAACAACCGAAACGATGGTGAGGCAGCGTGGAAGTGCTCGTAAGTACTCGTAAGGCGTGAAATGATGCCCCCCCCCCACACACACACACACACATCCTCATCCTCACACTCTGGGCCATTATCTTTTACGATAGCCCGGGTGTGCTGGGTGAGTTATCCAGTGGAAATGGACCTTCGTTACACCGATAAACTCACCGGAGGTTTGAATACGATTCCATTAACCGAAGCTCGTTTGGAAACAGCCTTTGTTCGACGCCTGGTCAAACGCGCGTGTGGTGGAACCAAAGAATACACCTTCAAACGACTTCCCACGCATATGAATTGGTAACAACCCAGATGTGCAGATATTTCAATGTTCTGCTTAATAGTGCCCCGTTACGCGCCATTGAAATCAATATCGATCTTACCGATGACCAACCGTACCTTCGGGGTCGATATCTCACCAAGATCTCAAATTGACCACGTCAATCGACACCAAGGCTGTACACTCCGGCAGACGACCCACCCAGTACGCCGACCCCCGGAATGCGACAAACAGCGTCTTAAAACGTTCTGTATGCTCCCTAACCCACCCCGGCCACAAAACATGTACAGGCGTCTTGTCGCCGGTTGATCATATAATTTCAATTTATACTGCAGACCTCGACCTTTGCTGGTCTCGTACCGATTGCTTGCGTCCATCCAAACAACTTTTTCCACGTGGCAGTGAAAAACCGTTTACGACTGGTGAGCTTCCATGCGCTTTCGCTTCCACTCCATGCTCCCATTGCAGGACATGTGTAAAGTGGTCATAATCAACTTGTCCCCGGTAGTCTGATGTACCTCACTCACTTCCCTATCCCACTCGCTCCCTCCATGGTCACTTTTCATCACGGCGGGCGATTTGGAACGAGCCGCAAAACGGCACGACTAAAATGGTCCTTCCCGTTTTATGACATTCAGTCAGTTGACTCGTTCTCGTCTTTAAATCGATCGTCTGAATCGCTTGATTGACGTTTTGTCCAACATAGTGAGTGGGGTGAGAGGGTGAGTTTGCAATCGGATCTGGAAATCGAAATCGAACGCGTTATAAAACGGTCTAGTGAATCGCATTTAGCAAGTCGGCAGACCGTTATCCTTGAGTGGATTCCATTCGGAGTGGACATTTGATTGTGTTTAGGTGCGTTTTTTCTGTGCGTTTGCCTATTAGAATTGAAAAGCTAGTGTGTAAAACATTCAAAAACCTTTGCTAGGGGAGGCAGGGGGTAAATTGAGCAAACAATTTTCCTTTTCATATGGAGATGATTTGATTTGGGCTACATTTTATGCCGTCTAGAATGCTTTTTTAAGTTGCTGAAAACGAACTTCCACCCATGCAGGCATAATTGCAAGATACATTTTACCGAAAATGGGAAAGTTTGCTTATACCAGGTGTTCATTTCAATTAACACTTTCCAAATAAGAACCATTGAAGCCATGGGTGAGGTGGAGGTAATGCTACTTTGTCTCCACACTTCAATTGACACCCCCAAAGGAGGAAAGGCAGCACCGGAAGGCTAATACTCCAACCCACACCCAACGCCATCCGATGCACCATTGTCTTGTGTATCTTCCGGATTACATCAGCAAGCGCCGGAAGTTTCTCCCGCTCCGATCCGGAAAATCTCGTGTAGAAAGTCTTTTAATTCATCCTCCGCATCCGTGTTGCCTGCCTGCCTGAGTGCAGCTGACGCGGGGAAAGTTTTTGGGATGGTTTGAGCTGCATCTTTTATGCAAAGTCGGTGGGCAAAAGCAACGAAACTTTTGCTCCAATGCAATCGTCACCCCCGGTTCGGAATGGAGCTCCGAACTTACGATATGACCGGAAATGGTACATTGTTCGGGTGTTTCTTAGACCTCATCAAGAAATGTTCTAGCTTCTAGCTGTTGCCCAAATGCAACGGGTACGTTTTGCTGCATAAAAGAACACAAACCTTTAGAGAATAAGATAAAACTCTAGGCAAAGGACACAATCAAGTCCAAGAAAAGGATTAATTAAAAACTTCAACATGACCGCGTTCGAGCTGTCTCCGGCGAAAGGGTGAAGAAGGTGCTACTGCTAGCTGTTTCATTTCATTATAGATTGTTCGCTCTGCACCTTTCATGTATCGTCCACTATGAAACGGTCTTTTCTAGGAATATTGAGTTACGTTGTTACTGTCCAAATAACAATGAATATAGTGTCTACCACACTACGCTCACTGTGTATTGTGCAATATTGCAAGAATACTAGACATTGTCTACCAGAATAATGGAGCAGAATATTGTGCGAATTGCTCTCAACCTCGCTTTCCTAACCGTGTACCGCCATAGCACCGCAGGCATTAACAAAGTTACAGTAAAGCTCTAAAATACCACTGTTCTCTTTTTTCAACTCCTTGTACTCCTTTTGGCGTATGGTGTTCGTTCCCTCTTTCCCATAACAATAAGAAGGCTAATTATTGGACTTTTTGGTACTTCATTTCCGTGTATCGAGCTTTCCCGAACGAGCTGCTGTAGCATCGATCCCGTTGCGAATGCTTTCGAAGAACGAAACATAAATGATTTCGTTACGTTACTTATCTTGTTAGTACGGTTTTGGGTTCCCCCGTGAGCTTCACTTGCCGTGCGTTGCCGGAAGCTGTCGCCGTCCGTAATCAGCAAAACTTTGTCCAGCTGAACAATGCTGCCAAATCCAGCCAGTGAGCGTGAGGGTGATGGCGAGGGAGGGGTGATTGGTGAGCGATGGCACATTATTGTCACTGATTTTCTTTCATTCAGCTCGAAACACTGAACCACTTTCCTTCATTCAGTTCAACACTATCTTTAAGATAGATGCTTTTGGTGCAGATTTACGGTAGTTACACTCCAGAATGAAGTATTTTGTGTGTGCTTCGAGGAAAGCAGAATAGTTTATGATGAAAGCTTTACTACAATAAATATCTTATACCATTTTTCAATATGTGTGTCGTATTCGTATTCGTTTTCACCAAGTTGTTTCACATAAAGTTTAGCTTACATAACTAATCTTCAAACTATTATCCTAAAATAATTAAGTGAAGATTTTTTTGTTTGCATAAGTTTTAAATAAGAAGCTCTAATGAGTATAAGAAAATATTGCAAATAGTATGCATATTTTTTAAAATTGAGCTAACAATAGTAATAATTATTTTATTGTTGTTTTTTTTAAAATAAATTACATTCAAATTAATACAGAGTACGTACATTCAATAATCTTAGTGTAAAACATGTAACAGTTGTTAAGGTATTTTATTTTAAATAGCTTTTGAAATGATTTCATAACTCTTCACATTTATCTCCTAATTAATGTTACACTTTTACCTGCTACCAATCCCAATCATCCCACCAGCCCATGCTGCCAAAGATGATAAAGATATGGACACTACAGCAAGGTGTCTATCAGCTGTCACCACGAACCGAATGTTGTAAACTCTCCCAAAAAAGATGCTTAACGAAAAACCTGTCGCAGCAAAACGGTAACCAATACAAACGTGATGAAATCATTTCCGTTTCCTTTCGAGATTGATTATCAGTGGTAGAATGGAGCAAGATACACATCATCGCACGAATAAAACTGAACCCATAATGTATGGGTCCCACAAGTCAAAGACCTCTTCGGTCGTGCGTACGTAAGATGTCTCGGCAAGCATCGTCCGTACCGTTTGCGGAGGGCAGCAGGGCCGGTTTAGATCATTCGGCACACTCGCCTATTGCCAGCCTACAAATTACCGTTTCCGGCCGATGGGTCGACCGTTTATGATACCCATCGGCATTGAAATGAAGCGAGCTGGGGGACTGGCGGGACTGGTGCTTGGTCGAGTGACAATTGATGGTGTGGACATGCTTAGGCATAATGATACCATCGACGACGCTTGCCGGAAGAAATTCACATCCAGCCTCGTCGTTTGGATCATTTTTCTCTGGATAGATCGTTGGATAAAGCAAGCTTTAGTAATGAGGTTGCATGTGAAATAAAATAAGAATGTAAATCACGAAGATAGCTCCGAAACGATTCTTAAGATCCAGTGTTGTAGTCTAGCTTTTTGAGTAAACTGAAAATACAGTCATATTCACTTTTCACAAAGAGTTGATAAATTCTATAAACATAGACGGCAATCTTATTAAAATGATATTACGACATGAATATAACAAAAAATCATTATCTTATTATTTGTTCACTTTCAATGCTTCGGAAAGTTGCAAGCCCGAAATTCCAATTCACTGTGGGCTATAAAGTCATAAGTAAAAGCATGCAAAAAAAACTCACCAAAATCCATTTGCGATGACTTATGATCATGTAATCTCCCGGAAAGGAAATCCACCGCGAAAGATGTAATCCATTTCGGATGAATGTCGTTTTTGCTGGCCAAACCATCAAGCAAGCTGCCCGTTCGGTGCAGTGGAAAAACTAACAACAGAAAAGCGCATTTCAAATCACAACGATGACAGAAAGGGATCACAATGACTGGCAAATAAACTACGTTGGCTAAGAAGCTTTCTTTATGACGGTGAAGGACGAAGATTTAAAGCAGAGAAGCAATTTCTCCAACATCTCCCAGCATTGGTATTTTACTTTTTAACAATTCAAAACGACTCCCCATAACGACTGCAGTTCTCACCAAAGCAAACTATTACTTTTTTGTAGGGTAGCTACGCGAAGAAGGACGCGCTCCTTGTCCAGCAAATAAATAGAGATAGTTAATGATCATAAGTGATTTTTTTTACAACAAATGAGAGTGGTACAGTCGTATTCGTTCGTTGGTTGGTAGCATGATTATGTTGGTTTTGGGTAATTCGCAATGATGCAGTAAACATATTTTCATTTTATTTTCATTTGTTCATATTATTTTAATTTTCGATTTGATAAATAAAACCAGTAAAAGTTTTATAAACCCGAAAAAACGTATTTTTTTGTCTAGACGCAACGGTAACTCACCAAAACTATTGGAACGTGGTATTATGAATGCAAAACATTTGTTGACATTAGCTTTCATAAGAATCATTCAATTTGAATTTCGTAAAAAAATCGATACTGTCTCCCTTTCGTTCCTATTTACAAATCCTATTCAAAATGCAGCACTTCCCTTATATTAATCTCCAACGATATACATGTGCTCTGCAGATCGAAAAAACGGGACGACCATGCCTTTCTGCCTTACCCAAACAGACACACTCTCTCTCTCTCTCTGTGATATTGAAAAGCGGAATGGATGAAAATATATTAAATTCCGATACAACACTGTTAATTAAACAAACCTGTATCCATTGATTAAATTACTCACGTCACTCTTCCTGAATTGTCCGCAAACTCACACGGTATGTATTTGTGTTTTTGTTTTGTTTCACCATGCATCTTTTTTTTTGCAATGGTTGGTACCACGAAATTGATTCCCTTTTTTTGCTTCTTTGCGTATTGGCGTGTGCGTATAAGTTTCGAGCTTAAATTGAAATTGACTCCAAGCATGATGCTGGGCTCGTTTAATTTTTAGACGAATTTGTTGCCCACTTTTGTCTGGGGCGTGTATTCTAGCTCACTCAACAAAATATGCTGAGGGGAATTATAAAGAGAAGAAAAATAAAGAAGCATGTCAAGTATCAAAGCCTAAATCTACAGCGGGAGGTTGGGTTGGGAGGTTTTTTGTATCTTTAGCCGGTCTACTTATTTGTTAGATTTTTTGATAAAACCCTGTACACAGCCAATGAAGCATCTTGTTCTCATGTGGATTAAAAATATGCCCATCCTTAACGGAAGGGAACGTCGGAGTAAAGCCAAACCCCTAAAGGATATTTCATTGAACCATCATTGAAAAACAGAGCGAAAAAAAACCAGCTCATATACTGAACGGTTCAATTCAGGCGCACAAACAAAAACAGTGAACCCAACTACCCAACAGAAGAGGTAATGAAAATGCAAACAATAAAAATCCATCCAATATTCATATTGGAAAACGAGATAATTGTGTTAAAACTGGAGTACCGAAAGCGCTCCGGAACCATGTTTATCGTCCGTTTCCCTTCGGATCACATCACATGCAAAAGGAAAACAAATTAACCAAAAAAAAAAAACACAGCCCTACCCATACACTAACTGGCCACTTCCTTCCCGGACACGGGTCACTCTGCACCGTAAAGCTACCGTTTCCGGTTGACTTGCGATAAATGAAGATAATGCGGAAGCAGGAACCGAAATTCGAATTGTGGACAAAAAACAAGCACGGGGAAAACTTTACCCTCGTCGGCAAGAACGGGAAAAAAGATCCCGGAACTCATTGATGCTGCAAATGGATTCGCTCCCTGCATGATCGGAAAAGAGAGAAGAGAGGGTGGAAAAGTTTGTCGAAAAAAATCGCCCCGGTCAAACGATGCTTTCCTCGGGTTTTCTAGGTTCAAAGATCAGTCGGACAACAAAGGCCAATTTTCGCATCGTCTGAACGGCTGAATCGGCGTTGGAATAAAGGATCACGAAAAAAGTGAAGCAAAAAACCTAAAAAAAAACAAACGCCCGGATGAAACAAACAATCCTACCCGTGGTTCGAAGTAAAGGACATCGGCACCAGGGGTCATTTGAAATGAAAATTTTGCATCAATACGGGTTTTTTTCTGTATGGGAACGACTGTGTGAAATCCCTGTGGGACGAAAATGGGGGATTCACAAGAGTATCCCGCTGAGAGAAAAAACCCTTTTCGTTTGCTTCCTCCTTTCGTACAAATTCCTGAGCGCATTCCAAGTGCTTTATAGTAATATCTTCACACCAAAAGAATAGTTTACATATTCGTTTGCTCGTTCCAGTAAATGTGAATCCTTCATCGAAATGGTTTTGGCGAACTTTCACATCTAAGGTCTCTGCTGCGGAGCTGCCGGTTTGTTGGAACCGTACGCTCAAGAAAATTCTCAACACTACCCAGTTTTCTATTAGTAAGTCTAGTGTTCGGGTTTTGGGTTTTACAAGAAGTTGCTCTTGCTTTGAAGAAGGCATTTTCCCCAAGCAAGCTCAACCTTCGACCAGTGCCAAAACCCCGGGAACGCAACACTCAACTCAAGCCATCGATCCCCTAGAACTGATTGAAATGCGCAAAGCGTATCCAGCAAGACAGCCGTCTCTCGGGTCCGACCTGCTGTTCGGTTGCCTGCTTCACCACCAACTTCTGCTCTTTGCTAATCAGAACGAACTTTCTCAGCGCCAACACCCACGGGAGCTTCTGGGGCGGGGCTGAAGGATTTCGCAAAGGATGTACCGTCCCAGCAAGCGTCCCACGTTACGGGTTTGAAGGTTTATCCCCGCTTTCGCTTCTAGCATACAACCCGAATGCGAAGGAGCGCTGGTGAGGGGACAAAACCTTGAGAAAAAGTAGCTCCAGCTGGCAGATGTTGATGTTGTCTCGATAATGGCGTGACACTAGTGTCTCGCACCGGAGCAATCATATGTAGCGGAGCGAAATAAGGGGACGACTGGGTTGGACATTCTATTGCGCCGAGATTTTCTTCATCGCCACTCTCCAATCCTGGTGCCGTGGGTCCTGGGCTAGTAGATCTGGCAGGGTGTTTTTGCCTGGGATTTTATCACAGTCCCTCTTTGGACGTGTGAAACGATAAGCTACCATACGAACGGACATCTTTATCGAACACTTTTGCCACATCCTCTCCGGTGGGTGTGCGAGAAATTATTCAACAGCACTGTTTAGAAATTTCACACGGCTTCAACCTGCTCAGGGATCAATCATGGTTAGTGAGTTTTGAAAACGGAACACACGTTAACACGATTTGCGCACACACAAACACACACATACACGATTGAGGAATAATTTGCTCCGAAAGCTCCGGTCTTATCCAGTGTTTGAATTTGTCATACCGTGTCTCTTGTTCGATTCATTTCAATCAATTTTTGCTGAACAATCGAACCGTGCGTTATCGGGAAGATGTGACCCTTGGCTGTGAGTATGGAGCTGTGAACCTTCTCACCATTGAATGGAATGGAATTTGTGAAACGACAAATTTTCGGAATCGGTCCGGTAGCTCAACATTGATGAATTCTCTCCAGAGTAGCCAAACTGCAGCACTGTTTGTTAAGGACACGTTTAATTCGACCGCTGCAGTGAATCAATCACCATAGGATATTCGGTAGCAATTCTCACGTGTGGGATTTTTGAAGACTGCTTTTTTGCGAGGAATCGCTCGTATTCTAGAAACTTCTGATTAATGCATACTCATGTGCTGTCCGGCGAGTAAGCAAGGGTTTCTTTCATGTGAGGTCGTTGGTTTGCTATGACCCGGTAAATGTTATAATGGATTCTCCTATGCATAGTTTGTGTATGTCAAACTGTTTGAAAGTGCTATA
This sequence comes from Anopheles merus, assembly GCF_017562075.2. Classification (NCBI taxonomy): domain Eukaryota; kingdom Metazoa; phylum Arthropoda; class Insecta; order Diptera; family Culicidae; genus Anopheles; species Anopheles merus. The sequence continues at coordinate 41,603,203 of NC_054084.1, forward strand.
ACACTTGACGCAAAATTGTGCATTAGCTATTCAACTATTCAAAATATCAAATGAACAAGTGACCTTGGAGTAAAGAAAGACACCCTGAAGATTGTTGAATATGCAAATCAAAATAATAAAAAGAACTCTAAAATGATAATTAAATTTAACTAAATAAAAATTAAGTAAACCTTGCAATATTTGGTTTTTGTCGTAAAATGTTTCATTTCATCCACTCAGTTTCGCAGTCACTTTTGAAAGGATCAAATGATTGTAAAATAGAGGATTAAAATTGTAAATAAAATTGAGTTTTTGAAAAATTAAATAGGGGAAGGTCGGTAAAGACGGGCACTGCTGGTAAGAAGGACACTTCTCATAAATGCATGAAAAAGGTAATTTTCGAAAACATCAACAATGCAGCAACCTAACTTAAAGTTAAATAACACATTTGAGAATATTTTTTAACATAATATATGCAAAATTGGTTAAATCCACGAACAAATAAAATTTTCAATCGTGTTCACCCTTGAGGATCTAATTTGAATACTGTGAATCTTAAGTTCTACAAATTGTATTTCTTATATTTCCGGAAGTTTTATTTCATGAATGAGTTGTCGTGATCATTAATGAAAAAACTGGTGAAAGAACGAGAATGAAAGCAATAAAAATCTTGTTTTCTGGTGGTTTGAACATTCTGACACCAAAGCGGGAAAGACGGACACTTTGTTGTAGGGAAAGATGAACAGCGAATTTATCGATTTATTTTATTTTGATTTTTTCTTTTATCAATTGATGATGAATAGATTTCTTTAAATACCTGAAATAAGGATATTTAGATGCTATAAACCAATCAGCAACTAGAGAAAGTATTGAAATAAACGAGAAATAAAACACCGGTCAAAATAGTAGCCATTCAATATGTTATTGCTCGCTCACGCTGATTAAGCGCTTCCCAAAATCCAATATCTTGTCACAACTTGCACAACTTAAAGCAAAAAAAAGGTGAGGCATTGATACGACATCGTTCAGGAATAGATGAGAAATTCTATGGGATTACAAATATTAATCGTTGAATGGAAAATTGCTTAAACTATTAACAAGTCCCTCAAAAAATACAAGTGTCGTGGACATTTCGCGGTGTAATTTCCTAAATAGAAGTTCTAGACTGTTGTTCTATAAGCTGGAGCAACGCCAGCTGTTAGTGCGCGATATTTCAATAATGCTCTAGATGCTGCATTCTACGATATACTGTAAGCGTCGCTTACAATTCCTAAATTCATGACTGAATGAACCGTCGTTGCAATTGGTCTAGAATTGGTTTATGTACGTACCAGGATGTGGAAAGCAATAGGATGTGTTTAAATACTATAAACCTCTTCAATTTCCAACGTTTTGTATAGGTGTCTACCTTACCCTTCATGGTGTCCATCTTTCCCATATCAGGTGTCCGTCTTAACCGAACATTTCAAAATTGCACGAAAACAACCATGATTTTCATTCATGAAAAAACACAAAAATCGATGTGAACAAGAAAAATCGAACACATTTTCTGATAAAACATGAGTGTCAGATAATGTATGCATATTTTCATGGTCGTTGCACTTATACATCGCTAGATTTTTACCCTTTTTCTTTAACGTGTCCGTATTTACCTACCTTCCCCTACTACTTGGAATAATTTTTAAACGTTACATACGTTTGAGCGTTACAAGATGTCCAGAATTTAAAACTGATTGTTCAAATAATTAACATGTTTCGTAGTTTTTTCAGAGTTTCAGATTGACTTGTTCGCACATGTTCGCCTTATGCTTTTTTTGTGATGTTAGGAATACCATCGACAAGATTTAATATTTGAATGGTTGAATTTGAAAAGTTGACAAACCTTTATCTTTCGGCATTACAAAATTCGATTGAAAATGTGATCATTAAGCTTTTACAGAGAGCATCATTGATGTTTTACTAAAAAATAACATTTATTTTCTTAATTGGATTGATAATAAATAAGTATCGAACAAAACATCAAAATGAACATATAATTGATGTTTTTATGCCTAGTTTTTGCATATACCATTCGCTAGTTTCGCTCATTTTATGACGAAACTACAGTGACATGAAACTTGTTTCTCTCGCCCTCCTTCGTTGGACTGCTCACAAAGGCATATCATCATTTATAAAAACACTGACTCAAAACAGCATTTCGTATCTCAATAAAAAAAAACCTTCGCACATCCTACCGTTGGCTTCACAAGTAATCAATATTATCTTTTCCACTGCCTGATCTTTCAACGTAACTCCTACCAACAGAACCTTGGGCAAAGTTTGCAATCAGTTCACCAGCACGGCCACAGGCCACATTGCGCCAAGTTGTCACTTTCGATCGCCCACCAATCAACCCGACCCTGACAAATGATGGATTAACGTATCGGTTCCACTCGGCCAAACCCCAGTGCTGGCGTCCAGAAATCCAATTAATTGTCGATTATATCGAATAATTGCACCCACCTTCAGCCCGCCCGACCAACAGCCAGCCGGGCATCCGGGTGCAAGGAAAGAAAAACATTTTCACAAACCGCCATCTTCTTTAATCGATTGATAGATTAAGCAAGCGATAAATACGCTCAGTGAGTGAGTCAGACTTCGAAAATCTTAGGTACAATCAGGCCTCAGGCAAGCAACATCAGCCCAGCATACACAGTTGATTCGATTGGCAAGAGATTTATGCTAATACTTGCTGAACTCCTTCAGCAAGCAGGCTTAACTCTGTACTCCAGGAAGCAGAAAATCTACTTTCAATTCGAAGAGCTAACGACAAAACAAAAACTCCCTCTAAACAAAGTCGTTGAATTTATTGCGAAGGAAGAACATGTGACACTCTGAACTTTTGCGTATAAACCATCCACTTTAATATTCTTCTCTTCCTACGCATATCCACTGTGTGTCATTTATCACTTCTCCCGCTGCCCTTTTTTCGCCACGGCAGAGAAATCTTACGCACCCTTATCGAGGACGAAACACCATTCAACCCCACACCGGAAAATATTGTAACTAATAGCTGAACCGTAAAAAATTGATTTCGCTAAAATTGAGCATCAATTTCATACTCTTTACGAGTGCCGGGGTGGTTTTGAAGTAAGTTCGTTCTCACACATACACACATACACACAAACGCAAAACCACTCCCGGCTACCGGAAACATCTTCTCGACTGTACCACTTCCGGGCGGCATTGTAATGATTTTCGCTACAGTTTTTGCTGCCGCTTCTGAAGGACCTTGAAAGGATGCTCACGGTCGAGTGGTGGAGTGAACTTCAGTTCATACCCTCGCCCTCTATCTGCTTGCCCAGTTTTATGTGCACGTTGCACTGCAAAATGCTGTCCGAGCTTACTGTAGGGCATCATTTTTCCAGGCAAGCAATGTGTGTGTGTGTGTCGCGAGGAAAAAAGGAAGAAAAAATCCCACCAGCAAGAGATGAAGCAGATTTTTTAATTTCACACTCGCATGATTGTCCAAATTAATGGTGTATTGCTCTGCCGGCGATGCAATCTGCTTCCCTGGGGTGCGCGAAAAATGCTCCCGGCCTTCCGGAAGTGGGAGCAATTGAAGCGTGGCACAACAATGTGCCTGGACATAGTTTGCACGTTTGGCGAGTGATTAAGCGTTCAATTAGCATTTTTTTTTCCAACAAAGGCACATCAGTGGTAGCAATGGAGAGTGAAAGAAAAACATTCAAAATGCACACCGGGACAGTGGCGAATTGTTTTCGAGTTTGGCTTATCAAAGCGATCGAAGAATACCAAAAAGTGGTCCTGAAAAATAAATAATGGTGTATAAGATGGTACTCTTCGAAGTGTCCAATACAAATTGGTGTACAATAATTTGTAAAGTTGTGTATTTCCGAAGGGTTCAATTTATATGTGAATTCGAACATAGAAATAAAACATACAAATAAATACAAAACATAATGCTTAAAAGTTTTTTTTTGTGAGGCTCACTTTGATAAACTTGTGCCAATCATTAATACCTAATGTTATAGCAAAGGTTAAAAAACACTCCCCTCCTAAGGTTTGGTAAAGTGTTTATACTATCTAATACTACGTCTTTACCCTTGAGATGTGTGATAAGCATGGAAATATCAAAACTTGCTAGAAAATCCTCTATTAGCACCGCGACAAATATTTTGAAATCGCTCAGTGCAAAGATGAAACCAAAAACATGGAGCAGGAAACCGTTTTTTGTAACTTGCGTCATACGCATATAATTAAACATTCGTCAGTTTATTTATCAAATCTATCGATATTATTCCCTCACATTTTCAACTTTTAAGCAACCTTTACACTTGTTTTCGATTAATCCTTTTGAGCAAATATGGCACCGTAACAAAAACTGATACAGGCAAGTACCCTTACCACGGAAGGAAATGAAAGAAGACAGCTCTAACCGATAAATCTATTCACATACAACACACCCACCAAACAACGGCTACAATGTGGCATGAAACCGATGTGATAACGACGCCGACAGCGGATGACGGTGGCAGGATGTTTGGGGAATAAAATCAACACCATGGGAAAATGGTCGAAAAACACAGGAGGGAAGGCAGAAGCGAGTTAAAACACTTCTGCCTCACCATGCTACGTTTGATCTTTCGCTTGCAAGCAGCCCTGTACAGTAGCGCACAGTTGCCTAGAGTAGATGGGAACCGTACCGAAGCAACATAAAATTTTTCCCATCACGCCATCCTCATTATCATCGTCATCAGCATCATCTTCAGACTTTTGCTTTTTTCGCTGTATATCTTGCTCTCTTTCTCTCCGTTAGCTCAGCCGCTATCTCCTATCGTTGGATTAGCATGGAAATTAAAATTCTAATGTGAATTTCGCCCACCCCGGTTGCCGAATTTCCGTTCTTTATTAGTTCATCAGCGACATCGGGATGTGTGAAAAGAAGGGGGAAAAGAGAGAACGAAAAATTTAAACAACGAGCAACGCATGCAAGGATATAGTACGTGCCGCATCGCGACAGCCCATCGTGATTGGCATCAGCGCCACACACATTTTTTTCCGGTGCCGACGCGTTACTAAACATGATTAACTCTTCCCACTGCTTGCTCGGCCCCCACGGTGCATCTTGTTGTTGTGTTGATTCCCGAAAGTAAACCGAAAGACATACAACAAGAGGATATTTTTTACATTGCACATTAGTGTGTATGTGTGCCTACATGGTCTCGGAGCCGACGAAAGGGTTTTCCTCCCTCCACTTTTTGTGCCGCCTTTTCACACGTTACTGAATTTCGCGCATGGGTTCATTAGACAAACATTAAACGCACGCCATCCACCGATCCTTTGCATAAATCTCAGCTGATCAACGTATAATTCTAACGCATCTGGAGCCCCATTCTTGGATCTGCTTTCAAGGTTTGACACGTGCCAAACTCAGCGTTTTACCCGGCAAACACGAACCTCTTGCGTGGTCGTGTTTGCGTAGGGCTTGTGCAGTGAGCGTTGGCCATCAAACACCTTGGGCGTATCTTTACAGACCGAGCATATTCGGCAGGTCATTCGTTGTCACCTTTGCTGCCACCCGCAGACAGACAGGCGCACGCACATGTCATCCGGGGGTGGTGAATACGGTGAATCGGCAAACAAACCTGCAATGGTTTCTCACAATTTTTGGTAATAATAGTGATGGCCACGCATGGAGTCAGCATCAGATAAGCAATCCCTGGGAAAGAGGAAGGATTGATGTTCCGTTTTTATAGTGCAGACACAATTCGGTATGTAAATATTAGCTGGTTCTGAATACACTCACGTTTGGAAGGAGCAAAGAGCCTTACTGTCAGCATGAGATGCTATTGTCAATCAAATTGAGGATTGTGAAAAGATTTGAGCAGTTCAAATGTATTTCTATTTATCATCAGTCACACGTTAAAGGCCAGATCGTATCACTTACAAACACATTTCTCTTAGAGTGACAAGTTATCAATGCAATAGCATTCGATGTTATTATGTGAATGAAGCTCATTTTGTGACATACTTTGTGCTCCATTCAAAATATATCATACGGCTGTTTTAATTTCCATCAAAACGACATTTCAATTATTACGCAGTATCATAGGTGAGCACAAAATCGTTAGCATGAATTTGCAAGAGTTCTTCGAATTTTCGGTTCAGCCTCAAAGGAACTTAAATTCAATTATTTAAAGCTTTTCAAAAAAAGCTTCGAATTCAACGGAATTTCTACCTTAAAAATTTTCTTAGAAAGTTCTCTGTGAAAATGTAACGCAAGTAACTATGCATCACAATGGAGCTTCTATGACGAATCGTCCAAGTTCTTGAATGACGGTAGAGCAGAGGTCTGGAAACTTTCTCAAGAAAAAAGGCTCGCTTGAGAGATTGGAAGAAGAGGCGGGCATCCTTAAGTATTCACAACAAATAAAACCTAACTACGTTTATCCGCAAGACGATGCGTAATCTTTCCCCAACACGATTTGCCACTGTACGCAACATTGTATCATGCCGAAAGGTAACGTGTCTGACCTTTTTCGAGGGTCACATTTCACGCACTGTGAAACCGGGCAGTTCAAATCCTCCGCATTGTTAACTGTACAATGCTTCAGAATTTCCTATCCCGCACCGTTTGCAAATTCTTGTTCCAGGGGTTGACGGATGAAACTCACAATCATTGTCACCAGAGCCGTTTAGACCCGACGGGAGTAGTAACAAAAAAAGGTTAAAAACCTGACACCAACCGTGCCCCGTTTGCGCTACAAAGCACGGTTTTTGATCAATCGACGCACCATCATGCTCAATATAATTCGAAAGCACTGATTTCAGACGTATACCGGTGCCTATCAGCGTCCCATCGCGTACGCTTCGCCTACACCAGCCAGGGATTAGGGATGGATATTTAATATAACAAATACTTTCCATCATCCTCGTTCAACACGTACATTCCCGGCATCGTCTAGGCCGAGGTTAAGGCATGCATACTATCACCATTCATCAGCATTCAGCTAGCCAAGGAAAGGTTGCTAGTTTTATTCTCCAGCTCTACTTTTCAAACTCAAGAAATTGCTCCCGAAGAGAGGCTTCCTCCTGGGCCACTTCGAGCCAGGACGCTTCGAGCTCCGGTGGGCAAACTTCAATCCAATATTGTTAGCCGCTGGATTCATCTTCCCAGTTTGCGTTTTTTTTTTTATGAAACATTTATTCGCTTCCATTTTACACCACGTGCTCAAATTTCATGTTTCGTTGCTGAGTCCCCTTAGGGTTAGTCGTTCCCCTCCCTGCATATCCTTTTTCCAAACGTGATGGACGGCGTGTGGAATGATTTGTAACGAAAACCCAACACACGCAGGTCCAGTGCAGGTACAGTGCGTTACGAATTGGAAGCGTGACAGGGAATAATCGCATTAGCAAACACGAACATTGGCTACGGTTTGTGCTTCGTCGAATCGATTGGTGAAAGTTTAGGAATTTGTGGATACTGTCTCTACCAGGAAAAGCATGTCAATGGTGCGTCGTAACGTGACTTTTACGCAAAACAAAAATCAACCATTTTCTGCTCATGTTTGACATCATTCAACACGTTCAGCACTGTTTGAAGCATGGGCGGAGGACCGTTGCTACCCGTTCCCAGTGAGACCGGCACTGGGCTGAAAGTGATGCTGCTACACGTGTGGCCTTGCGGCAGGACCTTCTTGCCAATCTCGCATCCGGTGGTGCTGTGCTGTAATCCTGGTACCATTCGACACACACGCTTCTGCTCGAGCCCGGCACCGTATGGTAATAGGAGACGTCCAAACATGATTACAATTATGGCGGCATACGGCTCACAAGGAGGGAGAGAGAAGAAGTGATGAATCTGGGGAAAGAGAAAACACACACACACGCAAAAGAGAACAAAAAAATCCCAATGCCTCAGCTCACCCAACATAATACCATCGAGTTCTTACTCCGTTGTGAATAGCGTGAACCGTAGGACTTACACGCGTATGATTCGCGTCCGGTGGCCTCTGGATTCACTCCACCTGCTCCTGTTCAAACGCATCAATCCGGAGATTTTGAAAAGCCACCTACCGTCTAAAACTGAAAATCCGCTTCATTCACCCATTTCAGCACAGGGGCGACGGCGTGTCGCTTAACCGTTCAAAAATCAGAAGCAATCCCTTCGTTTTTTTTTTGTGGCGAAAAACAATGCGACCTATCTCTCCTGGGAAGGGTCTGACCGGCTGGCTGGGATGAATCACAAACTGGTTTTGCTACACTTTCAGCATAGGGTGCCGCTCGGTGAACAGATAGCGCAAAAGCAAACAGAACATAACGCACCAAGCAGGAAGCGTTACGAATCAAGCACCCTCGAAAAGGGGGATGTGCAAGCAGTTCGGAGGTTTTCTATCGCCAACTGCAACCCGGCTGCACTTTCAATACAATAGACGCACGCTGAAAGGTATCTCTAGTACGCACACACACACGCATCTATGTGCACACAGCTGTACCGAAAAGTGGTGACGCGCAGTAGCATAATTTATGCGACGAGCATTGTAATCGTTTGATTAGGTACGGTGTGCATGTGTGTTTGTTTTGTTTTTCTTTCTCTAGCTTGCATATTGAAACGAGGAAAAAATACATACCAACGGCTATCAATATTACCAATTTGTATTGATGCAATGTTTATTGCGACGTTTCTCCCTTATTTCTGCGGTGGATTTACTCCATTTCTGCACAGCAAGTAGCGCCGGTAGGATAGAAGTGTGGTAGCAGTGTTTGTGTTTGTGCAAAAACGGCTGTTTACAGAACTTTTCCCCCTCTTTCTGCTGTTGAACGCTTCTATCGAAGGTGGAGGAAACGATCGATTATCTCATCAACAATGCTCCCGTTCTACCTTTTGCCGAGATGGAAAGGGCATTAAGCAATCAAATGGGACAAGCAGAAATGCATGACTTTGACTGCGTAGTTATTTCGCTCAACCATAATCGGATCAACGGAGAAGGCACCCAAACAGGAAACCCCCCCCCCCCTTCTGTATCCTTTTGAAACATAAATCCTACACAAACACGTAAAAGCAAATGCGTCTTGAGCGAATAGAATGATTGACAGTGGAGGAAGTAAAGCGAGTGGAAAAGGGTAGACGAGATCCCGGCTTTCCCCTACTACGGGCTCTGTGAAAGTGAAAATATTTCCTCCGGACCGTTGTGCCTCTCCTTTTGCGCAGTCGATGCACGTGGCATTGTTTTTACACATACGTCATTCCGCTCCGAAACTCATGCAGAACGCCCAGAATCCCTTAACGCTGCGACTAATCGGAAATAGTTTTCACGTTTCTTGTTCTCTACACTTCTCTCTTTTTCCCTTTTTTCTTCCTGACCCCTTTTTTCCACTCGAAACCCTTCCTTCATCATCGCCATCATCGTGGATCGTTTGATGTTGGGTGGGCAATGAAATGGTTTGCCAAATTGCCTAAGCAATTCCATTCAATTATCACGCTTGGAATGGTTGGCTGAGAATCTTGGGACGTGCGCGTGTGCACCTTACCCAGCCCCGGGGGCTCAAAACTACCCGTTGGAGAAGGATTCGTTGTTGCATTCCTTTTATTTTCAACGGGCTTACTGTTGCCCTTTTATTTTACAAACCACTGCCCAAGACACGACGCTCGGTTCGGTTGGTTTTTGGTGCCGTTTGCCTCGGATATGAAATGCAACATAGAATTTCTTGGAGCTTCTGGGAACATCGACTTTCCAGTTAAATTCATTTGAGCAACGCGCAGAGAAAGGTCGTTGCGGTGCAAGAATAAAGTAAGGTAGGTAGGGTACGTTTATCAAATTTCGTTATCACTTTTTGGTTACGATAGGGCCGCTCGGTCGTTAGCCCTTCTTGCAGTGGATCGAGAAGATCAAAAGCGTATCAAAAGCATTGTAATCTAAATACGTTTGCTCTGCGTATTATTGCTTACTGTGTCGCATTTTATTTGGAGAATAAAAAAAAACGCATAACAAATGTCGCAGAATAATAATGATAAGAGATTATTTGCAATTTATTTACAAGTGTCAAGCGGGTAGGAAGGATTTCCATGCAATCTGCGAGAAACATATTTCATTTTCTCCGAAATTATCATATCTAGGACTTTGAATGGCACAGCATATTTGCTTTTCAACTTCCTTGAACGCTGTATGATTTAAAAAGCGTGTGCTACATTTGCCTTTGATGCATATTGCTCACTGTGTGCCCATTACAAATAGCAAAAATAGAATAAATATTGTGATTCCTTCCAAACCATGTGTGTCCCATTGTGCAAATAATAATGCAAATAATTGTCGTTTGACAATATACAATTTTACTTTAATGTTGGTTTCTATTGACATTTCATCATGTTATTGCTTCTAAGTAAATAGCGTTCTCGACTGGAAATGGTAGATGTCTCCAAGCTGCAAGTATCACAAGTTCTTATAGATTACGATAATGTTTCATATATTACTAAGATTGTGAAGTTTGAAAGGTTTGAACTTTTTTGTATTTTTCTTGCGTTTATTGTCATGTCTTGGATAAACATGTCATGTCAGCAACCCTCACTCTGTTTCGCGAGAACCCGCAAATGCAGAGAGTGATAATAAAATAAAAAATAATATTTCCTAGATTTCATCTTATTTATCTTTTCCTTAAATGCTTTCATTCTTAAACATCATAAAGATGATTTTTTAAATAATTTTTATTGTTAATGTTTACAATTGTGATTTTTCAAATGCACCAACATTTCTAAACTTGCCCTGCTGGGCAATCGATGTGTTTAAAACGGTTTAATGTTGACGATTTAAGTATGCATTCACTAACATCCAAAGTCGGATAAAACAATTGCAATATTTTCTTTGCGTTAATGGTCTACCATTTCCTGCATCATCCCTTACGTTTGAAACCATTAATCATGCATTCAGCGTTGCGTAAATGGTGCAAAAGATATGCAAACATGCTCATGAACCGACATTCAGCACAGCAGCATCCAACAGCTGATAGTAATAATAATCGAACGACAGAAACAACATCATCGAAAATATTTATCTAAATAGGTACTCATGCACAAAAGAACGCATTTCCTGACAGTACACGACCATGAATATCTGATTCAGAATATTTGATCATCGAGACGGGGAAGTTGTTTTATCAATTTTTGGCAGCTTGAGCAAACGCAATGAAAATAATGCTCGCACGCGAACAAGGACCAAAACCGTTACCCTACGGCTGAGTGCATTGGCAGTGTCGCAGAGGTTGCTGTGTGTGTACACCTAACGCTTATGTCAGCAACCCTCACTCTGTTCCACGAGAACAGAAAAAATGGAGAGAGAGTGAGAGTGTGCGTGTGCTTCTAAACCCAACATCAAATGCACCCCTAATGGTGAAGAATATTTTTATGTTGATTGTTTAAAATTATGCACAATTCATTATGCGTTCATGCGACGGTGTAAAAGTTCATCGGACGAATGAACAGTCTGCAGCAAAACATTGCTTTTACTCTCGCAGCATACAATTGGGTAGACGAAGAAGCGAGAGAGCGTACAGGGTTGCTGCTTTAATGATTACAACGTTTTAGTTTTCTTTTTTTTTGTAAATAGAAATTTTTCACCATGTATCAATTACGCACAAAATAACTTGATTTGAATTTAAAAAAAAACTAAAAAAATCTTCACTTTTAAAGAACAGAGATTGAAGTTCTCAACAAAATCCTTAAACATCTTTGCCCTCTCTTTGACTCTCACGGTTGACACTGCCCAAAAGAAAGAGAGAGAGAGAGAGCGCCGGCAGAGCTCACTGTTCATGTTTACACCGCCAATGCACAGCACGCACCGGTTCTGGTGCGATGATTTCAGAACCGTCTCGTCAGTATTTTGTTCAACATAGCCGCGCGTGGCCACAACGGCGCCGTACGCCAGTTAGAACGCGCACAACAAAAAAGCCGTTAGCGTAATGTTTCGCGTAAGTTTCGTTTTGGTTGTTTGGTCGCCGTTCAGCACCCTCGTTTGAAATAAACTTTTATTTGTGATTTAGTTTGGATTATATTATTCGTTTATGTGTGTGTGTGAGTGAGAGTGTGACCACAGTGTAGCGTATTGCTCTTTGCGGCATAGTGATTGTCAGTGTTGTGATGATACGTATTGTTTGTTAGGGGATGATCAACGTGCGTTTGGTTATAATTTATTGCAATCCCTCGCTTCGGTTTGCCACACACGACTAGCGTCTGTCACGAACGCGTACCAAAGCATCCGAAGTGTTAGGTGTTTAATTGTAAAACAGCCATGCGGATTTGATAGATGAGGGTTTTGCGCATCACTCGGATTACGCACACGCGCACGGTCGGGATTGGACTGACGGCGTCTCGTTTGATCCTTTGTGTGGCCCATTAAGGGCAAATGTGGATAGATGATCTAGATAAATCTATTTACAATCAGTTGCACAAAACTTCTTCATAATCTCATTTTAAGAAAACCCTTCAAGAAACGAAAATCCCACGGGAAATCGTGATTTCGCCGTACCCTCCCTATCGCTCGCGATCAAACATTTTAATAACTCACAATAAAAGCGACAGTTTTAGCTCAAATCAAACAACCCATCAAAGCAAAGAGTGAATACATAAATCCCGACTTTTATCCTGCGTATGTCTGTGAGGTCTCGGGAATCGGCAATTAAGCTATAATCGCTAGGCGGTGATCATAAATTTCGATAAGCGGTTCTAGTCCCTTCCCTCCCAGTGCTAGCGCCGGTCGGCCTGCGGCCTTCTGTGTCCCTGGTGGCACCCTGCGGTGGTCAATTGTGAGTTAAAAAACCTTTGTGCAGCTGTTTATGAATGTGCCGTATTCTCTGTGTACGCGTGCATGTGTGTGTGTGTGTGCGTATTTGTGTGGCTTTTTGTACGCGGTTGAATATCTTGCTCCTTTCCTGACCGGCCGCAAGGAACATGGCCAGGTGTTTTCGCGGAAAGGAAATCATCGCGGACACAAAAGCGGGAAAACAACACCGGTGTAAAATTATCGGATTATCGTTGATTTGTTTTCACTAGAGCTTTCCGACCCCCGGCCTGCACGCGTTCCTTCTCCCAGGGGTATGTTGCCCTGTTAGGCCCTTTCGCCGCTACTGCTCGATTGCCTTGTGTAACGCCGTGTGCGGGACACCTTCTTGGTGGTGTAATTCAACAACTCGGAACCAACCGGATGCCGCCGGTGTTGAGTGTAATTCAATAATTGCAGATCGGATTATCGGGGAAAATGTGTGTCGCGCGGCCCCGCGCTGAGTGGTGAGGCATTTTTTACGTTTAAAATGTGTTTAGTTGATTGTTATGTTTTCTTTTCATTTTTACGCAAGGCAGTGAAGCATTATTGGTATGGTTTAGAAGTGAAGTGAAATGAAGTGTTTCTTTTTGTAAAAAATAAACAAAAACTAGTGAAAGTGTCATTGATGAGTGGTAGTGAAAAGTGTTCTTTAAATTGTTTTTTGGAAGAAAAGTGTATGCAAATTGAATGATAAATAATAAAGCAAATATTCTTCTCTATAAAGGAGTAGATGATAAATGAAAAGTTTTTTTGTTGAAAAAAGTGCTCGTGAACGCTTTGTATCAAACAATACTTTTTTCACCTTCCCTTTTGGTGAACGGTGCAACGTTACAGCACCACCGGCAGCAGTAATACAAGTTCTTGTGAAGCGTTGCAGAAGCATTGATGCACCTTACTAAGGGATCGATGTGTAACATGAACATTTTCTAAGGTAAGCAAGGATCAAATAACATTCAGAGCACGATCGAAAATCTTGTACGGGACGAAAAAACACAATCAATGCGGGATTAGAGTGAGAACAGAAAAACAATAAAAGCAATTCAACTGATTGGAAATGATTTTTTTTCGTTACTTTTGTATGTGCATTTCGTTGGATACGGTTGGAAATGGACAACAAAACGTTTCATCAATACAAGAAAGAATAAAAAAAAACTCCAAAAGAAACTTACACACAAACTATGCAAATTAAGTTGCCAATCAAAAATGAAATTAAGTATGCGTTAGCAAACAGATGGAAACTTGAGTGAATTAAATAGTTGTAGTATATTTTTTAAACACGAATGGAAAAGAGATTCACTTAATTAAACATTGAAATCATAACGCGTTTAACTGTTTCAATATTAATTAAACGTTAAAATGCTCGTATTTAATTGAAACGCATGTGAAACATCGTTTAAACCTCCAAACATTACAACAGTCACGAACAGCAATCGATGGTTAAAAACATGTAATGGGAAAAAATCCCCTTTCTTTACACTTGTGCAATCAAACTAAAAATGCTCCTTTTTCCCTACCAGCATGCTAGAAAATACTATACTCTCAACACTTACTATGCGCGTCTATTCAACAAATAACGGGTGCACTCCATTTTCTGCATTGTAACACCCTGGATTGTACTTCACTAAAAAAAAGCTGGCGCATCGTTTACACGGAAATGGTATTTACTTTTTACGGTGTAGCAAAAAGTAAATTGGTGTAAGGCTGGGAGTTTATGTTCGTTGATGGTCAATGTTTGCTTTGGGCTGAAAAAAGCCTCGATGGAAACAACATGCAACTTGCCATGGCTGGAAATGCGTGAATGGATAAATTAAATGGTTTGTATGAATGCGTTAGAGACAAATTGCATCACTTTTTGTCTTATTTTTTTCTGACAAAATAAACTAAATTTTGACAAAAATATTTCAATTTATCAGACAAAAATCTTCACTATTTTCCTTATTTCATTTCATCACTAACACAAACTGAAACTAACTTATCAAATTAAAAACAAACAACATGCTAAAAGAGCGATTTTACCTCGTTACAAACGTTAAACCAAGCAAATAAATCGATTACTTTTAAAAGCTTAGTCAATGTAGCGCCACCTAAACACGACACGCCATCCCTTGCGCGATCGATCATTCCCAATAAAACCTTTTAACGGGATCGAAACGCCTCCCCAAATAAAGCCGAAGCTAATCCGCATCAAATTTAATTCTAACCTTTCATGCGACTAGCCGCTGCTACCATGCGATCATTTGAACGACACCAAAGGAAATGGAATCTGCCCGCGAGGCATCGATCCGTAGTTTGCATGAGTGGGCAATATTTTCGTACAATTCATTTAATTGGTTTCAGATCAACACAAAAGATCTAAACGTACCCAAGATCAATGGTGAGAATAAAAGAAGATACACACAACTGAATCGCTGCAGTTCCATCGTGCCTGTCATTTGACGGACAGTTCGGTATCCCAGAAATTGGCCCAATTACAAGCCAAGAACCTGCGCCCGAAAACGGTGTGCCTTTCTAGCGGCCGGGTAGCAGCTAATCTTGATGCGTTCGGACTCGAACCACGAAACGGCACCACTGCCAACACTCGTATCTTGTTTCATTGTTTAAAAAAAAATCAAAGACCAAATCTCGCATCAATTAAAGTGTCTAGTGCGTGACCTGAGCCCGTAGGCTTGTTCCGTTTCACTTGTCCCGTAGCCGTGAAGCGGATTCGACAAACATGCCCGTGTTGAAAGGCTTCCCGAGGATTTGACTTGACGAATTTATTGACATTTTATCCGTGCCCAGAACGGTCAGCACATGTTTGTTTTCAGCGGTCTGGCACGCAAAGGGGAACCTGGGGAACCCACTGGTGGACTGCACTGTGGGTTTTGCCTGGAGTCAACACCGCCGACCGAACCAATCAACCACTTCACGGAAGAGTGGCCAGAACCAAGTGGGCTTAGTGTTCGTTTACACTTCCTGGCTTTGGACAGCCACACTCTGGCATTGCACGAGGACACAGCGGGTTGAGAAGCCGGACAGCTCACCAGAAAGAATAGGAAGTCGAGCTTCCGGCAGTTCTCGCCCTTTTGGCCAGAAAGCTTTGCACTGGAGCTAATCTGCTTAGCGACACTCTCTTGAAGCCAAGGATCCTCTTGAAGCAGGGATGGCCAACCCCGCTAATAACAACAACTCGTCTATCGTACTGCTGTGAAGAAGTTGTTCCGCATTTCGCACTGGAGCGTGCACTGACCAGTACCGAAAGGATAACGGAATGTATCTCAGCAACGTGTCATTCTACGGCACAACCAGGCAAGTTCGCGTGTGTTTGCGCTGACACAACTGATTCCCATTACGCCATCAACGCCCATTACCATCCTCATCATTCCCATTAGCATCCTGCAACCTGGTACTTCCAGTGCTCGAATCGAAACAGATGCGTGTGCGCGAGGGTGAAGAAGCTTGTGTCAGAGCACACAATGAACGGTGGCAAGGACGTCTTAATTGTTTGCCGGTACGTGTACTACGTGTGAGCTTTCCGCTTCCCGTACACGATCTTCACACTTTAACGGGCGTCCCAAATCGCTAGCAAGACGCTTGCCGCTGATGCTGGTGAATACCGACGAAGCGATTCTTCGTATCAACATCGAGGCGTATCTTTGCCGATTGTCTCCAAAGTCAAAGCTCCCGGGCTTCGTTAATCCCGTGCCGTGCGGGGCTCTGAGGGAAGTCAAAGTTAAGTTTGCTCCCCGCTCCCGCTAAAGATGGGTTGATCATGAAGGTATGTGAGGTGAAGTTGAATCTAATTTTATCCCAAAGCCGTTGGTTTTGCAAATGGATCCTGGCGCGCCTGGCATCCTCCGTGCACGGTACCGTTTGTTCGGGTAACTTTAATTAAATAATAAAATTCCTCCTCCTCCTCCTTGCGGTGTGGTAAGGAGAACCGCAAAATATTTACCGAACAGAAACAGGTGAAAACGATGGTACTGCGCGATGTCTGGGTGGGTGGGTGTGTATGTGAGTTTGTGTATGGGCGTGTGGTGCGAGACAGTTAGATAATTCTCCAACTGATGTAAATGAGCACAGGAATCGGTTGTATGCGCGGCAGGTAAGCATTTCAGCAAACCATGCGAAAGACTGGCAAACATACGGGAAGACTAATCCGGTACATCTTCGGTGTCTTGTAATTAGCAGAAGTAGATGACGGTTGATGAAGTGTACGGTTCTTTTGTTTAATTAAGGGAAGATAGAAAGATAGAGCGAGTTCGGTAGGAGATGTATTATTGAGGTAATTTATGAACGTGAGTGGGTTAAAGATTAAATTTTTTATTTTAAATTTATATTAAACTCAACGTAACAGATCTTTCTTTATCTTTGTCCGAGGGCCTACTTTTCGAAAAAAATAAGCAATACAACTCATAAAACTTTTCCCGTTGCAAGTCTCGCACCAGTGATTGATAAACCCGCCCGAAAGGGTTCGGAAGCCTTTCGGGAGCCTTATACTACATTAAATTGTCTCCCTGCCTGACACACTTTTGATTATTCCATTCCAATTTTGCTTTCTTTTTTTACCCTTATTTCTGCCACAAAAAAGTAACACTTCCCCGACGGGTCGATGCGTTGCCCGTTTCTTTTCCACTCAATTGCCTCGCCGAGTGTTACATTCGAACGACACTCGTTGCCATCGTTGACAACCCTTGTTACTGTCACGGTTTGACACCTGGCTTAAAACCGTTCGAATAACCACGGTGCACAATGGTGGAAAACTTACACAGTGCTGTTTTTTTTTTTTTTTTTGCAAAATTGATACGAAATAAAATAAGGGACATGCATACATACGACCTGACGTAGGGGTCCGTGTGAAAGAGTTCACTCGCAACGCTCCTTGTCAACGCGGAACGATCGACATCATCATATGTTAAACGTGATTGCATTTTAGCAGCAAACGTTCGAATTTGACACACGGCTATCAGCTCTCGTAAAAACGTGCTCAACTCCCGCCCCGAATGATTGACAGCTATCAGAATAACCTTTCTAGGATCAGTCGCGGAGCATGAACCGTGCCGCTTGCATCATTATCAACGAATCTAATTTGTGTTTGATTAACACACTTAAACCGCAGCTGAATATAACCGGGAGCAAGAGGCGCCAACTTCATTGGAAAATGCTTTTAATATACCTAATCATAGCGGTAGGCAAACGCAATTCCCAGCTTCCGAATTACGCTCTATTGGCAGCCACACCGGTGTAGATTATCGTTACCATCGTGCAGGTGTGCGCCCGTATCTCTCAGTATTGGGAATGGCTTCGACTGGAGGCGAAATGCTGTGCCAGTACCGCAGAGCACCGTCGTAGGTGAATATATTTAATTTAATTCTCCATAGGCACGGCTGGCCAGCACCAAACAATGTCACACGTGGTGAAGCTAAACCACATTTTGTGTGCCGGGAAGTCTCATGCCCAGTGCCAGAACATCCTTTCTCACCCGTAAACATCATTAGTTCGCGGTACCTATCGCTTCGTAGAATCAAACCTGCTGACTTTCTACCGTGGCGAGGTGTGCCAAACCGAAACTACTCGGCTGGGATTGGAATACGGTTGCACAGGAAAAAAAAACCCACCCCTGGGCAAGTTCAAAGATACTCTCCCACACAACACGCCTGTGACCTTGATTGGCGGGGTATGTTTCTCGGAGTGCGAAAAACGCACCTTTTCGGGTGCAACCGATGGTGGTACGGTGAACATGCGAACAAATTAACAAACAACGTCATTGCCAACATCGGCCAAGCATAACGCGGCAGCCCTTTCCGTCGACGGAACGGAAACAGCTGTTTTGCGGATGCAAATGCTGTACAACTGCAGATGATTGTTTTGCGTACCGCTGCTCTACGACTGCTCTGCTGATCTGTCGCCAGTGAAGTGTGAAACTATTTCGGCACACGGCACCCAAACCCCGGGTGCACTCATCGATAACAATCGATGAGCGAGAGGCGCCTAATTGAAATGGGCGGTTATGGAAATGAGCGTTGGCAGTGCTGGCAGCAACAGTAGCAGCGGCAGCGGTAGAGGTACCACCATACGCTGACCCTCACGGATAACAGTTGGCGGGAATGGCTGGCACGGGCGTGTCCGCGTTTTGTGTGGTATTTGTTTGGTAATGAAATAAATTATCTGCTCGGATTACATTGGTGCAGTGTATAATCACAGCTGCTCCGCCGGTATAAATAAGGATTTTGTTGAAATCAGCATCTAATTAGGATATTTTACCGGCACAAACATTAAGTGTGAGCTTCCTGATGAGCTTTGGGTGGTTTTACTCGTCAAGGATAATGAATAATCCCGAGGAAATGAAATGTTTTATCTTTCATGTATGTGAAGTTTTTAGTTTGGCAGCTTTTGTTTGGAGACTGGTTGTTTCTTAAGTAATCTATTAAGTATACATGTTGGAACATTCATAAGGTTCCACAGAACTGTCAGCGCTCTGAGGGATAATAACATATAAATAGGAGAAAGGTGTCAACTTTCGGTCTTTCTCGAACACGGTTTCGACCAGTATAGAATAAAAAACTAATGTTTTGGCACTCGTTCACCAGCCTAAACAATTTGGTTGTTCATTTCATGTTAGAATTTCTAACAATACACGTATTTTCTCAATCAAATTTATTTAAATGTTTGTTGATAATACAAATTTTAACATCTTGAAGATCATAATTAACTTGTGTGATAAAACATAATAACGTTATGTTTTGCATTGTTTTAATTTTTTACATGCTGAAACTTGTTGACGAGCACACAACATACTTCAAGCTAGTAACCAGGATAGAAAATATGACAACTAAAAAAGTTTTTCCCTATGATATCTGTGTTTTACCACATATGTTCTAAATACTGAGTAAAAATTACACACGATCGAAGCCGTTCAAATGTTAATCAAAATAAAGACTGAATAAATAAGTAATTATCATATTTGCGACAGCAAAAAGAAGCACGAGCAACAACTCAATGAACTCACAATAGGCGAGAAAGTGAAAAAATAAGACTTGTTATACTTGTTCAAATCTTCACTTGCTTTCATGATGATCAATCAATTATTATTATTTATTCTTTATTTTACTTTTTTACTTGTGTATGGTAAATTCTTCAATTTAACCTTATTTATATCTCAATTTTTTTTTATTTGGTATTAACGCCCCTAATCACTCTTGAAACAAATTAAAAAGCGAACATTTGTGGGATTATGCAACTTGTGTGCAATCATGTCAGCAATCATTGTCAGCAATCATTTCCATGTATTTGAGAGGACGTAATCCTTTTTGTTTCAAGCAAAATGCTTAGAATATATCTAGACAGTGTTTGTCACACTTATCCATCGTCTATCCCATAGCATCCAGCTTCCAAAAAAGCAAAAGTGTACTGAATTTGTTCCGCAATGGTAAATTAAATACCCATTCACATTGCAACTATTTGCTAAATATTCATGCAAGTTCCGAGGAAAGATCTTTCAACAATCTCTCAACGGTAATTCATTTGCATAGTAACGGTAACAGTAGGGTGGAAAATTGTAACGTGAACCCTTTTCGAGCTACGACGCAGACGACACACACTCTTGCATTTTATAGCGAAATTGAGACTTTGGGACAAAATGGTTCACTGCGTGGTCGAAGAAAGCGGGGAAGAAGGTTTAGTGAGGGAAGTAAAAATGTCTGTAGAATGTTTCCATCTGCCAGTTTGTTGCTGCAAGGGTATGTTCGGGTAATCTCACCGGCCAACACTTCTGGCCCGTGGTCCTGGATGGTCAAGCTCAACTATCATTTGACTTTGTATTCCTACCGTTTTCCAGAGAGGTACATAGTGTGCATGCATGCACGACGCACGTTGTCTATCGTCACTGTTTGTAAATCGTGCTGTGGCAGTCTTTTAGGGATGAATAAGCAAAAGTTGAAGAAGATGAAAGAAATTTGGTGAACCGACCATTCTGGATGACTTTTGGTACTGCCATTCATTTATTGAAACATGGACCTAAGAGGATGGATGGTGTAGGGAGTAATTGACATTGCATGCTCAAGTGCTGGTTTGGATTAGATTTTAACAGATCGATCGATTCTAATCAATCCGGTAGGTACTTGAATCTGCACATGAGCTCATAAATAATGTTTAGAAATTGTCTTTGCACTGAATTTTCCTTTGAATGGTTGCAGCAACAGTAAATAAAGACTAAATTTTTCAAAAATCACTGGAACTTTTCATCTTGTAACCATCTCGTTTGGAGCAGCGTACAGCAGAACATGTAATTTCCTTTGCATTTTTTGTGGCAAAAGTAAAATAAAAAATACCTTAAAGTCACTGCTATTTCTGTGGAACAGTTGTACTTCCTTGGATGTTATTTATTTAATTTTTGTTTCATTCTCAGTGGCCACACATATCGGGTACGCTTGACTCTTGTACCGTACTGAACTGCTCCGAGTGCACGCTTATGCGTGGTTGTGTGTCCGACTGGGGTACACCGGCTGGGTCAAAACAATGGCTCTGAAATTAATATGCGGTTTCGGTTGAGGGACTCCTTTCTTTCCCGTCGGTCTCTCGCTTCCTGACCAGCATTGAATTACCTGTTGTCGGCTAGCTCGATGTCGGCCAACATGTGAACTTTGAAGGTTAAAAAAAGAATCATACGAACACATTAATAGCTGTGCGCTGTATTGCAGAAGCAAAGTATGGAGTGGTGTAGTGTGCCTTTTAGCTATCAGGCTAATTGTAGGCAAAAATTATAACGTTCAAAAGAACTTTGCATACCAGTAGTGGGAGTGGGTATATTATGAGTAGTGAAATAAATAAAAACATAGAAATTAATGAGGGAGCTCTTGAAACCTGCCTCTCAGTGAAAGCTTTTAAAGTTAATTTAACATCATAAAATTTTAATCCGTTTCGTAGAACAAAACAATATAACTTATAGCTTCCGTGTTTTTCACGAGACTTACGACCCGAAGGGAACATAACAAAACATAATCCTCCCATCAAAAGTACAGTAGCCTTCAGTTAGATGGTTTCTATTTCACTCATCTGCTTGCTCCATTATATCTATACCCGGTCTAGACACCAGATTGGTCTACATTTTTGGCACGTGTTGAAAGTGAAATGGAGAAGCTGCTCTCCTGCATCTTATCCTTCCCAATTCTTCCCAACCAACCCCTATTGTGCCATGGCAACAAACCAAACAATCTCGCAACACCCACAGCAAACTATCTCCGGTATCTTCCCGCACGAGCCAAACCCATGATACCGCTTAAACTCTAATCGAGTTACGAATTTAGCCGTACCGAGAGCGGCGAAATGTTTTTGACGACAGTATGAGCCTAGCGCCTAGAGTTATCGACCAGTGCTTACAGTGAACTGGCCACCTAGCCCTTCCTTCATTATGCTAACGCATGTACGACAAATTCCGGTCGCTTCAAAGAGAGTGTGTGTGTTTCTCTGACATTATTTCCTGCTCTTTCAAAAAGCACAAGCCCGGAAATGTGGGAATCCGGAAAGGGATCTTCCTCTCGCCGGTAAGGCATCTCCACCAGTTCTCAATAGCCACAGCTCGTGTCATTGAGATCCGTTTTGAGGAATCTCACCGAAAACCTCTGTAAGCAGGATGGAAGCCATGCAAGGTATTTCGGGCCTGCTTCCGTCCCGTCCTGAGCACTTTGAAATCCTCGTAAGAAGCCGCGCGCATCTGGTGGCACGTAGGCAGGAGAATCTAAATCAAATGTTTAGATCATTTTTAATAGAGGATTCGGAAAATATCGGAAGAAAACAGTTAAACACATTCTATTTTATATTGGGAAAAAATGTGAAATGCTAAACACAAGAAACCTAGCCGATCAAACTGGAATGATCAAAATATAACAACACAATACTTTTCGACTTCAACTAAACGTCTCATTTCCGTTCATCCTTTTGTGTGCGTACCATATTCAATCGAATGTGACGAAAGACAAACCTTTTCGCAAAATCTCAGCATGGGTTTGCCCGACTTCCTTCCGTTAGCTTTATCCTATGCTAGGCACAGGCTCTCCTTGTTAAACATTTTGTTTCTAGTAGACCAAACTTTTACCCGCGTTTTTCTCGGTAGCACTTTAATTGAATTGGAAGAAAACTCTTTATCGTCTTTTTTGCAGAACAGTTTTCTCGGGACATTAAACCTGCCCAGGGAAAAATGGTTCACTAAATGTGCGAAAGAATGCAGAAGAGGCGGAAAAGAAAGTAGGAAATCACTCGTTCGGTGGGAGTCTTCATAAATCACCTTGCTTAAAGTTGATCGTTTGTGCTGCTTGCCGATCGTTTTTTTTCTCCTTCAAGTTGCGCGGCTAGAAGTTTATCGTCTCCTTGAGTGCTTGAGTGTTGCCTGCCTTCACAAACTAAAGCCATACATACACACGCACATTGGGCTGTATAGTAAATAATAGCACAAACAAACCTACTGAGTGCCGTGATCAAAAGCTCTACGGCACGGAATAGCACACGTCCGATTATAAAGTTGCGCTTAGCGAACGAGAACACAACAAAACTTTATGCCTTTTTTCCGCGCGTTTTTACGGGTTTATCTCGGTAGCGTCAGAAAGGGAGAGAGCGGGCTGTGGAAAGTTTTATAATGTCACCAAATACTTATAACTCGATTCATTTTAGATTTTACTAGTTTTTTCTGCTTTTATTTCGTTCTTGAAACGATTGCAGAAATTTTTTTCCTCGATAGCTTAGAAGGTCCCAACAAGTAGACCACCTTAGACCACGACAAAATGATCTACGGCATCGTTTTGCAAAGATAAAGTTGGATGACTTTTGGTACTGCCATTCATTTATTGAAACATGGACCTAAGAGGATGGATGGTGTAGGGAGTAATTGACATTGCATGCTCAAGTGCTGGTTTGGATTAGATTTTAACAGATCGATCGATTCTAATCAATCCGGTAGGTACTTGAATCTGCACATGAGCTCATAAATAATGTTTAGAAATTGTCTTTGCACTGAATTTTCCTTTGAATGGTTGCAGCAACAGTAAATAAAGACTAAATTTTTCAAAAATCACTGGAACTTTTCATCTTGTAACCATCTCGTTTGGAGCAGCGTACAGCAGAACATGTAATTTCCTTTGCATTTTTTGTGGCAAAAGTAAAATAAAAAATACCTTAAAGTCACTGCTATTTCTGTGGAACAGTTGTACTTCCTTGGATGTTATTTATTTAATTTTTGTTTCATTCTCAGTGGCCACACATATCGGGTACGCTTGACTCTTGTACCGTACTGAACTGCTCCGAGTGCACGCTTATGCGTGGTTGTGTGTCCGACTGGGGTACACCGGCTGGGTCAAAACAATGGCTCTGAAATTAATATGCGGTTTCGGTTGAGGGACTCCTTTCTTTCCCGTCGGTCTCTCGCTTCCTGACCAGCATTGAATTACCTGTTGTCGGCTAGCTCGATGTCGGCCAACATGTGAACTTTGAAGGTTAAAAAAAGAATCATACGAACACATTAATAGCTGTGCGCTGTATTGCAGAAGCAAAGTATGGAGTGGTGTAGTGTGCCTTTTAGCTATCAGGCTAATTGTAGGCAAAAATTATAACGTTCAAAAGAACTTTGCATACCAGTAGTGGGAGTGGGTATATTATGAGTAGTGAAATAAATAAAAACATAGAAATTAATGAGGGAGCTCTTGAAACCTGCCTCTCAGTGAAAGCTTTTAAAGTTAATTTAACATCATAAAATTTTAATCCGTTTCGTAGAACAAAACAATATAACTTATAGCTTCCGTGTTTTTCACGAGACTTACGACCCGAAGGGAACATAACAAAACATAATCCTCCCATCAAAAGTACAGTAGCCTTCAGTTAGATGGTTTCTATTTCACTCATCTGCTTGCTCCATTATATCTATACCCGGTCTAGACACCAGATTGGTCTACATTTTGGCACGTGTTGAAAGTGAAATGGAGAAGCTGCTCTCCTGCATCTTATCCTTCCCAATTCTTCCCAACCAACCCCTATTGTGCCATGGCAACAAACCAAACAATCTCGCAACACCCACAGCAAACTATCTCCGGTATCTTCCCGCACGAGCCAAACCCATGATACCGCTTAAACTCTAATCGAGTTACGAATTTAGCCGTACCGAGAGCGGCGAAATGTTTTTGACGACAGTATGAGCCTAGCGCCTAGAGTTATCGACCAGTGCTTACAGTGAACTGGCCACCTAGCCCTTCCTTCATTATGCTAACGCATGTACGACAAATTCCGGTCGCTTCAAAGAGAGTGTGTGTGTTTCTCTGACATTATTTCCTGCTCTTTCAAAAAGCACAAGCCCGGAAATGTGGGAATCCGGAAAGGGATCTTCCTCTCGCCGGTAAGGCATCTCCACCAGTTCTCAATAGCCACAGCTCGTGTCATTGAGATCCGTTTTTGAGGAATCTCACCGAAAACCTCTGTAAGCAGGATGGAAGCCATGCAAGGTATTTCGGGCCTGCTTCCGTCCCGTCCTGAGCACTTTGAAATCCTCGTAAGAAGCCGCGCGCATCTGGTGGCACGTAGGCAGGAGAATCTAAATCAAATGTTTAGATCATTTTTAATAGAGGATTCGGAAAATATCGGAAGAAAACAGTTAAACACATTCTATTTTATATTGGGAAAAAATGTGAAATGCTAAACACAAGAAACCTAGCCGATCAAACTGGAATGATCAAAATATAACAACACAATACTTTTCGACTTCAACTAAACGTCTCATTTCCGTTCATCCTTTTGTGTGCGTACCATATTCAATCGAATGTGACGAAAGACAAACCTTTTCGCAAAATCTCAGCATGGGTTTGCCCGACTTCCTTCCGTTAGCTTTATCCTATGCTAGGCACAGGCTCTCCTTGTTAAACATTTTGTTTCTAGTAGACCAAACTTTTACCCGCGTTTTTCTCGGTAGCACTTTAATTGAATTGGAAGAAAACTCTTTATCGTCTTTTTTTGCAGAACAGTTTTCTCGGGACATTAAACCTGCCCAGGGAAAAATGGTTCACTAAATGTGCGAAAGAATGCAGAAGAGGCGGAAAAGAAAGTAGGAAATCACTCGTTCGGTGGGAGTCTTCATAAATCACCTTGCTTAAAGTTGATCGTTTGTGCTGCTTGCCGATCGTTTTTTTTCTCCTTCAAGTTGCGCGGCTAGAAGTTTATCGTCTCCTTGAGTGCTTGAGTGTTGCCTGCCTTCACAAACTAAAGCCATACATACACACGCACATTGGGCTGTATAGTAAATAATAGCACAAACAAACCTACTGAGTGCCGTGATCAAAAGCTCTACGGCACGGAATAGCACACGTCCGATTATAAAGTTGCGCTTAGCGAACGAGAACACAACAAAACTTTATGCCTTTTTTCCGCGCGTTTTTACGGGTTTATCTCGGTAGCGTCAGAAAGGGAGAGAGCGGGCTGTGGAAAGTTTTATAATGTCACCAAATACTTATAACTCGATTCATTTTAGATTTTACTAGTTTTTTCTGCTTTTATTTCGTTCTTGAAACGATTGCAGAAATTTTTTTCCTCGATAGCTTAGAAGGTCCCAACAAGTAGACCACCTTAGACCACGACAAAATGATCTACGGCATCGTTTTGCAAAGATAAAGTTTAAACCCATGCACACACAATTATTTAGCAATTGTATATGTGATATTCACGTGGATAGTAAAAGCCTTGCTGAAAATCACCGAGAATCACCATATTTTACAACTGCTTATACTTTAATACACAACACTCTTGTTCAGAACCACAGACGAACTCTGTAACATAAATAACACAGTTTGATACTATACTATAATTTTCTGCTTCCAACAAAGCTGCCCTTGTTGCGTCCTCGATCCGACCAGCAACTTGTCACCAAACCAGTTAGCGTGACAGGAAAACACGTGTTCAAGCATACGCGAGTACGTTCGCTGACTGTTCGCATCCTGTCTGTCGGCCACCGCTAAGAGAGCTTATCATACAAAACCCACTTCCTCGCTCGTGCTTTAGTCATTTTTCGCCCGCCATTTTTTGTTTTGTTTTCATAGTTCAAATTGCTTTTCTTCTCACTAGACGCTGCACAAGGCCAACAGGATGTCCGAAAGCTGGAAGCAGCAAACGTGGCGGCCACTAACTCGGCAACCCGTAGCATGCTCGGTCGCTAGGTCGTCGTCCACCGTGGCTTCACCGCTCAGGGAAAGTTTTTTGACAGTTCATGCACCAACAAACTGTCAGCAGAAATTAAAGCTAATCCTCCCAACAGCGACAGTTCACCCGACTGGCCACCGTTCGAACCGCTGAACAGATTTACCAAAGCATATAACAAATTTCAACCAACCCAACGAATGGTGGGGAACCGTCAGCCAGCAAGCGCGAAGCAAACACTACAACAAACATTGCTCGAACAAATGGCTCTCGAGCTGTTAGAATGCTTTTCAGTGTGTGCGCTATGAAGCTGGAGGGGGGGAAAAATCTCCAAAAATAATTCTTTACTCAAAGCGACAAATAAAAAAAAGCTACATGGGGACAAATATTCGATATGAGCCAGGGTGTACTCACGCCCAGTTGGCACGGTGTGATTATTATTCGAGCACATGTTTTATTAACTTTGTCATGTTGCTCCCGGGGCGTGCTGGGTCGTATAACTCTACCTCCCGTGCCAGCACAATTCCCGCGAGGTTGACCTTTAACGGTGGTTCAGCGCTCTCCGAACTGTCGGCAGTTTCCACGCCCGAAGCATTGACATCCACCCCGGAGCGTGAGGATGTCTTCGAGAATGTCCTTAATAAGAATAGCGCTGATAGTATTCCGTTCTTGCTGCAAACGAAAAAAAAAAACACACACACAAGCCCAGATAGACGACTACGGTGTGGTGGCAGCGCGCCGAGACGAACACCGTAGAGACCAAAATTAATGAACCAATTTTCGGCCTCCAGGCGTCATCATGCTCTGGTAAACCGAAACCCGAACGGAAATTGAGAGCATCTTGGGCTTTCTTGGACGGTTTCTGTCGCCCATGTTCCGGGCTACCGGCTGCGGGAGCACGAAAGAACCCGTCAATGCCTACCGAACACCGGCGTGACCCGAAAACGAATCGGGTCGTTTGTCATGATGATTGATTCGTCGACATGACGTGAACCGAAAGCACCATTAGAACGGCACACCGGTGGAAGCATTGCACAGCGGCACACGTTTCGCGACACGTTCGTTCAGCACCAATGTGTCCTGTGCGGTTTATCGTCTCAGCAGCAGCAGCAGCATCTCGTGGATTTGAGCCCATGCTTTCCGAATGCGTGATTGCACTTGACGACACGCGACAATAAACTTAATGCGACTAATTAATTGCCGTTCCGATCGAAGTGTGTGGGCACGCTGTGGTAAAGTGCTTGCCCAGCAAATGGTACCCGGCTTCCGGTAATGCCTGCTGGTACACAAGTATCGGCTTGATGCGATTAAAGATAGACAGGTGAAGCGTGAATAAATTAAACGAAAGCCGGCTTCGATTGCAATAGGGTCAGCACGAAGGGAAAGGCTTGTACCGGACCGGAGCAACATGGAAAATCCGTCCCAGGCACGTGTACTACGGGAGAAATCCGATTGAAGATAACACAGCCTTGGAGCGAAAGCAGGGGCTTGGTAATTAGCTGTTTGAATGAGCGTTCAAAAAGTTTGTATTGCCCGTTCATCCATAAAACACCATTTTCCGGTTGTTTTGAGAATTGCTTTTTTTGCAATTGAAACTTCCAAGAATTCTTTCCTGTTGAGTTACGGCCACTACCAGGTAGCTTTTGACCCTCATCACGTAGCTGTCTGGTTGGAGAGCTATGGGTATACAAATGCGTGGTACAGTTGGTTTAGGTTTAAGTCGTTATTTTCTTTTTTAACGGATACAAATGTGAGGATCGAAATAACGAAGATCCTGGATGGCCCCTCGACATATATGAAAGCAATTATTGTGTTTACCTTATTGGTCTTGAGAAGTAGTGAACTGACTAACTGGAAAGAATCATTGTGGTTTGGATGGAAATATTAACCTACATGTTTGAATATGATGTTATGAAAAACACGTTATATCATTATTTACGGGGCAGACATAACAATTGGAGCTCTGATAACAATTGTAGCCTCTAACCATGTTGCCCATAGCTGTAATAATGACCAATGACATAATTTTTTTGTAGCTCTTCTTGCTTTAATAAGGTGTGAATAAAGTTCCCTATGTCATTGGGAACCTTTTCAAGTTTAAATTATTTTTCTACTGTAAGGCCCCGAATAAAGTACGCATGTATCTTTAACAAATATCTCACTGACGCTTTCATTACATCCGGAATT
The DNA here is from genome assembly GCF_017562075.2 of Anopheles merus. Classification (NCBI taxonomy): domain Eukaryota; kingdom Metazoa; phylum Arthropoda; class Insecta; order Diptera; family Culicidae; genus Anopheles; species Anopheles merus. The sequence goes on from NC_054084.1 coordinate 41,632,326, forward strand.
GATTGAAAGTTTACGAGGTGCATGCAGAGCTATAACGTCGCCATTTGACAACCACCAACAACAAACATACTAACTTCTTGTTCTCTTTTTCCATTTCAGTGACTCCCGTTCCAGCACCTTCAAAGAGCAAAGGTAGGGTTAAACTACATTATTTATCATCTGTTATTTCCAATTAGTAAAACTTACGGCACCTGCGCTGCGGTATAAAACAAGATACAATCGAGACGAATTACAACTATTGAGCCATAATTGGACAAAACCATCTCAACCCTCACTAATACACGGCTCACTACCCCAGCAACACCCGTGTGTCATTTAGCTTCTATAAATTATTAAGCAGTTCATCAGCCATTCTTCGACACATTGTTTCATTAGCGGCTTTTCTATTTCTATATCCACCAAAACGGCACCTAGTCAAGTACCGCGACCTACACCATACCCGTGTCTTTAATTTACGTCTCTGATTTTACCGCACCTTCGAAAGACATTCCAGCAGACACACAACTTGGTCGCATTATTACTGTCTCATTACCATTTCACATACCTCCGCCTTGCGGTCTAGCATCGGGAAGAAGAGTCCACCGCCGCTCAAGAATAAGTTTAGTCATTCTGACAAGTTTACTAAAACGACCTGCCGCGTCGGTCGAGCGCTGTTCTTCCTCTCTCTTCAAATATTACGTGCGATACATTGCATCATAAATAGTCATTACTCGCTCAGTCAGCATAGAAAGGTATGGAATTAGGTATGGCAGAACAGACCCGCTTACCGCGCCAAGTTGCGGAAGATTGAACCGTTAAATTAGATACCTTTTGGAGGGTTTGGAAAGAATTACAGCGCGGACATCAAATGTACTTTCACCCTTCCTACCAAAAATTAACGAAGCATTGCAGCTGATCTATTCTTCGCCACGAAGCGAACGACCGGACCCAAGTGAGGGGTTAGTTGCTAATGGAAAGTCGAAAAAGGTTTACTTCCGTGCTTGACCCGTTCGGTACGTGCCGGCATGGGGTACTTCGCGTTCGCGGTGCTTCTTTTTACGAACCCTAGAATTTCAACTACGTAAGTTCTGCACCGGCACCGGTACGGTTCGATGAACAACCGAAAGCCAAACTTTAAACGAGAAAGCTCTCACGCATACTGACGATGCTCACTAATGAACCTTAGTGGAACCTCACTCACTCACTCAGCTAATCCAGCATATGCTCTACAAAGGTAAGGCCATGAAGCACAACCATGTCAACCTAGCTACTTCACCACTGGATCGCTGGGTACGTGCAGCAAGTCTTGATAAGCGACTGGCAAGCAACCGCACCAGATAGATCGATTCAGTACCTAACCGCGGGGCTGCTTTAGCGTACAAAAGTTGCGGTTTGTTACAAAGGAAGGATTTAATTATAACCGCTTACGACGTTGCCGGTCACGTAGATTACCTTTAAGTGCATCCCTTGTGCCATCGCATGTAACACAAAACAGTTGATCACAGTCATACAACCGATATGATCTAATGCACCTGTGTGTACCACATAAGGCATAGCGGCACAGTGCTACCGCGCTTCCGTTCGGTGACCGTGAATTGAGCTAACACACTAGTGTCCCCACCATTCTCCCACAGCACAACATGCGTTCCCTTTGTACGCGGGACACATGCTTTATGACACAGTTTATGGTCTAGTAAGCACGCTGGATAGAATTATTATATGCACTCTCTTTTTATGCTCTCTTTTTTTGTCGCACTGACAACGGTTGCAACTGTGGCAAAAAGAAAGCACCCAGAAAGGGAGCTGGAATGGATGCGATGCAAACGTGATTAAATTATGTTTCTGCTAACATCGGATCTTGATATGGTATGGAAATGGGAATGTAAACTCAGGAGATAGAAATTTAAATTATTAAATGGGTCAGAAAACGCCGCTTGTGTGGCGGGACGGTTCCATTAACGTGATGGATATGAAATTAAAGTAATAGGGCAGATTTAGATAGAGCGAGGGCAAAGAACTTTATTTCGTTGTGGTGACCTGACAGGTTGGTTGGATTGTTTAGTGCTACAGCTATGTTGATATATTGAAATAAGAATCATAATCATTAAATTTATGGGAAAACGATCGCTTTGTTGAGAAAACATATTTTTTAAAGCGTTTTATAAAATTATAAAATGTAAAAATGCAAAAAAAACACTTTAGGGATATCTACATTTAAAATAACCTACTAAAAGATCTCTATACTTCCAATGCTTTACGATAATACTCTCACTCTTACATGTAACATATCTTCTTCTTCTTCTTTGGCTCAACAACCGATGACGGTCAAGGCCTGCCAACCCACTTGTGGGGTTGGCTTTCAGTGACTTATTGATTTCCCCCCATAGCAGGATAGTCAGTCCTACGTATGGCGGCACGGTCTATTCGGGGCTTGAACCCATGACGGGCATGTTGTTAAGTCGTACGAGTTGACGACTGTACCATGAGACCGGCTAAAACATGTAACATATACAATTGGTAAAAGCTTATGTACTATCCCCATAAAATCTCTTGGTCCGTTTTTTATATTTTTCTGACGTCTGCATATTAAGATGCATTTGATAATATCAACCCACACGATGAAACCCCTAAACAAGAAAGCTACATTCCATGTCTCGTTAATACAATTATGGTACAAGCGTATACCTTTTAGTCAAAAATGACGAGAGCGAACGAACGAACGAATCACTTGCCACAAATACTTTCCACCCATTCCCGGTTCCATTCTAGTCACCAAGTGAAAAGCGTACCATTTGTGAAAAATATACTTTGTAGCAAAAGGTACATATGATCCGTACAGGGGGGGGGGGGAAGATCACTCAACCTGCAACATGAAATTAAATACAACGTTCCTCCTGTATCGGCACCGTACCTTCTGCTTACTTCTGCTGCCCTCACAGCAAAACGTTACATGCTAGTTTGTGTGCACATTTGTACAGACGCTTCTATTCATTGTATGTGTGAATAGTAAAAAAAACGAAAACGCATAAAACCTATTTGCAGTCGTCTATCAACATGGCTACCATTTGGCACAAATGTTTCCCGTGCACTTTCTCGAATCCTCTGGAGAATGATAAAAGTTTGCCACGAGATGTATCCAATATCCTGTTGCAATATTTCATGATCGATTGAGCTGCGTTGCTCCGCTTTCTCCATAGTTCATCAACACGAACACGTAGCAAATGGGAAAGAAAAAGAAAACCACACAAAGAGCGTAGTATGGGCAAAATTTACGAAAAACTTCCTAATTGATAAGTCGAGCACCGTGCCCGTGCCATATCGGATCACCGGAAGAACATGAAACCATCAAATGATCGGTACATGTGCGAAGAGAACTACCCATGCTCAGGAAGTTTGAGGTGTACCCTTTAGCCCTTTGACAAGGCCAAAGGAATGACACATTCCACATGCAACGGTTGGCACAGGGTACGACCCTCCCAAACGCACACTCGCAACAGTATGTACCGAGAAAATGAAGCTACACAAGCGATCGACGAACATAACTCGTTCGGTTATAATTCATCATCTTTTCGCACAAAACCTGCCACCGTCCAATGGACAGCTCGCATTGGGATTTGTAGCACATTGTGTGCACCGTAATGGTGTGTGCCCCTCTCATGCACATTGGCGGAGCCGTTTGAAACTGCTCCAGGGGGAGTCTATGGTTTAAAACACGTTCATCAGTCACTTGTATCGGTGGGTTAACTCGGGAGTTTGGCAGGGGCTCCCAAAGTTCCAGTTAGTGTCGTGTTGTATTTCGGGTTCCATCGGTTCAATTTGATGGAAAGCCATAGCCACAGTGTGCGGACGAACGAGCGAATAACAATGAAAAATTTAAATCATTCCCATTTGGAGCTTATTTTCATCTTTTTTTTTTGTAAACCCCCTAAATTGCACTCCAGGCTATAACTCCAATTTCTCGCCCATCTACACACCACAATAGCGTGCTGGATGCGTTATGCATTACCTACCAACCCGTTGCGATGCACTTTTTTCCTGCTGACGAATTACATCCCGAGATATTTGCAAGCTTGCATACTCGTTGGATCTCGTTCGTAGTTTCCCTGTATCCACCTCCAATGCCGCTGGGATGATTTAAGATCTTGGAGCCGGGTTGAAAAAATCGCACCGATTTCGAACCCGTTGCACAATATCACCTCCCCCGGATGCAATGAACGATTGGGTGGATGTGTCGGTGTAAGTGTTTGCGTGTGTGCGTTTCTGCGTTTTAGGGTGTGATGAGGAGCACTTTCGAGTGTCATATTGAGCACTTGCACTGTGCGGTTTAGTGCTGGCTTGGGGCATGATTTATGGTACGGAATACGTAATGGCGTCGAAAGTTGTCCAGCGTTTCTCGTGCTCGCCGGGGAGATGGTCAGCCCATATCGATGATTTACTGTAACCGAAACTCACCCACCCTTCGGTATGGTAATGTGCTGTGTGAGAGTAGTGCGAGGCAGCATCGTTGCGATCATTTGTAAAACCATTGACCGGTGGGGGTGATGATAAAATGGGCACACACAGCAACCGCAGTAGCATTAGGATGGGCTTTGGAGTCCCTTTTATGAGCGGCGCTCGGTATGCGTTGGTGTTTTTGTCAATGATCCATACATTTGTCAACAAAATCGTTTGCCGAAACGGGTTGTATCCGCTTGTTGGTCAACATTATGACCGCGTGACACCGTGTTGAATGGTTCAATAGAGAAGTTACTGGCGTTAGCTTCGGTGGAGAGGATTTCAAATAATGCAAACTTAAATCAACGGAAAATAATTTCTCTCGTAGTTTTATGGTAGAATAATTAATAAATTCAATTACAGATCGGGACAACCCTTTCCGCATATTCCAGCAACCAAAAAGTTGCAACAGAATCTTGCTAATGTTTGCTTAATTTTACGACATCTCATCATCATTATTTAACCCACTCTACTGAAACGTCAGCTCTCTTCGCCAGCACGCTCGGTTTTAATTTGCTAATGACGAGTTAATATGAAATGTTACCCAAGAAGATGATTTTCTAATTACATCCTGCTTCCTTCTGCTAGCAACCGTCAGCAGCGTCGCTTTGAAGATTGACCTCCACCTTGCCATTGAGACTTTCGAAGCTCTCGCATGAGCTCCTTCACCTTCCCCCAGGCATTCAGGCGTTCGAGTGTGAAGAGTTAACGAAGCGTTCAAAATAATCGTCTTAGTCTACGAGTTGCATTGTGGGCTATGGGTACGGAGCGACATCCGGCGGCCACTTACATGCCGCGCTGGTTCCATTCGTTGTCGGCAAGTCATCACGCATATCGTAAATCTTATTCATTTGGATTAACTCAAATTCTGGCAGTGTGCAGTCTTTATGATGAAGAGTATTTTAAAGTAATGAATTATTTCTGTAAATAAAAAAACCCACATAAAAAACACACCTATACTATACTGATCGCTGATACCGTCGCTGCTACCTATGTAAGTTAACGCAATTCTGCAAAGTTCATTGAATAAGTTTCTAGAGAAAAATGAAAAAAGCGCGATTTCCGGCACGCTTTTTCAGCGAAGCTGTATGTATCCGTTGTATTTTGTTTAGCCCAGATTTCCTTTTATTTTCCTTCGTACTTGGAAAAAAAAAACAAAAAAACACACCAAACGGTGAAGCCGTCTCTAAATCTCGTCACGCATCAACATATCTGAGCTCGTGGCCACGTACTGTCCAAGAGATCGGGAACGGGGGAAAAAAAACATACACCCAGAAAAAGATTCCCCGTTTCTGGCTAGCCCAATGTTCATCCCTTTCCATCCAGAACGTCGAAACATCCGGTTTCGATTTGCGTATTTCGGAAAAATTTATTCAATAACCCACCGAACCAATGGATCCTGCACGGCGCAAGGAAAGAAGCCTGGAAACGGTAGCCGGTGTCGGCGTGTGTTTTCGAACCGATTGCCCTGAAACGGAAGAGCCTACAAATCAATTCGTTTCCAATTCCAATCCGCCAAAGCTTTGTGTGTGTGTGTGAGTGTTTATCTATCTGGGTTGGGTGTAGTGCAAAAAAAAATCACCTCGATCGCCCGTTTTTTTATATCAGCGATATTTTGACACGCAGATTTCGGTTGCTTCTTTCGCTGTTCGCCTTTCAGGGTGTGTGTGGGTGGTTGAGCTCTTTTTTTTTTCGTTGGTTGTTGCGCTCCCCAAAATCTTCTTTGTCCCGTCGAGCGTAAGCCCTTTCGGCAGTTGCGTTAAATTGGTGTCGGAGTCACGTTTTGCTTTTGGCAAGGGAGAACGCAAGATTCGCTCGATCCAAATGTCTTCGATTGATTGATCTCGTTAGGCTGACGCGCGACACGTGAAGGCGAGAAATTGCCTACCGAAGGCAGAAGACCGATGGAAGCATTTATTGATTGCAAGATGACCAGTTTTGTGGAGGGAAGAAACCAAAAAAACAAGGCAACCAGTAGAGTTAAGCTCTGATTGGGGTGATACCTACCATATTCTAATGATGTATTTGAGGAACAAAATGGGTGGGAACAATATGAGCAACAAAACGATGACACCAATTCAGAAACGTGATCCTCGACATGAATTATTATATTACTCATTTATCCATCGTATTTTGTTTCCAACATTTTACAATCGGTGTGCAACATATTTTTGTTTGAGCATCATGTCTCCTGCTCTTTGTATGACTATTGCACCTACCACTTGGAAAACAAAATACTGCTGTAACAAAATTATTCATACAGCGATAAAAAAAGTCATTTCCATCGGTTTACTCTTTTGCTTTAACGCAAAGTTTAAAATCCATTTCCGACTTTGTACTTTCCCTTTACTCCGTACGCTACCGACTTCCGAGCACTTCCAGAAATTTATCGACCCGCGATTACCATCAACGACCACGCGACCAGCGGAAATCGGACGTACACTGCCACCCTTTCTCCCCGGAAGAGTTGATTAAAAACAAATGCTACATCATTAATAATTAATACATCGTCTACGCGTGATCGCTCTTACATTCCCTAACGCCGCACCCTGTCAGTTCGGACCGTGCGGCACAACATTGAGCGGACTTCATTAAATAATCATTGGCCGCGTTTCGGTATTCGGCGTTTGCTTTCCTGCCCCCTTTCCCGGCCTCCGATTAAAACCTTCCGAATGATTAATCCCAACGATGCCAAGACATCCACTGTTAGAGTTCCCGAAACGGACGGCATATACGCTGTGTCCACGACAGTGAAACGATGGCGGTACAATCGACGACGCCGTTTAAATGGCGATTAAATTTGATGGCATCGATTATTGATTTCGGGTTCGATGCCCACGGGCGCCACGGCAGGGGTGATGGAAGCTAGGAAAAGGATCTTTCGGCAATATGATAGTTACAAATCAAATCATGTCGGGTCCGCCCCGCGACAACAAATTCGTTCAACGCTTCAAAGGCATCGGTTGCCGCCAGTTGTTTAGCATGTTTAACGGGACGGAATCGCTTTGTCGGTGAGGCACAATTATAGAAAGCCGAGGCAGCTTTGTGTGGTCCTTAATGTTGCGTAAGGAATATATTTCTTTGCTTTTGTGCAGGATAAAAAGAAAACAACCTCCAATGTAGTTGTGCCACCCAGTCTGGCTGATCTCGTTCGGTTTGAGTGGCTGTCATGTATACAAATTAATTAGCTGCCTTTTCGTATGATTCTTTCGTTGTCTAATTAGATACGATCTAGTTTGCTCCTTTCGCTTCTCAGAGGTGGTATCATGAGATTTCCTGATTGAACTCTTTTAGACGTTCCACATTTCACACGTTGCACTAGAAGGATGATAATATATCATACTTTGTTATATCATTTGTTGTATCTTTATTTGAACCCTTTGACCAAATTTGATTCATCGTAAGGCAAAATTCATTCGAGCAATTGGTTCATCATGTGTTATAATTATTAACCAATTATTATGCCTGACTAACGACAGGTGTTTGGCCCGCCTGGTGGTACAGTCGTGAACTCCATGTCCGTCTTGAGTTCAAGCCCCGATTGGACCGTGCCCCCGTACGTAGGACTGACTATCCTGCTATAGCAAACAATAAATCACTGAAAGCCAAAGTCCACTAGTAGTGTACAGGCATGCCAGGCCTTGACCGACAACAGTTGTTGTGTCAAAGAAGAAGAAGAAGTGCAATAGATTTAAAACAGTATTATTATCAAATGAAATACCTTCATATTATAGTCGTTCATGTTTCAATTACAAAAATAAAACATAAGTAAAATTAGCTTTTTTTAGATTTTGCTCATTTTACCGGAAAATATTTTCATTAAATAAATTTGTCTCATAGAATCATCAACTCAAAATCAACTATAAAAGGACTATCGAGATGAAAATGTATTCTCTCTTTGGCAATCGATAGATTTGGCAGCAAAAGAAAAGCTTTAAAAATACGTTAAAAAATAAGGACATTGGCTGTTTTCGTTATCCATTGAGAATATTGAGAAATTGTGGTTTTTTCTTTAGCAGAACAACATGACAGGCATGTTGTTAAGTGGTATTAGTGGACGACTGTACCACAAGACCGGCCCAAACTTAACGTTTATAGTCGTAAAATATGTTCACAAAATTACACACATTTACCCCATTTTCTTTGAACTTGTTTATACAATGAACCTTGAATTATATATTGAACGAAGTGTATAAATACATAAACAAACTATAACCACTTCATATTAGACTTTAATACCCTTTAAATTAATTGGATTTCCAGATCCCTTTCCATCATACACACGGTGCACAAATATTCGTTCTTCAAAAATCATCCTTTCTAGCCCTTGAAAGCGGCAACCAATAATATCTAGCCCAACATCAATCATCCGTGCTTGAAACCCATTGCCCGATTTTCAACCATAAAACTCTTCGTGATTTGTGTCCGAAAAGTAGAACGCTACGCAACAGCAGCAGAAAATAACAAATCTCATAAAAAAAACCTAGTCGGTCCCAATCTACTTGAACAGATTTTTTACACATCAGTAGACGAGAACAAAGATGAATCGACCAAAGTATGGTCAGTATGGCGATACGCCGTCCCAGGCCGTCTGTTGTTTTTCGCACCGCAAACGTCCCAACACGATTGCTCGTTTTGCTACTGAGTTTTCTTTTCTGACCATACAGGATTGAAAAACAGGGCGCCATTTGCCTCCCACTAGAACATTGAAGTGTGTGCAACGTAAGTGTACAGCGTTTGGCTGTGGAAAAGTTTGATTTTTCTAGACAACTAAAAATAGGAAGGATTTTTTTCGCTCACTCACTGTCACTCTCCTCCCATTACAGCTGTGAAGCAATGCCTATTAGCTGATCGTCTAGTAGTGTGTTGAAATGCTTTCTTCTGTTAGCACCCTGGCCTGCATGTACTTCTCGATCAAGGAACGCAAAAGTTTCATCATTTCGCACCCAAACGCATCGTTTTGTTTGCCATCAATCAACACAGCTCGCCCGAAAATATGCCTATGTACACGTACGGTTTGAGCACATTCTTGCAACATGCTGGTCAAAAAAAAGAAAAAGAGAAAGACGGATGAGAAAGAGAAGAAAAATAAGCTCATGTATCGCACCACAACGCTGCAGGAAAAGTTTTGCCAGTCCGAACTTTTATTCAACGTTGGGAAGTTTCCGTTTTCTATTCTCATGTTTATTCCTTGCTTTTTTGTTTAGCATTCCCCAAAATGCTTACATCCTCGTAGCAGCAAAAGCTCGTAGCAGGAAAAACGACCCAGCCACCAACAAAGCACTGATTTTCTTTTAAGAACATTGCCCACCAACAGTTTCAGCATTGTTTGCGGGTACTTTCACTCGGTGGGCAAACATTTGCGCCTTCCGGTCGCGAACACACGAGCCGGAGAGAAAGTACGCCGAAACAAGACTTCCAGGAAGCCTGCAACCCCGAAAGCTTGAAAGCTTGATAATAATTAATCTTATCGAATGAAAAACATGCCCCAGCACGGGTGGAAAGCATCAGTAACAGCTACTGCTGCTGGTGCGGTACAATGGCAGCTACCAAAAGGCACAATTTGAAACGCACAAGATGTATTTAGGGGAACGAAAAAAAAGCACGAACATTTTACCAGCAAAACAACGAATCACTGACTGAAAAAGCTGCCTGCGAGAAACAACAAAGCCACCATACCACTGCTCAGACAACCTCAGCTTGGCGCGGGCATGGTTCGATAGATAATTGGCTGATTAGAGGTGATCGGATTTCAAAGGGAGGCAAAACACCGCCACTGTTGTTATCGTTCGGGGGCAGCCGTTTTACTACAACAACCGAACTGAACCAAAATGCGCCAAAGCAAACGAACCGATGGTGCTGATTTTATTCGAGCGTTTAAAATTCATTAATCCTTCTTCAAGTTCGAATGATAGTAATCTGCAGCCCGTCAACGTGCGGTTGACAGGCGCCTGACGAGACGAGAAAGTAAAGCTCGTAGACGGTGAAGCGGATATCAGAATTATAATTCAACCAAAATAATGTCCCTCTTCGTATAAACACCTTCGATGGGCCTTTCAACCATAGCCATGGGATCTGTTCATCCAGGCAGCCCGACTCAGCTTGACAAACGTTCGTAACTGATGTTTAGATTGTACCTGTCCAAACGAATCAGTGTGCACTCGTCAACTCCTTTTCAAAGGCCCGTGTGTTAGAAGCGGGCGAGTTTTGAGGTTTTTGGAGCGTCTCTGGATGCGACCGTTTTCCAGCTCATTGGCACTAATTCGGTGCTCTGGTGACACAGCGACACGGATCCGGAGTGAAGTAACCGATACTGCTCAGTAACCGCACACTCAGCTTCCAATTTCCAACATCATTCAGCGTAGCGAACAGTGCTGTGCGGTCGATAATAGAGAGCACTATTCGGTGTGTACTTATCTTCTAACCAAAACCCCTACTACACACGGATGCACTCAAGGAAGATACGCAGACAAGTGTCGTTTAGCAGTGCCTAAGCCTAGCTAAAGCCTCTGGCTTTGTACGGAGACGCGTTAATGTAGCGGTTAATCGATTGCTTAACCACATTTTACCATCAACCACAGCACGTTGACGAGCGGCATTCGCTGATTCTTGGAGATGCGAGGCGATGTTTCGCTGAGGTTTGCAAATTGACCACGGGAGATACAGATGATGCTGTACTCCTGTAATAGTAGTAGTATATTTGTTCCTAAGGCCATTACAAGTATTGGCACTCAAGCATGGCACCGAGCAAACAAGCAAAGGTATTTCATTTCCGACCAGAAGCCTATTTCCGCTCGTGTATTACGTACGGTTCAACGTATCGCATCCTTTTGCGGTGTTTACTGTTTAATGTGTAACAATTTCATGCCCGCTTAGTATTGGAAGTCAGAAAAAGGGACCGGAAATAGATTTTGCAACCGGTGAGCATCCACATTCCCGACTGCTTCTCGGGATCAATTCACTTAGAATAAATCCATCCTTAGACTGTTGTTCATATTCCCATTTTAAGATGGTACACATTTCTATTTCATAGGCGTATTAGTATTACATTGTTTAAAACACTCCAGACACGCTTCCTAGGCAATCATTTGTCTGAACAATAGGTCTAATGGTCTATGTTAACAGATCGAAACAAACATAATTCATCATTTGTTCGTTCCGAATGTAGCATTCTCAAAACGAGACATACATTGTAAATATGCTTTAAATAAACAACAAACACACAGGAAACGATTTCCTCCCCATCGCAAACCATCAATGAACGTAACGTACATCGAAGTGGATCCATATTTTCTCTACTATTGAATGGCCTTTTCTCCCTTCCTCGCAGCAACATGGGAAGAAAAAGCGCTAATGTCCAACGGTTGGCCTGATGAGCTGCTCCATACGGCACTTAAAATCAACCACCAAATGTTATCCCGTGGATCGGATTGAACCTAGCAGCCAAACCACATACACACACACCGCCCGGAAATGGATCAATTTCGTTCGGACGATTCAACAAAAAAACCCGATCAACGAATCGTTTTGTGTTTCCTTTTTTTCGGTTGGACTCATAAATCGACGGTGATTGCGGGTTGATTGAAATAGGAACTAATCACACGAACCTTCCAATTGGTGCACAAATCTCCATCTCGGTATGAATCCAGCCAACGTAAGCGACACTCAAAGGTGAAAGGCTAATTGACGACAGAGCGCGAAGGGAATGTTCTTACCAGATGTGTACTTGGCCGTGCCGCAGCATCACTGTCATCCCAGGGCACTGGGGCGGGTACTCGTAATCCCATGGGTTTTGGAAAACAATTCGTACGACAGGCGCAAGTGCCTTCAGGGGGCTAATTTCGGTGTCTCGTCTTTCCAATTATGGCACGCACATACACACATGTGCAACGCATAACTGTCAGATCCGGATAGAAGGTGGGAGAAAGAGGCCTTCCCCTCGGGACGCATGTATGATGCATGTTTATGTCTTAAAACAATAAACAGCGACCGCCAGCCGGTTTTTGGTTGGTGTGGTGATGACGGATATTTCGATGTATTTTCCACATCGCTCCCGGCAATGATTGTAATGGCCACTTTTGTTGAGCGTTCTAAGTACAGCTTCGGATGGTGATGGGTTTCTTTTCTTTACTTTTTTCGGTACAAAACCTCCCTTCCAACATCGAAAGTGGTGATTTTTGGGAATGTTTTTTTTTTATCGTTCTTTTCGTTCCATTCTTTCCAACAACTGCACTAAAGCAAGCATTCACACGTTCCCATGGTTAGCAGCGTGTGAGGACGTCATCCTACAGAACAGCCGGCTGTAGCGTGTTCGATCGCGAAGGTCTCCCCAAAGCCAAAGCCTATGTCAGCTTCTGGTTTGCAGTTCTGCAAATTCCGGTGATTGGAATGATGTTTCATTTCGAGTAATTACAAGCGTGTATTACCGACCGTTGCAAAATGGATCCCAAGCCGATGGCGTAGTTATGAGCGCTTTATGATTGCCCGGGTGCAATAAGCGGTGAATGATTTGCACTGTGCTTCGGATCGTTCATCGCGCTGGAGAATGATGCATGATGAAAGATTTTTACAAACAAATTACTCTGATGAATTGATCTTACCGAGAGGTTGGACGGTATGATGACCCTTGCAATCGCTGTTTATCCGTACTAGGGCAGCATCGTTCAAAGCACACCATCAATCATGCAGCAGGTTGTGTTGCAATGGTGGTTTTAAAAGCCTTGTTGAGGCTTGTTAAAATCTACTCACAGAAATGATTGCCAGCCGTGTTTGTTAAGCTCGAAGTATGAAGATTGCCTTGTAGTTTCTTTGTAGGAATGCTTTTAGTTGAGTTAACATGTCGAATGACATTTAAATTGGTACGCCGTTATGGGCAAACGATGGTAATTAGTTCCAGCCCATCGAGAGATTGCAATCTATTCTAAGAAATGAGCCAATTACCTGATGTCAGTTATGCTGAACTCTAAACCAATAAGACCAGTTATTTGAATTGATAATCTTAGAAACTGAGCTGTTACGTACCATTCAAGAATCTTGGGAGCTTGATCAAAATGAGGAAAATGAAAAAGCATTTCCATACTATCAGTTGCTTTCTATCTTATCATACAACCTGTCTCTGTTAGGTCGTAACAAACGTACTTTGTCATAGCCCCCAGCAAACGTTTCTATCATCGCTATGATGTTCACACGCGTCTCGTCACCATCGCTTCATCACTTCCCACGAGAAGTGAGAGAGCGTTGATGTCCACTGGGCACCGTACCGTCGCACTGGCAATGTGGAAATTGATCGTGTACTGGACCGTCAAACGTTGATGGCACCCGGAAGCGTAAAGATAGCACCGTTCAATTCCTCCAACATCGAACAGGTTGATCGGTGACAAACTGGTTAACAGTAATCAAGCAACGCTGCCGCCGGAAGCGATGTTAGGAGTTTCGTTATCAGAACTCTCAGGTGCCTTCAGATTGCAAGAACGGGCGAGCGCGTTAGCAACACAATTTCCGCTTCGTTTGAAGGCTTATCCCTTCCGGGAGGATGTTTACGAGCTACGAATAACTGGGAATGTGATGATTGAGTAGATTGGTTCCACGTTTTAGGCTTGTGGAATTGTTTGAAATTTGTTGTTTTAATAACAATTATTGTTTTTTATTTATTTTCCCTGTAGTGATATATGAATACTAAATCATCCCTACTGTATTAGGTTTCATAATGGAATTGTATTCAAACAAAATTAGCTTTCAACAGAACATAATTCAATTTGTATGTTCTTAGTTTAGCATTTATTGTTTGAAAGCATTGTGATTTTATTAGAATTTAAAATATTTTAAATATCGTTGTATGGCTTAACAGTTCAGCATAAAATACTTCACAATTTCATCAGGATGTTCACTGGAATTGTTTTTCTATCATCTTCATCCAACGATTGTAAATTTCAGCATAAATAATAAAAAAATTAAACACAACACAACATATGATAACACATTCTCCTCAATTTAAAAAACCTTCATGCTCCAACTCGCTTGTCTTGACCCCTCCCAAAACAAAGCTGTCACATTTCCATTACACCTGTGCAAATATTAATCATCTGAGTAATATCGCTCAAACCGAATGCCGCAAATTCACCATTGCCATCGTTTCTATGAAATCATATTCTTTACCTAAATCCTTATCAAAACTCGAGCTTCAAATGTAGCTCCAGCTACGTGTGGACAGATGACACCGCATGATGGATGGCGTCTATGCTAGGCCCACTCTCAGACTCATCGAAAAAGAAAATCAACTCCTTCAACCAAAAGTACCAAAACACACTCTTGTTCCCAGACGTATGTTGATGCCGTATCCAGCTTCACGGACAGTTTTACACAAGCCACCGGAAAAAAGCTCCCGTAAAGCTGTAGCGCTACAGATGGCGTAGTACAAGCAGCGCTGTGTTTGGTTTTTACAATTCAGGCGCACTTTTTTACCTCCCTCCTCCAACACACTTTGTTTTCTGTGCCTTCTCAAATATAATTCAATATTTTATCATCACCACTCGTACACCCGCACTTGTTCACGTGCGTGAAAATTACGTTAACACTAATGGTGCACAGTCGTTGCTTTACTTTCTTCCCATTCAACCTCGCCTTGCGTGAAGTGGCGAGAAGCTGCTGATCGCAACGTAGGGCAAGGAAATTTGACTAACGAAGTGCTGTGTTTTGTTTCAAACAAGTGCCGCTGTTCCATTTGCGTCGTTCAATTTCCGTCTATCCTCGCATCTCTTGCGTTGAAGCGGCAGTGGGATGGGAGAGTGAATTTTTATAATATCCTTTCGCATTTCTTGGGCTTTAAACTTTTGCCAGCCCCAACGACGACTTATTCGCAATTCAATTCCGTTCTGCAAGGTAGTTTCGCGCGTTATCTTAAATTGTATGCCATCTTTTGGGAAGCTTGCAAAACACAGATGCGCGCAGTACGTTTGCTGTTGCTCTCGAGCCGATTGCAATTAAGCGAGCGGTAGTTACCGGCAGAAGCCAGTTTTGTACGCCAAACCCTATTGGCCATATTATATTTTATTGCATCTTATCGTTAATGGCTGTGGCTCCGTGGTGTGTCTGGTTGGGGGAAAAGTTCACTTCTGTAATTGAACCACGCCGTTTATTTGCTACTTTCAAAAGCATCCTCTTTATGAGCTGAATTTAATTTTTATTTCATCCTTTCTCTTCTCTCTTACAGGTAAGCACACGAAAACGGCATAAAATAGGATGGCAGGTAAAAATGTTAGGTAATTTGTTTGGAAATTATTTGAAGAAATTACTTGCGTGATTTCTTCATACCAAAAAGTGTCAATCAAAGCGAAGAATGTGGTTTTCTTTGAACATTATTCATAGCTTAGCAAATGTTTTCCATTGTTTCATGTTTTCAGAAGCCGTATTAAGCCAAATACACTCCACAAAAAATCATGAGACATATTACCCTGACATCAAGTACATATTTCATGTTGAACCTTACACTCTTCCATGCAAATTATTTAAAGCCTCCTGGCACTAAACCCGATGGTGACCCACTGGGACTGTGGGTTTTACATTTTTCTCAAAATGTCAAGGCAAAGCAGAACGAAACAAAACAAAAGGAATGTGAAATCTTCGCAGGAGTTTCGTCGCTAGCCGACCCTCCGATGACAGGGTTGAGGAGAGTGACGAGCGAGGTTCATTTCTCCCACGGCAGCGCACGGCACGCTGTGC
The DNA here is from genome assembly GCF_017562075.2 of Anopheles merus. Classification (NCBI taxonomy): domain Eukaryota; kingdom Metazoa; phylum Arthropoda; class Insecta; order Diptera; family Culicidae; genus Anopheles; species Anopheles merus. The sequence continues at coordinate 41,648,517 of NC_054084.1, forward strand.
CCACTGATTGACAGGCTCATTTCAGGGGCTGCGTAAAGTACTGCGACAACGGCGTTGCGTACAGAAGTGACACGCAAATAAACGATACACGCCGCATGTCGATATATTGACGCAAAAAGTGTCATTAGCGGTTTGGGTTTGGTTTTTCAGGGCTATACCAAAGCAAATTATTGTTGTTAAAGGCAATGCTAATTAACATTTTATAAATATTGCTTCATTTTATACAAAAGCTCACTATTTGTTTGGCGGGCGCGTTTATCGAAAGTAAACTAATGAAAATTCAAATTCATAAGCACCATGTGCGTTTATTTTTCATTTCAATCCCATTACGTTGCACACTAGCAGAGTGCCATCATCAAAGTCCTAAGCAAACAATTCCATTCATAAGCTATTAAAATGGGAAACAAAAAAGCGATACCTACCATTCGCCTTTACAACTCAAAAACCGAACACACACACACACCAAACCAGACAACAAATCAAACCGCACTAGCTCAATAGAACTGTTTACATTGCATGGAAGTGTCACTGCACTATACAAATACATCACAGCGAGGGGAAAACAGGCACCGGGTAAACGTTATTTATGTTACCAATTTTCTCCCAATTTCCTTCCCACAGCGCTTGTTTGCGGAAACACACACACAGAAAAAATGAAAATGATGAATTTCCCTTTACGGCCTAAAACATACCATCCTCGAATGGTTCCAACCGGCTCGACGTGAAGTGTGACATTTTCCAATAATAAATAAACATTTCCAATCGCCAGCAGGAAGGTGGAACAACAAACCCTTTTTTCTTGGGTTGGAAAAACAGAAAAACACAATTTTCCAATAAACGTTCAATATGGCATCATCAGCATTTGTTCTCTTGCTGATTGTAAGGGAACAAAAGCATGTGATGTGAAAATTGACGCTTTGTTTTGCTGCTATCGCTGCAGGCCGATGGTGATATATTTTTTATTCTGTTTTATTCTAGCTTGCATAAAACATTTAGAACAATAAAAAAGTCTCAAAAATGTACAAAAAAATAAACATCGACTTAAATTTCCATTCAAACGGAAACGAGTAAGAACGGAACAATCATCAAGAATGTTCAGCAATAAAGACGAAGGGAAATGAAACACACAAAATGACGAGGAAAAACAAGGACAAACGAAAGCAGAAACAACGAAGGACCACATAAGAAGGAGAGAACGTTTGAAAAATGTGTCCCCCTACCGAGAGAATGATAAAAGGGTTCCAGCAGCAAGTTCGGAAAGCATGTGACAAAAGCAAAAGCAGATAATTTGTGCCTCTGCTGCTGCTGCTGCTGCTGCTGACCTTACCTTCTAGCGCCGTTCAACCTTCGCGGGAATGCACCCAAACACGGATTTGAAACGGAAGTGGGTAATGCAACGTGGAAAGAGGAAAAGGAGAGATTGAGAAAAAAACGCTCTAATCGTGAGCAAGGAGTCGGTATCATTTTGGCCGTTTCCCACGCCCTTAATTGAGTTATGAAATGTATGATTGTTTTCGTTGGTTGTTTTTTCGATTTTGAGCGCCCGTCTGTGTAGCAAATAACGGAAAATGTCTACTGCTTTTTTATCCGGTGTGAAAAAACAGCATTGCACGAATTAGATGTCACTCCATAGCCACTTGTTCTGGGGTGAGAAGAAGTGAAACGAGTTTCAGACAAAGAATGATTATTATACGAAAAACAAATGCAAAAATCCAATCCGTTGGTCAAACACGTGCTAGCGTTGCGCAAATTTGGCGCTCACGCATACGATACGCTTTCCTTTAGCAAATTACCATAGCAACGGAAAGGAAACATAGAAGGATGGTTTTAAACGTTTTTTTTTTTGCGCTCCCCGGTTGAAGTGGCGCTTTGTTGCAAAAAAAACTACAAAAAGAAATCCCCCAAATCGCCCAGCTTAGTTTCGAAACCGACTGTTTACTTTCGCTTCCGAATATAACTCAATCACTGTAGGCCCACCCGCTGATTCAACATCTTTTGTGCTGTCCACTTCACTATAAACAAAGTCTGCTCGGGAATAAGAAAACACCCCGTTGCAACATCAAGGTTGTTATAACTGTGTCTGCGTAGCGTGTGGCACTTTTCCTTTTGTTTGTCATTTTAATGTCCCTTTTGTAAATAGCACAGCAAGCTCGTTGAGGATATGTTTTCATTTCGCTTTCCTTCAATGACCGACCCCGGGGAGAAATTAAACCGACTAAATACCAAAATAATGAATCCATAAAGCTGATGCAGCAAACTATTCCATTTTTTATTCATACACACTTTTTACCGCCCAGCACGTGATCGACCCCCCATCAATTGGACCGCTCGCTGGCGGGAGCTAATTTGATGCCCCGCTATTTCTTTTTTTTTATGCTACCGTCTTCTGCTAACCCGGGATATTCGTTTTCTTTTACACCAATTCTCGAACCTGCTCACCCCGCTCACACTCATGGTGTGGAAATATCTTAATCAACGGTTCTTGTGGTGAATCGCGACCGCGTGACATTTATTTATATTGATCCGGTAAGATATGGTGAATGGTCGATCCCAGCTCCAGAACCACTGCAGCAGACGTCGGTTAGTGTTTGTTGATGTAAGCGATTGTGAATATTATTTTGCAGCTCTACCGCAGCCGGGCTTTGCATTCGCGCTGCATTGTTTACGATAACGCATATCTTATCCCCCTTTTTCCATGCTGTGCTCTGTCTGGATCAACTCGATAGCTCACTTCTCGGCGAGCACAACACAAACAGTCCCAACAGTGGCAGTGGCACAAGGACTGTAGATGAAAATACCAAGCCGATAAAGCTACCGGTAGTTTGATGCACCATACGCTCAAGAGTTGAAGGAACTTAATTATGGCGATAATAAAATTGACATTTCCATCGGGAGTGTGGATTCTGTAAGGGGAATAATTGAATTGATTGAAATTGCTTTTTGCCTGTAAAGAGACAAGATCTGGAACAGGACGGCAGTGTTACGAGTTCTTGCTGCCGCTTGGAACGATAAAACCGAACGATATCATCATCAAACTTTCAAACGATAAGAACACTGGAATTACTTTTACAACCTGCCCAGAGCTTATCCCTTTCATCGCTCCCCATCTTAAGGGATGCTCGTTCTGATGCAACTGTTTGCTTGAGAAGCTGAAACGTAAAACAAACAGATCTCAAGAAGCTGCCAGTTGATCGTGAGTCAATCAATCATGCATCACTGGCCACACTGGATGCCGTGGTGTTTGCTGTCTGCTCATTTCGATCTGAGCATTCAGCTGGTTTCTAAGATGGATTGTGGAAAACGACGGGAATAAAATCTAGCCTCATTAATTACGTAAAACGACCCACGACGAGCCGGGCGGTAGGTTGGAATCATGCTGACGATTATACTAATGCTTCAAGACACTTTGATGTCCTATATGGTATTGGTGCTCTCTCACAGAACAGTCAATACCATTGCTGAGTAAGTTTATTGAGCACACACAGAAAATTCCAGGAGAATAAGTAATGTTCAATTTAAATCGTACCGAAACACGTCAAGGAAATTCAACATCAGCTAGACTGCCTATCAGCCACGCTCGAGTTGATCGATTTGTTTGACTTGCCTAACAAGACAGCTACTCTCGTGTAATATCTGCACGTGCACACCCCGCACCAGCATACATACACACACGCGCGTAAGTACACCGTCGTTCAAAGACGTTCAATAAAATAGGTTTCTATGTAAAAAAAACCATATGTCTGGTCTATCCGCAAAATAAAACCATTATTGCCCACGGGGATGGGCGAGTAGTATGATCCATCATGCATCGTGTGTCACTTGCATGTCCAGAGCCCATAAGACACGTAATACCAGACACCTCTCTGCGAGGGAAGTAATCGTAAGAAAACGATTGCCAATCCTAACAGTCAAACGATTTCCATACTTTCTTCGTACTGCGGACAAGTGTTTTATGTGCGAAGAGTGTGTCAGCATTGCTGGAGGTTAACCTCGTTGAGCCTTCGTGAAACTACCCGTCTCAAGAGGCTCTTCCTGGTATGAAGTCACTCGTTAGCAAACATATGAGTCGCCTGAAGATTCAAAAAGCCTTACCTCGCACGCAAACCGAGTTTATGGGTTGTTATTGTTTCGGTTGAATAGTTCCCTTTACTTTGGTGGAATATGAACACGAAGAACTTTCCCACTGTCAATCATCATTCCACCCTCGGAACCGTGGCATCATAATTTGTAACAAACACAATGGCGCACACACACACACAAACACACGGGCTAAATTGGTTCAACATCCTGTTCAACATTCTTGTCATTAAAGCATCCTGTTTTTAAAAGCTGAAACACTTCACCCCGAACACAATCGACTAACATGAAGATGCGCCTCCAAATCTACGGAACTCACGCGACAACACAATCCGAGCGCTCGGCTGCCTAGCCTGTGATTATCACACCGCATTTGATCGCACACCGAAATACTTCCAAGAAGAATCCAAAGGAGTGCAAATGGCACATGGAAGAATGCTCTACCGTGCCCGAGCCTGCCTGAAGCTGTGTGACATGTCACGCAATAAATGTGTCAATCACACTAAACTAATCGTTACCGGGCCCGGTTGTTTGTTTGTTTTTCTTCGCCCGAAGGTTCGGCCAAGCGCTCCGACGGTGTTTGGGCGTGCAGCGATAAAGACAAAACACTTCCTTTGCCCGTTTCCGGGCGGCCCTGTTCTGAGCCAAAGCCTTTTGCCTACATCGCGTCACGGTGACCGTTTCGGTTTGGCCGGCTAGTTCCGTTCTCTGGCCCACACATACTTGTGCTTTTTTGTGGGGCGCGAGGTTTCCGTGAACTTTGTGGTCCATTAGTGTTTTTAGGTTTGTGCTTGCAGCTCAATTTTGTTACGCCCTTTGTAATGTGTATGTGTGTGTGTGTGTGTGTTTTTTTTTTTGGGACCGGAAGCAGCTGAAGTGTTGCAGAAAGCCATGTTTATCGTACGGATGTGCGGAGGATTATGATCGACGACGTACAAAAACGTCGAACGATGGGGAAAGTTCTCCTGCCTTGCTGACGTCACGCGAAAGAGAGCATCACAGTATTTTATAGTTTTCCACACAAAACGATTCTTTACAGATGCGGATTGATTTGTTTTCCAGGTCAGTTAATAGTTTCCAATGCTAACATCATTATTTTAATAATGATTTTCGCTTGGTCATTTTCGCTCGATGATTTTTCTGAAAAACACCCATCAAGCGTTAAATAAAACTGTTAACATAGGAAACTGATCCGGAAATGAATTGAATTGCTTGCTTTAGCTTGTATAGCTTCAGGTACTATTTTTCACTATTCGTTGATTTACAATGTTTTTAACAACGTCAGCGCTTTGGAGTAGATTTTCAATGAATTAAATGGGGTGAAATTCCTGTATATCCACGGTGGTAACACAACATATCATCACTCAACTTTGGGATGTATTTCTTTTTTTTAATTGATGATCTGTCTAGGATATACTTTTGATGGATTCGTTATACAATTCGCATGTTATACAATGTTTTATTATTATTGGAATTCTTTTTCATGTTACATGTATAGGATTTTAACCTTATTTCTATCCATGCGACTTAAGCCGCTGGGAAACGATCTTCGTGCACAATATTGCGTTCCATTGTATGGGTGAATATTTTCATTTATTAAGTAATGCTACATATAAAGCAGATATTCCATGATCAAAGTGTCAATCAATTTTTGATTGCACTTGAGAAGGAGAATAAATTTCAAAGAATGCGCTTTTCTATTACTTTTGCTAAATGCGCTATAAAACGTAAAACGTAAAATAAAACCGAAAAATGTTACACATTCTGCTACTAGCTAATCATTAAGGTATAGTTTTGTATTATGCCCTTCATTGTATTTCAAAATATGTGTGGATATTTTTTTAAATAGTTTAATATCTCATCGTTGCAAATAGGGGTTGCTGGGGAAATATCCATCGCAGGAGCAAAACGCACCTTTCCTGATTTCCAATTAAAATCGTGTTTTAGTAGCGAAAAAAAAAATCGAGCAGCCAAAAGCGAACTAAAGTATGGTTATTTGGAGAGTTATACAGCTCTTTATACACAGAAATACAAAATATTAACAAAACAAAAACCTCAGGCGGATCGGACACGTTTCGATGTATTTTTGCGTGCCACTCCTATCAAGAGATACAGCTCCAAAACTCGATATTTTTATAGGTGGCATACATAGTTAATTCGAAGCAAAGCTTGAAATTGCAAATAACTTCGTAGATGGGTATGCACATAATACGTGTTTTAATCAAACATGTTTTCAACTATGAACTGCGGCATAACGCTTCCAGCAGATCGAGGCACAAAATGCATGAGTTAGTGCAGGGCAAACTGGAATGAGTTTTGTGATAGTTGTAGCATTTATTTTAGAGCGTTACCTTTTTATCTCGTTGCTTTAGTTCATTTTACCCCAGCCAGTACCAGACAAAATACATTCAAAAATTGATTTGTCTTGAAAATGATGTATATTCTTCTTTCAGTCACTTATTTATTACCATAGCAGGAAAGTCAGTTCTACGTATGGAAGCACGTTTCATTTGGGGCTTTAACCCATGACGGGCATGTTATTAAGTCGTACGATTGTACCACGAGACCGACTAAATGATACATTAATGGCTTTTATATCAAAACTGGCAACATTACATACTACATTACAGATTGCTACATTACACATTAAAGATCTACAGTAGAGCGCCGTTTGTCCAGGCTCATTGGGACTCAACCTTTCTTCTACAAATTGTAAAATTGATATAATTTACCTTTTTTTCGGTACATAAATATCAAAGAAGAAATATTTTTAAATCTTTTCAAAATCTAGCAAAGTTTACATTAGATAGTAAGTTTTTTAACTGGCTTTCTAATGTTTTTTCATATCAATTACACGAGGTAAAAAGTAACTTTAAAGTTTCTATAGCATTCTAATTCTTGATATTGTTCACTCATTTCCTTCTTGAAAACATGTAAGACCATCATAATCTGTCCACTATCCTTCCAGTACAGCAACTGTGTATGAAGTAGAACAGAATATGTTACACATTGTTCTGAATCTGTAAAATCGGTCTCGCTTTACCTCATATTCTCGTGCTAGAACTCCCCAATCGGTCGTTTCCGTCGCTTGCAGCGAGAAGGTTATTATTTATAAGAAAAGTTCAACCTCCACTGAGCTCCACCGATCCTAGCACGAAGCATAAGTGCGTACCGATGTTGCAGAGTATGTACAACGAGCTAAAGACCTACGCTTCATATGAAAAAGCTTACCGAAGGACGCCAGTTTGTCAGTGCGCTGTGGTTTCGTACAAGAAGAGCTGGAAACCACGGAACCACTGCTGCCTTCCTGTCAAGTTCCACAACCAGCTAGGCGCCCCGTGCTCCGTACGTGCTGGCCGTATAAGTACAAGTTTGATAATTTATAGCATACACAGATAATGGGTGAATTGATGTGGTAAATTGTTCATGCATCTTTCCTTCCGCTTGTTTTATCGTACCCGAAGCCTTGTAAAACCATCAAAGGGATACGTGTTTGGTAAATGTTGCCAAGGAAAAACATGACTCAAGTGTCATGATTCTAATTGTTCTCGATGCGTCCCGATGCGGCCATCACAGTCCGCCGGTGGGGTGAGTGGCGTGTAAGTACAGTATTTATTGTACCGAGTAGAGTACTTTGTAATGGAACAGTACACACAAAAACCAACCGCACACTTCACCCTCGAGGTAAGCAAGTTAGTTGTCATTCCAGTCCGATCCTTCTTTGAATACACATTGTGTGGTTTTGGTTTGTGTCGTACATGTGTGTGTGTGTGTCCATACTTCCTACTAAAGAAACATTTTCCTCAGTACAATGCTGTCCCCTTTTACCACTGATCTAAAAAGTTGACCATCTGCCAAATGTGGTGAATAAGCTGCGCGTTAAAGGCTAGTTCAAGCAGCCAAAGAACGAATGGTGAGCAATTTCTGCCAACTCAAATAGCCAACAGTACTACTACTTAACACGGCGTACTTATGGAACTGACAAAGTTTTCCTACATCTCTCTCCTAGTCCTTCCCCCCACTGCACCCAACATGGAAGTTTCAAGATGTTTTCGCCCTCCTTTTTTTGCTTGCCATTCCGAAAACGCAAACACTATTCAATTCCGATAATTACATTTTGACACCGGAAACGGCAAGGGGTCACCCGGTTTTTGCAAAGAAAACACAACTGAGCAGAGTAAACAATTTGCCAAAATGTGCTTCTCGCTAGGACTAAAACACTCATAGCAAAAATTGAATCTGACGCATGCATTGATCGCCAAAGAACACTGGAGGGAAAAGGTTTGCCCAACCCAAGGCTGCTTAAGCAAATGGGGAAGCTAAACTGTAGCTCATAAGTCAACCGGTGTTTGAGTGTGCATACTGTTCGCTGGAGAGGTTTCCATTTGGGTGGACAAACCTAAGACAAAAACAACAACAACAACAACAACACATGGTGGTAACAAAAACCCGGCCACTTTCCCCCTAAGGACAGCACATGATTGATATTTTGGTACAGCTTGGGTAAACATCTCACTTTAACACCCTCTTTGCTGTTGGATGTCCCACTGGTCATTGGGTAAACCGAAGCACCCGCACACGCAAGGACATGCTAACTGTCGTCCGAATGGTTTTGTTTTGCTTTTTTTTTTTGCAAAAAACTTGTTTATTCACTAACCGGGAGAAAAAAAAGTATATGACACTAAATACACCTCCACAATAGGTGGAAAACAGATCGATAGTAAGAGAGAGACAGAGAAGGAGAATGAACCTAAATAGAATTATCCTCGAAAGGCTAGGAGGCTTTCGAACCGGGTTGTCCCCTGATCGAAAGGCTTTTAAGGGTTGTCGACGTTTGTTTGACAGGCGTGTACAGTGAAACATAACAATGGGTACACGGGAGTGTCAGCATTGGAGGTAACCTTTTCTACACTCTCACCAAAGAACAACTTCATTCTTATTAGCTTCTGTTTCCTGCTAAGCCTAAAACTCACTTCCAAAGATAGAGAGCAGGGACATTCTGGGGAAGTTTTGATACGTTCTATGGGTTACCAAAGCGTTTGGGATAGAGTCCTTTACGGTTGAACCATTTCAAGCACCCACATTGAAGCCAATTCTTAAGCCGGTAGCAGTTTTATTTGTGGTTTTGCACAATCTTCAATCGGTCTTTTCGAGCATTTTGAGACTTTGTACGGTTAGAGATGGATGAGGCTATTTGGTTGGTGAGATAAATACGATTTCGTCGAAGAATGGTACGCCAAAACCCTTCCAAATAGATGTGATTTAGTGATAAACTCGGAAAGATGGGTAACGGCATAGCTTCAGACAATCAGGCTGTTAAGAAAATCATGGCATACTAGTTCTGCCGTACAGATTGCATGACTTTAGGCGCTTTCGGGTACTGATCGGTAGCCTTTGTTGCTCTAGTCGTAAAACTTTGCCAGAAAGTATGCAATTTGCATCACAAAATTACCACATTAACAACACCTTTCCGCTGCAAAGAGGGCGCACAGGGGGAAACGCTATTGTCTTTGCAAGCGCGTTCAAACACGATCCTTTAATTCTTGCTTGCAGCTTGAGTATGCAAAACAAACGCAAACAATGGCAAGCAACTTTCGCTACCGTCGTAAGACTGTGCTATGTTAGTAGTGAAGCTTTTTCAGACCCATCTCCACGGCATACAGTCGCACACACTCGCACATTCCAGAGAAAATTGAACGAAAATTGTACAAATACAGTACGGTAAGCTTGTGTATTCCCACAATACTAATCGTGCTTCCATTCAGCTGTTAGTAAGAATTTTCCACCCTTCCCAGCTTCGCCGAGAAAATGGCCCAACTGGCATCACGCTATTTGTTTAAAGGGACTGACTTTATTTGTCATAGTATTTATTTTTACATCTTACACTGAGTGTGTGCTGGGCGTGCGTATAGTTAGAAAAGGGTCCTGAGGTTTTTTTTGTTCACCTCTTGCATACATAGATGGTTCGTTAGGCTGCTAAAATGTGGAAGGATGGCATGATATCCGTGGCATGAGCAAGGCAGGAAAAGACAAGACGGTACCAGACGTCCACAAACACATACACACCGGATGCCAAATATGTATGCCAGTGGAGCCTTTTGTTTACCAAGATGGGAAGGAAAAGTGAAGAAATAACGTACCTTGGGCAAATGTTTGAATGTTTGCAAAGCGAAATGGCTTCGGCTGTGACGCATTGTTTTGTCGAGTGGACAAAGTGTAGCACGTGTCTCGGATGACGCATTATATCGTGCAAATAAAACGTAAGGTGAACGAGTTTATTTACGGTGAAAGTGGAGCTTTCATCAGTATTAAACAGACAATCCAATGAGTTTATTAATTAAATTAAATTAAATCAGTTATATGAGTAGAACGTGAATATAGAGATTGATTGCAATTTGTTGACCCTCTTCAGAACCTTTCACTATTTACGTTCCCACTGATCATTTCCCTTCCATTAGAAGCAGCCAAGCACTCCACATATCCATCTCATCCATCGCTAAAGACCACCACCGATCAGCAGCGTCATTTCAGCGCAACCGTAAAGGCTTTTCCCATGAACGTGACGCTTAATGACGGCTAAATATTAATTACCGTTGTCTAACCCGATCCGACCCCTGCAAAATGCATAACAACATGGACCACCCACGCCGCAATGCCGGCAACCATCATGACCCTCCCAGAACACCCACACTGTTCCAGCCGTATGCCAAAAGCGAGCCTTGTGGCAGCATGAAGGTTCGTTTAGATACGGCACCATCATCATTACCATCATCACCGCGGAGAACGGTGACTGCTATTGCTATCGCTTCACACGGGGGCATAATAAACACCAATGCATCGGTTTTGACACATCAGCACACTCGACACGGATATCCATGGAGAAGTGCATCGCTGACTTGGATGTCCCGGCAGACTGGCAGATCGGCGCAGTAAAGCTTTCTAGCACGGTAGACAACGGCAATGAAACGTCATTCGTGTGCATGAGCGTATGTGTGTGTGTGTCTTTGCGTATTGAAATTCCTTTCCAAAGAAGCTCCCGAGCAAATGGTAGACGCAACAGTACGAATGCAGCGATTAATACTCTCTTCGCCCTTTCCGCTGAAGTGCTCCTCCCGTTGACCCACGGATCAGCGAATTATCTTCGACTGCGTACCATGCAAGTGACGGAATGGATGAATCGCTTCAACCCAACCCGTTAGCGCGTGCAACGCAATGAAGAGGTTTCACATTTAAGACAAGCGTGTGCTCGAAAAGAGCTGCCCAATGCACAATAACCTTTAGTATGCCAAATCTGTGGTGAGTACTTCCTCCAAACTGTTCTGGCCCGTTCTGACCGGTGTCGATTTTCTACCCTTCTGTTTCGTTCCTGCACGCAGAGACGGTGAACGGATCTCTCAAGATGATCAGTTTGATTTAACGGTCAAACGTTTTACCGAAGATCGTGTGTGCGAGTCGCGTGGCACAGGAACCGTGGGAATGGTGCAACCCGAGAATCGGTTGCTCCCGGGCCAGTAGCTACACCTGGGACGATCGTGGGGCTCGAGAAATAATTACATCCTCCCGAAAGCCGTTCTACCAATCCCTCCGTGCTGTTTGTGTTGTCGTTCGTTCGTTCTCTGCGGCGAAAACGGGCGAGCAAACTTGAAATCTCGGGTTTGTTTTATCCGGTTTTCGGAGCTTACCGCGCGGAGCTTGGGTCTCTTGGGTTGTGATTAATTCTGTCCATGTTTCCGAACCAGTTTTGCGCCGGACCGCCGGAGGCACCGAAACTGCCGTACATGGTACGAGGACGATGCAACATCCGGTTTGCTCGTACCGATCCGAACGTTAATTAATTTTCGGAATGCAATAACTCTCCTGCACTCCCGGCAGAGGTCTCACCTGATTACCGTCAAGGGCTGTTGTAGATGCTTTTTGCAACAGCATTTGCCCTGACCAACCCCGGGGTACCATAATGGGAGCATGGTGCGGGATCATTTTGCCGTCCGTTCATCTCCGGCAGGACCGGGCCTTTTGTTTACCTTTGTCATCACTCTTGTGCTGTTGGGTTGCGTACGGGTATTTAATTTATGCACTCCAGCATTGCGATACACTTCGGAACGGATCGGATCACATCCCGTTAAAAGCTTACCGCTCAGCTCAGCTGTACTGAGATTGCAGTACGATGCGACAATCCATCTTCTTGCTCGGGGACAGGATTGTGGTTTTTTATTATTATTTGTAATAATCTTTTTCCATGCAAGGTGACACTTTATCCCGTAATGGAACAACAAAAAACACCGCAAGCTTTACTCTGGACATCACCTGCAGCACTATCCCGTTTATTATCTCAATCATCTTTTCCATCACAGCTAAAGCTGATTAAGACGAGCTTTCGATGGCCGAGCCTCTGCACTATCGCGATGTAGCACGCGGCACCTGTCGTACATCACACCGATAGGCTTCATCCACTCGAATCGAAACTGATGCTAATGGAACATGCCAAAGGGTCGTATGCATGTATGCAACTATTTTAGTTAACAGCATCACAATGCCCTAACTTCACATCGATGTAGAGCGCGCTGCCAGACACTATCTCTCAGCGCACCACCGCAATCATTAATTTTCATTCAAGCGCAATTTCATACCGACGGCCCTCTCGTTGAAGCTCTCATCTCATAGGGCATGATTTTTTGTGGGTCGTCATCTGCCTCATCTCCCGAGCCCATGATCATCCATTACGATTAGAATTGACGGTCAACAGCCGTTTGTTCTGTCGGGCTGGCGCACGGTTTGATTCGTCTCTGATTCGTATCACACTGTAAAGTTATCTTTTATTTCGGATTTTGTTTTGCACGCTAAAAATTGCAACCAGCTATTTGCAACTAAAAAAGGATAAAAATCTCAATTTTTGTTTTGTTCCTTTGATTTCATTTTTGCAAGCAATATTGTATCGATCGCTAAAGTTTAGTGATTGAGAAGCTTTCGAAACTAACAGGCACCGACGGCACAGTTTTGCAACCAATTCGCTACGCCCGAGGCAAATCCCAGCTGCGCATCAATCTTGATCTCTGGTGCAAATGGTTGCTAGAGTATGTGTAGGTGAGCGTGTGTTTTTTGTTATTGTTGCTGTTGAGGCTACGCGAAGCGGAGTGCGTTTCAATTTGTGGCGGATTGGTTCCTTTTTGTTTCCTTTGGGTTGTTTTTTTTTTTGTTGCGCTTTCAAAAATGAACACACGCGTCTGTTTATTTTTTTATTACTATTATGTTTCCGCATGAGTGATGGGGATAGAAGCGATTGGGTATAAATTTTCAAACCCTCCCCTACTCTACTACCACTCCCGCAAGGAAACATCAACCATCATATGAAGCTGCAGATGATGAGCGGCTGGTGCAGTTTCGCTTCTTGCACGAATGATGTATGGGTGAATACGAAAATGTGCTTCCACCTTTTTGTTCACGCTTTGCGCGCCAAGCCTGCAGGCAGTTTGGAACTTTCTTGTTGCTTCGCTGCTTCTGTCGATACCGAACTGAAGTATTGAGCGGGCGGCAGAACAAACGCAAGATCGATCGACGAGCAGTGGGAGCCTTTTTTAACAACAAGCCCCGCGAAACCTGTTCGAACGCGCAATAAATCAAGATGTTGTCCCGGGGTTCTTATAATGGTTGTTAACTGAGACAAGCCGCGTGGTTCGAAAAGAGAAACAAAGAAAACAAAACAATAGAAAGTTCTTTTGCTTCTACCAGAGGTTTCAATGTTTTTGCTGTGTTACGACGTAATTTTATTTGCGTAACCTTTTTTGAACAGATAACATGCTACATTTTTCACTCATTAAATGATTAATACCATTAAACGAATGATAGTTACTATTTTCAAAAAAAGATAAAATTAATATAATAAATGACGTTGTAGTACCAGTTGTTAGCACAATTATTAATCAACTTATATTTTTTTTGACATTATTAAATAATACATTCACTCCTTAATATTTATTTATTAACAAGTGTTTTGCGGTTTAAAAATATTCTAGTGTTATATTTATCATTGATGATGCATCATATTTGATCTCAAAACATCCATACTTCATACCTGGCCGTCGTATGATAGAATGATTTTTAAATAATTTCAAGAAAAGGTATGTATTTCCTTTATACAATGTGAAATGGATTGCAGTTAATGTTACTAGCTTGGCAATTTTTACTTACTCACACAATGCAGTTTTAAGTCGTTATGCTTCAATCAACACTATTCCAGAAACAGTATAGCCAATTTGCTCGTAAAGCATTTCAAAAAAGGCTTGTAGTCGTTTTTTAAAACAAAATTAAAGTTCAAAAAGCCCTCATAATACATCGGCTCTAAACGTCGTGCAGCCTTGTCCCCTAGAAAAAGCTCATTCCCTCTCAATACCAGTTGAGCACACTCGTATCATTTTCTCCCGATTACATAATCCTACCGCAAGCGAAAGGAAGGAAGGCTCTACCCTTTTCTTTACAGTGACGATTTTTTATACGAAACGAATCTCGCCCCTCTTTCACCCGAAAAAGAAAACCCTTTTAGATAAAAGGAAAAGACTGTATCCGCAGAACATATTGCATGCATCAATAAGTTCGAGATTGAAGAATGAGTAACGAATGAGAGCAATCTTTAGAGGAGCAAAAAAATGAGCAAAATTGTACAATTCATTCATTCTTAGAAAGCGAGCGCATCCAACCAGCAACAAACCAAAATAAAGCACAGCAACAGCGCTGCCTTTCTCTGCCTTTCTTCTCATCGCGCCCTGCCCGAACGGGCGGTTGCGATTTATCGTATCCGTTTTTTTGAAAGCGCCACATAACACGCGCGACTCCCGTCATCGGTTATTTTCTGTGCGCTTCAACGCACCCCTTCCGATCCGGATCCGATCTTAAGGCATCTCGTTATTCGCCATCACTCCATTCACCCCAACTCAGTGATTGTGGTGCGTGGTGTTTTTGCTTAATTTCAGCCGCGCATGAAAGACGAAACCTGTTTCACAAAAGAAAAAAAAAAAGAACCGGTGCCGAGCTTGCGGCTCATTGACTTTTTTATGAGTCGTGGAATTGTTGCCGACGGTGTACGGTGTTTGCTATCGATATGCGCGCGTGTTTCTGCACGCCAACCTGTTCCGGGGAAGACGATATCAATCGATTGCGCTTCCTACATGTGCGTTGTGCTGCGTTTTTTTTTGTTTCTTGCTCAGTACACGCCTACTAGGATATTCATGGAGCATTGGTGTCAGCCACATAAGGCGCACCCTTTGCGAAAGCAGTGTTTAATGATGGCGTACGATAATCACAATCTGATAACGAGACGAAGATGCGTTAGCTTTTTTATAACTTCTGCTTTTATAATAACATTGTATGAAAAAATTGTGTTTGTTTCGTTTTTGAGCTTTCAGCTTAAAATAATCACTATTTGCCTTTCGGTTAGTGATGTTTATGTTTAAAATTTAACAAGTGTTGTCAAAAATACTGATGAGTGCAGGATAGCGAAAATTTTAAAAAGCAAGCATGTGTTTGCAACCCGTATTTACCGATGGATCATCGAGCACCTTGAATTAACTATCTTGACCCATTTTCTGCATACCTACACCTCGTGTGTGCGTGCTATCTTATGGAATTTTCTCATAGTGAGAGAATTCATATTTAATCCTTGCACACTTCTGCCACCGAGGACACTTACACACATTGAACAGAACTGTTGAGAGGTATCCAGAAAGATATTGCTAGCATTAGTCACGCAGACTGCCGCTTTGAGCGTGAAAGATCCCGTAAGCTGCCTACAGATAAAGAATAGTTGCCCAGCATGTGATGCCCAGCGATTATGGACACCCCTCTACCTGTATCTACGGACCGGAGTAAAACATTTCATATCCTTTCCTCACGTGAAGAAGTGCGTTCCATAAGACGTAAGTCGTCATTTGATCTACATGAAAGGAGTATGTTTTTATCTGCTGCTTATGAAGGGATTATTGATTTCCCACCTTGCTATTTCGTTCTATCGTGCCCGGGACTCGCTAGTGTAATTCAGAATAATAGAACGATGGAGATGTTGAAGGGAAGCTGTGCGTAGTTTGTGCGTAGATCTTCCGGTGGGAGGAAAGACGGAGGAAATCTGTGGGGAAAATCTCAAGGATTAAGGTCAAAGACGTACACCTACACCCACCGTTTACATGCTAACAGGCTGGGCGAGAGCCCGAGATTAGGAGCGGGTGCATAAATTACTTCCACTTGAGAGCGCTGAAAGGAGTCGGCAAGAAGCGATAGAGATACATTGCGTCTCGTTACAACAGCGTAAGAATGTACAAAGGAGAAAGAGGTGGATCGACTTTTTTGTTCATCTCTCGTGTACTTCTGTCTCGTACCAAGCACACAGCTTGCACAAAGGGACAAAAAACGGTCCTTCAGATGTACTTAGTGTAAAAGGGACACCATGAACCATGAAAGCCAGCAAGTCTTTGCATGAAGAAACATGGCAGAAGAAGCGTA
Organism: Anopheles merus; assembly: GCF_017562075.2. Taxonomy (NCBI): domain Eukaryota; kingdom Metazoa; phylum Arthropoda; class Insecta; order Diptera; family Culicidae; genus Anopheles; species Anopheles merus. The sequence continues at coordinate 41,665,080 of NC_054084.1, forward strand.
GCGCCAAAGTTTGCACATGTAAACAAAAATATTCATCCCCATCGTCGAGCGCTCGGAGTGAAAGCGGGACTTGCATACTTTAAGGCGCATAGCTTACTCGGACTGACGGACTGACTCTCTTGCCAACGGCATGCCGACATACCAAACGGCAAAGCAATCACTTTCTCAGGCCGCGCTATTCCACCTAGTGCAGGGTAATCTTTCTGTTCTGCTACTGTTCTCCCACTACACCGTGTGCGGGAATTACTGTTGCTTTTTCACACCTCCCACCCAAACCCGTACCGATGTTCCCGGTTGTAGGATTTAAATTGCGCAACGCAACACCACAGCATCAAAATGAAGTAAAAAATATGAGATTCTCAGCCACCGGAGCCAAACAATAATTACTGCAAGAGCAGAAATTGTTGGGTGCACGGTTTCTTTTTTTTGTCCTTCTTTGGTCCGCTTTGTTGACACTTCCTTTTTGACCAGCGCTGAAGAACTGGTCGTTTCTTTAGAGGTGCTGGTGAGTTAAATGGATTTTTAATTGAATTTCCTGTGCCCATGGTACTTATTTGAATGAAGGAGAAAAAAAGATGAAGTAAATGAGAAGCAAGAAGCATTTTTCAGAGTTCATGATATTGAAGCATTTTTTATTCCATAAATATGAAGCTATATTACTTCATTTTTTACTTCTTTAGACAATAAAAATGTACTACATGCGCCTTTAACTTTTGTGCACTTTAAAGATATAATATGAATAAATGTTTATTATAAATGAGCTTAAGTAAGATCCGAGTAGCTCTATGCAAAAAGCTCTCATTTCTATGGGTTTAAGCGTGACTACGCTAAGCTTACCAATGTTAACCAAGTCCCAGGAAGGAAATTACTGTTACTCGTGAAAAATAACACCATTCAACGGAACCTCAAACGTAAAACCCTCCAGTGTATAAACCACATGGACCTGGTGGTCGAAAATCCTCTCACCACCACAGGATTTGCGTTTCCTAAACAAAGTTAGAACCAAAAACAAAACAAAAATATGGTTAAACTTCAATTAAAATTCAAATTCAAAATTAACCGCAAACATCAAACGTTCCAACCTTTCCGAACCGGCCCCTAGTGAGAAAACGTGGCCTTTCCGTGCGTGTGCAAAGTTTCGCGATTCTACAGATCCTCCGCCCCCGGGGGGTCCATCGCGCTCTTCCCAGGAAGGTCAAAACGGTGCCAGCACCGGGGCACAATCATTATTATCTTAACATGTAACTTTGTTTCACGTTTTGCTCTAATGCTATGCTTTTGCACAAAGTTGTGCAACGGAACACCTGCGAGCGGCGGATGTGTTTTGCATTTATCCACCCTGCCAGGTTCCACGTCGTTCACAAGGTGCTTTTTGCGGAAAAAATTTGTTCCACGGGACGGATGCTAATATTTTTCTCGTATGTTGTTGGCTTCCAATTCACCAGCGAGTAGGTTTTATTATCATACTTGCGGAAATATCCAGCCGATGTGGCCTTATCATGTGCTGGATCGTGAACAGGGTCCGAAAAGATCATGCTTCGCAACGTACTTTTTTACAACTTCCTCTTATAGGCAAAATACAAACGAAATTATAAAAAAAATACTCAAATTCCATTCGAGAGGGTTTAACGTGAGCTCGCTTTGCAAGTTCGAAAAAAAACATAACAAAATATCAACATTGAAAAGCAGATTTTGTTTAAGGGAAAAAAGTATTCCCACCCTCCCCTACTCCGTGAAACGAGAGCAAAAACATTTTTGGATAATGAATAGTAAATATTTATTTTGTGCTCGGAACATCTGCCCCAGCCCATTGCAATGGTGATAAGAAACATAAACTCAACGGTCTGTTTGCATTCCATGATGGCTAAGCGGAAACCCGTTTCAATCTCACTCTCTGTCTGCTTCACGCCCTTGTTCGGCAATACGATGGGGAAAAGTGAGAGATAATTATTTCGGATTAAATTATTGATTACAATTGGCAAAGCATTTTTCGACAAGCTCTAAAGTGTTATAGTTCTAGGCAAAAAAGGCGAGCTAATTTCCATTTATTTCCGAAAGATATGTAATGTGCGTAAAACTATTATAACCATCGGGCGTTTAACATTCGACCAGCTCCTTCCAAAGATTTTCATCCTTTTACTCATTTTTTTTAGTCAGAAGTAGACAGTAAATATGGTATGTCCTTGACAGTGGTGCGCAAATCGCTGCTCACCGGATGGACACGATGGATGTAGCAAAATTATGGCAATCTTCCTCTAATGGTCCATTCCCAGAACTACTCGTGCTGCACTCGTGGCAATACTTTACAGGAAAGGAAATCGTACAGCACCATTAAGTGCCACTTCACTCAAGCGCTGAAGGACGTACCGGTCCGATCTGGGAGAATCCAGTCCTTAGTAGAAGAGCTTACAATGTTACTTTTGCAATTTTGCCTTGACAGGAGACTAAATCGTACGATAAGGTACGATTTGATCGAGGATGAACCATTTTATCGCTAGTTGAAAGAGATACTGCGGGCAGATAAATATTAAAAATTCTAATTATTTGTTTTCGGTTGCGTTTATGAGGTGTATTTCATATAGTCTTGTTACTATGATCTTTATCTTAATGATTTGAAACTACAACGAAGAGAGTATTTAGAGAGTTAACCCAACGGATTAACACAACAATCTCAGGAGAGTCACAAGCTTTCAGATAGTTACCGTTTGAATCAATTTAACGTGTAACATGACATGATAAAGCACGTTCGCAGTAGAAATTAATTCTCTTTTAAATATAGGTACCTTTAAGATTGTTAGGTTGAAGAAATTTCTGTTTGATGCTAACCCATCTGAAAAAAAATATTTGTGTTATGTGTACAACAACATACAATTCATACAAAAACTTAAGCAAACTGAAATCAATGATAATATAACACATGGCACAAGCTCCAGATTTTTTGAATCTTTAAATCATGATAAAGAATCAATTGTGTGAAAAGATACCACCAATGTCACAATACAAAAGAACAAAGTATCAACTTTAATGTTTTTTTTTAATAAGCTACATTTGCGGCTCTTTTAAAGCCATTTTTCATTTATCATGCTCTGAGATGCTTTCCCACAATTTGCTCTCAAATACCTCAAACTCACAACGAAGCAAAAAAAACCTCAACTGCACAAACTGTACGTACGTACAAATTGCGCACATACCAAACGGAAATGGCAGCACTTGGGGATAAATATTTTTACCCACCTCCCCATTGCAAAGATAGTACTCAGCTGATTATGAGACACAATTAAGCCGCCGCCACTTGCACCAAGCGTGCAGCGTGAGAAACAAAGCTAACAAATACATTAAATTCGCTTTGATTGTGTTTTTTGCCCCTCCCCATTGTGGAGCTTCCATTCCAAGCGACGGCCGGAAATGAACCGCTCAGATCAGTTCAACACCGCGTTCTGCTACTTTCCTTCTTTATTTTTTGCTTTTTACTCACTTCGATCAGGACGCACCCAACAGCACAGGATGCTTGAAAAGTTCGCCGTAGATATAGCGCATAAAACATTCCGTTGCATCCGCCTACCGAGCTCGCAATTCAATCGCAATTCCATGCAAAGCACCAATAAATCGCTGCCTGCTTTCGTGCCACTGTGTACGCCCTTCGTTTTCTTTCTTCTTACCCTCTGTTTCCGTTCTGTCTTACCCGGTTCTTCCGGTGCGACAGTTTGCTAAGCAATCTAAATTTATATTTTATTATATTTTATCGATTTTCATATCCGCCCAACTCGGAGAAAGGTCGGGCGCGGACGGTTATCGACTTATTTTTCATCCGTGCTCGAAGAAGAAAAGAAAACAGTACAAAAAGCATCACACACTCGCAGCCAGACTGTGGCACAGTCTTTCGCGCGTTGAATCGAAAATTTAAATCAGATTGTCTTGTCGCCATTCCGTACCCCCCGCACGGTGCGGTATGATGAAATTATGGAGCAAAGCAATGCATCTAAATCGTACAACGTCGAACAACAAAACGTGGCGTGGGGTAGAAAACAAAGGGCACAAAAACATACCCTAACGAATATCCACTCCTTCGATTCCACTCTGCACCAGTGCAGTACAAAAGATGATGTGCAAGTTGGGGAAAATTGTCATATAATGGATTTCGCGGGAACATTTAGATCATTCCCGCCAGTAGTGTTCGCTCTGTAGAGTCGGCGTTGCGCAATAAAAGTCAATCAGTGTACGACGGGAAATCCTTCCCCGGGGGAAAAAGGGGAAATAAATAAGGAAAGCGATTTAGTTTGGGAAACGTTCCTGCACGGTGCATGTCTCATGTCCGCTACGTGACAAATCGTCTAATTTTCAAACTCTTACTATTCGTAATGATCGGTTTATTGCTTTGCCGATAACAAGCAAAGATTGGCGGTTCGTTGAACGGAGCTGATGAACATACATTTGAACGAAATGAAACTGATTTTTCATGCAGCGAAACCAAAATGCAATTCCTTTAAATCTCGCACTGTACAACCAATGGGCAAAGATACCCGGGAAACTATCTGTATTGTGCGACCCAAAGTTCTTTCGTGCGACTTTCAGCCAGAAAATGAGGAAATATTATTTAATTAAAAAACTTTCCTATAAATTATTGAAACGTGCCTGCAAGTTTTCACCACGGTTGTGTGGTTCGTCAAAAACGGTGTAGCAGAATATAGTACAAGCAGTAGAAGTAGCAGCAGCAGCCATCATTTTCATTTTGTCCTTTTTCTACGGACGATGTAGAAAAAGTACGAACGCTCCACTGCTACCGGTTCCGGGCCTTCTTTATTTTAGCTCAGCCATTTTGAGTCTTTTAGCAAAATTAAAGTTAGTGTGCTAGTGAACGCTGGCTACCATCGCGATGGCAGAACACGGTACCGGTTGATGTTTCGGACCGTGATTCTCTTTAGTATCGGTGATAAATTACCTGGTCGAGGTACGCTGACATAATTATGTTCATACTCTTCCTTCGTTTATGTTCAGTGTTCTTTTCTTTATCTCTTTCTATCTCTTTCTCTCTCTCTCTCTCTCTCTCTCTCTCTCTCTCTCTCTCTCTCTCTCTCTCTTTCTTTCACATACTCTCTCTCTATTTCTCTTTCTCTCTAATAAACCGATAAAAAATGATTAAATATTCTTTTCTGTAATGATGTGTGTAGTTAATTCTGTGTTAGATCCAATGCGTCAATGTTAAGTTGAAATCAACCAAAAACAAGTTAAAGTTGCTATAGGTTATTCAATAGTTATACGCTCGATAGTTAGCTGACAGGTTAATTAAATAACATGCGTTTGTATCGAAACCCCAGTTTTCTTTAATCACAAAAAATGCAAGGTCATTTAAAACAAATTTTATTTTTTTTGTGGAAATACGTGCGAACTAAAAAGCACAAACTCGATAGTTGGCAGGTAATCAAAGCAGTGAGTGTAGACTGTGTACAAATTCTTTAATTATAAAAAAAACCATCAACAGTCGTTAAATTCGTTCGTAAATCGTAAAATAATATAGAACAGATTAGAAATAAGTACAAGGAAAAAAATTAACGAAACATTTGAAAATATTAACAAAAAACAGTTTGAAAACCGCTTCAGAAAACAATTGAAAACTAAAGAAGTTCACATAACAGCTTGGTACACCTCCTAATGGGTGCCGTAAGTGCAACGGTAATAAACTTTTAAATGATAATTAAAAGCATTCAAACTCCACTAAAAAAATATCACCTCGACAGTGTAACACCTCATTAGAAGCAATGCTACACAGCTCATTTAATAACAATGGTAAAGGTATCAAACCCTCAAAGATACCCTTGAACATCACCACATCTCGCTACACTCATTAGATTATTATGCTCTACCAAACGATTGCACCGAACCTGGATGCTGCATCTCTATGATCTTTTGCTCAAGTAGAAACGTTTGAAACAGCTCATTCCCACCGTACTGACAACAGAAAAGACACAGAAGATTAATTAAAAATGCACAAATGAAACAAAAAAGAACACCCCATAACCGCCGGTATTCCTTCGGGGAAACTAATTTCGACTTCAATTTCTCGCAAAAAGGTACCCCAAAGGTACACTGGCCAAGGGAACCGCACTTCATCAGCATGTACGAGGTTGGTTTGATGGTGCATTTGTGTGATGAGGGCCATTTTCCTTTGGTAAGATTTTGCACGAGCGAAGGTGCTTGTATCCCTTACATCAAGCGTCTCGATTGTTCTCTCTACAGAAAAGGATTACAATTGGTAAAAGTGCTTTCGCGTATAATTGATATTATTCCACAAGAGTGATTTACATTTATTGTTAAGGCTACGACTCTGACTATGGCAAAGGATCGCTTGATGGGAAGAAAATAAAGCGACTCTTGAAGCCGTTGCCTTAAAAAAAGGAAGGGATTCTCTCGGTAACTAAAAGACTCGAAAACATTAATCGGTTTAAGTGATTGCTATAAATAAAATGACCAAAAATGAGCTTCCTACTGACTGTGACAAGGGGAAAGCGAGAAATTATGGGTGGAAAAACCGCTTGGGTCGTGGGAGGCAAAATAATAATCAACTACCCAAGGATGAAGGTTCGGTGAAAGACGATGGTGAGATAGAACGACCGAAAGTAACCGATTGTGGCAACTGGGGAAATCTTATCACAAACGGGGGCGCAACCGCGTGCATTATAAAATCATTAATATTTCGGTGAGTATGCAAATTAGACACTCCATCCTTTCCAGCGCTCGCTATCAGTGGTATTGACAAGCGCTGTCAACAAAACGATGCTACCAGGAAGCTTTTAGTTATGGTAGGAGTAATTCTTGGATTTTCGTTTCGGCTATCGATAAAGAAGCAAGTACAGCTCCACGTGAAATAAGCCCACTTACAGAATTAATAATGGATAATTGTGATCGATAGGAAAGGCTACTTTTTACGCAAAGAATTTGTAGCTCATTTTAGTGAAATATAGAACATTGAATACAACATTGCTGTTATTTTTGCCACGTGCACACGTGCACTCAAAATGGTAACGATCACCAAACACCTACAGGCATTTTGGCATCTATCAATAACGGTGGTGCCATTCGCGTAAAGCCCACCCACCAAACGAGATGGACCGATGGGTTTGTGTAAATGCAAAAGTCAATCCATTTTCAACCCGTTATGGTTTTGCAGCTCGGTCTTCCAATCTCCTGAAACCATCCGAATCCATCCACTGATCGGTTTTAATTGAAATCCTAATGAAAATGGTTCTGCCTAACGAGCGGACCGACCCATTTCGCCTAATATACCGCCGTACCCTTGCAGCAACAGTAGTTGTAGAAGAGAATGTTTGCTGGTTAAGCCAAATTCCACAGCAAGCTGAAACGGAAAAAAATACACTCCGAAGCAATGATTATGAAATTTTAATTCCATACAATCTCATCGCCCGCCAGGCACGGTGCAAGGGTCGGTGAAAGCTTATGGTATTATGCGTGGTGGTGTGGCTTTTATAGCACCCTCAATCCTTTTTTTTTTGTTTTGGAGCTGAAGCAGATTTGAATGGGGGACAAGAATCAGGTTTTGGGTGTAAAAAAAAAAAAAACAGGCGAAATATCGCTACCAACAGAAAGGGTTAGACGTTTTTGCAGTAAAATTCATTCATTTTTCGTTGAATGTTCGCATTGATTGAGACTTTAAGGGCGTTAGTCTTCTTTGAAGCAATCCTTTTCTAAATGCATTATTCGGTAAATTTGCTATCAGGCAAGTATTCCGTCGTTTCGTTCGTTGTCAACAGCAATTTCATGGTATTAGCCCCGGTGCAATTTACTTTCTTTTCTTTATTTATGTTTCATAAAACGGGCTTTTTAATATTGCTGTTCTGATTGCTTTTTCTAATTTAAATTTGTATGTAATCAGAATGAAGCATTTGGCCAAAATATTGTCATAATATTAAATAATATCTGGTCTGGTCCATGTAGAGATTACTGATGTTTTATTAAAGTACAAATGTAGACTGACCTTCGAAAGTTCGTGCTTTGCGCCTAAAAGTATGCTTTTTTTGTTCTATTGGTGATTTTTCTAGCTTTTTCAGGAATTTTGTTGAACAGCAAAAAGACTTCAATCAAAACGATACCATTCGTACTTTGTGAATTATACAAGCATGTAAATTTATCTTTCGTTTTACGCATTTATCCATACATAAGAATACTAAGCCTATTATTGAAACAAATTACATAAGGCACACAAGCGCTCCCATTTGTCCAATAATTTCTCAGTCACGTGCTGGCTCTGCAACTTATGTTTGAAAATTCATTTAACCACAAAACGGTCGACTCCATTTGCTGCATTTGATTCTAGAGCAACAAACGAACCACACCTCGTCGGATCTGAAACGGTCATCAATACTCTTGCCAATACTCGGCTCGCCTTCCATAGCCGTACACACACACATGCACATAAAGACATACACCCGCAACCAAAAGCTCCTCCTGTTGTGAAAAGGCAGCTTTAGCTCACGTAAGATCCTGGCTCACGAGGACATGAACACGTGGCAAATGAACGACAAATAAAACGAAAAACCGTACCATGCAGAAGGTCTTTCTCCTGGGCCAACAAGCCGGACATACACACATCGAACGAAAGCCCAAAAGAGCAACCAAAAAGCGATAACACAATTACACATCCAACCCAAAGCCCTTCAGCACACGTGGCGTTCGTTCCGGTGCCGTGGCACGGAAAACATTAAGTCAACTCCGAGCACGTACACGACCGGTTACTTCCTAGCGATCGCAGCCCGGGATGCGGCCGGTTATCCTGTTACCGTTTAATTAGTGATTATGCTGACAGATGATCTAACCATTCCGTGCGTGATCGTCGTTCCGGCTGTGTGCTGTTGGACTGTCGTGAAACTAATTTACCTTTACGTGTTTGCTACAATCGATTGCAATCAAATGCTACAGCTAGAAGGGTACGGGAATGCGCGATTGAACAGCGTGATGAAAATTTATTACAACTGATTTACAGCAGCCGGTAGGGTTCATCGGAATTTTGGAGCGAAAAAAATAATTCAACTATGATTAATTAACCATGTACCATGTACATTTGTACATTTATTGTGCATTATGCGCACATATCAAAAGTAATCACATGGAATGAGGAATGACCCAAAAAGTATAAAATGTAATGAATTTTATGCAAACACAAACCAATAAAATTGCACCCATTCAAAGCTTTTAATTAATTATAATAAACTCAATCAGAGCATTGCTCAGTTTTTGCTCGGTGTTAGCCACATGTGGCTAGTTTGAAACCACATTATCGGTATGACAAACAGACAGACAAAAAACGCAACATTCAATGCCAGTTTAATCATCCGCCAGTGCAACAACACCACCACCACCACAAAACTGTATCGAATAACGCATGTTTTCCGCGTTCTAGGCCCTGTTAGCGATATTAAAATTTAAAACCTTCCCTCATCCCGATAATTCCTTTACGGTTCCGTTGGCACGAGCGGGCCTGAATGGATAGCGCATAATTGACACTAATTGATTCAATATGCAGTGCGTCGAGCTTTCGCTCACGATAATACGCTCCCCTCGCTGTTGCTGGCTGTGCGAGCTTCAATTTGCCCCGAGGTTTTTTCGTTTCATTTCAAACCCATAAATTATTAAACGCCCTTCTATCGCGGTTCTTAGCGCCAATCTGGGTGTGGCCGCAACTAATTGACGAATTATGTACGCTCTTTAGATGCTAACAAAATCTCTAGCCCTGATTTTGCATAAATTCATACACGTACACCCTGGCTATGTTGTGGTCGTGTGGGTTATGTCAAGGTGTGGTAAGGTTGGGTAGAGTAGCCGAGGCAAAAATATAATAGCACTGTTGTTAGTCAAAACATGTCACTCGTGCTTGTTACCGTCCACCACCCCTACGCACAAGTCATCCCCGTCGTCGTCGCGGTCTGTCTCGCCAAAGCATGGGCGGTTCACCCCAAATGCAGCCCACGCGCCCGCGACATTTTTAGACTCATCGGATGGAGCCCTTTTCCGAGTGAAAACTCGTCCTAATTACCTATGGCTCTTATAGTGCCACGGACTGTTCTTTTTTTTAGGGTTACTAAGTAAAAAGAAAGCATTAGAAACAAACCATGATGATACCTTTCGTTTGGTGAGATTGGTGGTAGGATAATTAAACGCTTCCCCTCAGCGTACGTCTCTTTGTTGATTAAGGTTTTTGTGGCAGCTGTCCCAGATAATGCGGTTGTTGATGTGAATCGCCTGCAACTGGTGTGTGATAATATGTACCGATTTCGTTATCCTGTGAGCTTGTGGAAATCCTGTAGGTAACAAACGAGCGAAATGGATTTAAATCATTTCATATGCTAAAAGCCTACTTAAAGCTTGACATGGGTGGGATTGCAGTTACGCCATGTTTGCGTTGGTTTAAAGAGCAACGTGAAAGCTATTTGATGAAGACATTTGCGAGCGTATCGTTACTGCACGGTTCAGCCTGAATGTATGCAGCCTAATAGCAATTGGCAGCTGATAGAGGTTGAAGAAAGGCTCTTTAAGCCTGAAATGTTTCCCCATTTCAGTAGCAACAGCATTAGGATTTAATTACGAGATATAAATGAGATAAAAAAAGCTATTTATGAGAATAATAATGATTCCGATCCGTTTTTGCTTTGTAAATTGCATACATTCAGGCACTTATATCTAAAGGTTTACAATCAATTTTATTTTTATTTTCGATTACAATGTTTATTTCAACTATGTGAATTGGTGAAACCTGATTTGATATACCGCGAACGGATCAAATGTACAGATTATAACAACTGCAACCCTTGCTATTCATGATACTATCATAATTACTGGGCTCATATACACACACACACACCCCAAAAACCAAGAAGACAATGATTTGCTACAACTCTCTTCTAACCTTCACCTTCTCCTAAATGCTAAACTATCCAATAAATGACGCGCATTTTCCAATCAGTTGCATATTTGCACGCGTAATCATCAATAATCTATACCTCAGGCACCCAGCCGACCAAAAAATAATGGAGAACCCACCATTTGAAAATTATGCTTTTCGGAGCATTTCCTCCAAATTGACCGCCCACCATGCTATGCGGTAATTGATTGTTATGCTGATTTATGAGCTTAACGGGGGACCATCGTCTAGTCTGACCCTATTCCAACTTACTCGACCAGGAAGCATCAATCGTCATTCCCAACACGTCCGACGAATGGCGACGGCTAATGCATTTCCCAAAACACCTCAACCACCTTGGTGGTGGTGCTGATGGTGGTGGTGATCGTGAGCTTCGATTTCGACACTCCATAAATTCCTCGCACGCGGAAAGAAACAACACTACCATACACGGACTAATTTGTGCAACGATGGCGGAATAATGATTAGCCAAGCGATTGGCACGTTTGGGTGGCGTACTTCGTTCGGAAGGCAAAACTGTACTAAACAGCGTTGCCGCGTGCCGCCCAAATCAATCCAATGTTTATAAGCATGATTTATTTGAAAATCCGTGACTGGGATAGGAAGGTCAAGATTTATTAGGTGTTCGATAAATTAATCGCATGAATTAGCTCGGTTTGGACCTACATTAAAGGCATGCAAAAGCAATTGAGCAGGACCTTAGGATATCGATAGAGTAATAACTAAAACAAAGATGTACTATACCGGAATTTAATATAATAAAATATCGTCTGTGTCTACGTGTCTGCGATAAGATTTTTTGACAGTGTTATAGTTAAAGATATAAGATCTTTTTTTGTGTTATCTAGAATGCACAACATTTGATGGAGAATGCTTTAATTGTTCACCTTCACTCTCTTGAACACAAAAGACATGCATTATACGAATGTACCATATTTCCAAAACAAACCCCAAAATACACGAAAGTTGTGCTTACTGGACCAATGAAAATGCGCATTTAAAACAGAGTCCAGATTTTACTTCCCTCGATACGCATCCACCTCGGCTAGCAAACATAAATATCATTTTACTACCACTTTGCATTACCATAAATTGTCCATAAATAAAGCTACATTCAATCTGCACAAAATGGTACACCGATCAAATTTCGTCGTTTCCCCCTTCATACTTGTAGCTAGCAATTTTCCATCACTGAATAGTTACGGGTTGGATTTTACTGAGCTCTCCAAAACCCGCAGAGAATGGCCAGATTTTTCCCACCATTTTGTAACACTTTGCTTGACCCTCTCGATTTCCCCATTACTTACTTTAATGACAATCGCGTTGAAATGAGCTGCTGCTGGTGGTGGATTGGGAAACTGCAACTCGAACGACGGTATGGGATGGGGTTCAACACCACTCGAAGAATTGTTGCGGTTCCATTGCTGACCTGGGGCTGCTACTGCTGCTGGCACTAAGTATTTGCTATGTGGCCCGAATAAGTGGCCATTTTTTGCAGACTTACTTGGATTTGTTTTCACAAGCGGGGTCGTTTTGGGGTTTATGGCACCAATGTCGTTAATGGAACAGGAACACAATGTTTTTGTACTCGCTGCAATCTAAAGGCCGAAGAGCGGTCAAACAATTAGATAAATTGTATTTTTGATGCTACACCACAAAGGAAGCGCCACAATGGAAAGCATTTTTGAACACGGTTAGCTATTTGGTATTGGATTGGTGCTGGAGAAATTTCAGTTCAACCATCTATTTCATCATGCGTTCGTCTTTTTAAAGGTTTATTCGTTACTAGAATTGATAGTATTAATCTACAACACTTGTAGATTTTGTAACAAGACTCAAACTGTAACAAGATTATTGCTAACGGCATTTTTTGCATTCCAAGAGTAGAGCCAAGAGTACAGCAACGCGCTTTAAACTGTATTATGTAACCTGATACAACAAATTACCATTCATGTACCGATTTGCTTTACGATTCTCCTCGTAAAACACACAACAGAGGGACTAGGGGCTTTTAGTGCACGGTCTTTATTAGACCCTGCCTTTTCAAGTACTCCGGCAGAAGAGAAGTAATCCAACGAAGGCAATCATTAGCTAAATCATCTGCAAGGGCTACAATTGCATCTGCTGGGCAGTAGACCCAACCAACAATAAAACTTTGCATCATAATACTCCACAACTTTTCGTGGCATGATGAAGCTGTTAAAACTGGAACAGCTTAGCTTTATGGTGAGGAATTTTAAATACGGCCGTTACTCAAACTTGCCTTCTTGCAGGCCCTTTTTATGTTTTTGATGTTTGCCTAAGTTGTAAAATGCATCGAAACTGAGGCTTTACTTATTGCTAGCAGCAATGGGAAAGAAAAACGTTAATATAGGCGATAATTAAAAAATAGTATACATTCCTGAAAATCTAACTTGTCATATTATATACAGTAGAATTCATTAACAACATCATTTTGTTTTACTTACAGCTTCTCCTGGTGACCACCAATCTCGATTGCAACCACGCATCAAAGCCTCGGTTTTGCCGAGCATTTAGCAGCCAAACCGCAAATGAAACCGTTCGCACGTGCTGCACACCACAAACCGGTGTATAATTATCGGTTCCATTCATATGTGCGCTTGTGCCTGCTTTATGTGGTTACAGCACCGATCGAAAGTGAAACACGGTGACTGACACCTGTGCTGCAAGTGTTTTCTGAACCAGTATGCTACTGTGCGGTGCTTTGTTTTGTTTTTTATGCCGTGAATCAACACCACAGCCTGAGTGGAAGTAATTGTAGCTAAAGCGTGACCAGTGCAGTTAGTGTGCAAAACAGTGGTTGCTACGATTCTACCTAAAATTACGTAGTTACTATAGTGTTACAGCTCGATCATCATAACGTAACAGGTATGATATTAATAATATGAACTTTTTTTTATGAAAAAATGCTCATGCTTGCGTTGTTTCTGTTTTATATAATATAAACCGTTTTTAAACGCACATCAACAAAACACGACATATTTTGTTCTTTGTCTTTCATCAGGCACTACTGAACGCCTAAAGGTATGCAAATGTCACATAAAGTTTAGGTTTTATGCAGACAACAAACATATAATTCTATAAAATTTAACAACCATTCATAATATAATTGGCATACATTTAATCAACCTCAACCCCATAGCATTCATATGTTAATAAGAATCAAAATCAAAATGATTAAATATAAATATCTCAAGAATGAATTCCACACGATAGCGGGAGAGTTAGGTTTATGCTTCATTCATTGAACACGCACACTATTGTAACACTAACTACTTTTCAAGATGCAATATTAAAATAAACTTGTTATTTTATGAGCTTTTTTGTGTATACATTCCATGCAAAATTAACTTGGGAAGCTTTAAAATGTCTTTATTTTCAACTTTATAGCAAGAAACGCCAGTTTTAGTTAACCGCACTGTGATTCGTGCCATGAGTCAATCTTCTTCAGTTAATCATGCACACAATATATCCTAGTTAGGCAAAGAAAACAGCACCAATTTTCCTTTTCCTGTTCATAGAGCCTGCAAAAAATATGTATCACTACAACATGTACCAATAATGGTCTTTTTTCCTACCCTTAACACTGCTCTCCTCTCACAGTGCGCACAGATTCTCGATACAACAGCAACAGCTGGCAGTTGTACACAATCTTAAGCTTGTGCAAATAATCAAATCTTTTTTCTTCGATAACACCCATAGTTTGCAGCTCATTCGGTTGTCACGACATGGCACTCCTAGTCCCCGAACCGCTCCGGTAGCCTCATACCGGAGTCCCGCGATTTCATAATCCTTCCCATAATACTGCTCTGGCTACTTACAGGGGGACTGACGTGATCCTCCTTTTGCAATGTGCTAGCAAAAAGAAACTTCTTGCTCTATGCAGTGTGGCTACGATTTTCTTGCTAAGCGTTTTTCATTTTCTTTCCCTCTTGCTCACTTTTATCACTCAACATCACGATAACAACATGCCGGGTGTCTGGGTAACGTGACACAGCCGAAGACTGGCTAGTAGCATCAGCAACGGCAGCAGCAACAGCACGTTTAATTCTGTTACGGAACATCATCCGAATGAACTTCATACTGCTGTGCTTTTGCTGGCAAATTTTGGCTTCAAGACACACAGCTGCTTTGTTGGTTTGTTTTCTTTGTGGCTCGGATGGTGCCGATGGTTCAAATGGGCGAATGAAACCAAATGAAATGAAGCATATTTAGTGTACCGTCGGACGATGTACTGCGGATTTAAGAGATAGCTTTAAGAATAAATATAGATTGCTCGTTTCGTTCCTTTCCAATTTGCAACTATTGTTTTGACCGGATTGATTACATAATTTATATAAAATATTGTACAAAATGATGATAAAAAATCCTTCAAAGATGAATATTTTGCAATTAAAGTGATCATTTATGTTATTTATTATTATCTCATAATTTTAGTTCCATTGATCGATTTGTTGTTTGAACAAACGTTCAGAACGAAAAATTGATAATTTTTTAGTTTCATTTTTATATCAAACATATGTTTTGTTTTGTATCTGTTGTTTTATTTGTTTTTTTTTTCTCAGATAATTAATCTACAATCAACTGATGTGTTACTTTATAGTTTGAGTATCAACCTATTGATTTAATTTCATTCTATCTTTCGTTTACTTATCTCTGTGTTGATTTTCGATCCCAGTGCTGAACTAACATAAGAGATATGAATGATGAAATCAAGCGTAGTAGTTGCCCATCGATCGTTTCCTCTATTGATGCTTCCCAGCCGAGCGCATCATTTTATCAGCCCACCATTGCGAAATTGGCGCCAAATTTATCCGCAACGATTGCAAATATTGACACATTCAATACCAATCATTGAGCTGTAAATAAATCAATCTAAATCTAAATCCATTTCAATTCCAACCCTGCCGCCACGCCCCAAAAAGCTCCTAAAAAGGTGAATCTCGGTGTAAAAATACCACACTGGGGTGGGTGACAGCAAATTTTTAGCAAACTGTAAACGGTCGAATAACTTCCACCTTTTCGGCTGGCAGGAAGGACTTATCTGCGATCTTCGGCCAGACTATTCCTTCCCAATAATAAATAGAATAAACAAAAACATCCCTAAAACAGGTGTGTCGCCCACCAAAAATAACCAGAGAGCGTGAAGCTTTCTGCTAAATAAACCGATATAAATCAAACTCAAGCTCTAATTTATGTTCCGACAGCGCATCATCGTGAGTTTATGGTAAAAAAAATCAAAAAAGATGGGATGTTTTGAATCGTCCCGAAAAAAGGGAAAACCCAGTATTGTCAAAGCAAATTCGATCGCTTTTCCAATTCGAACTCAGATTTGTTACTTCTACCGTACGCTGGAAAAGTTGCGGACATTAAATCCGATAAGCGACTCATAAGATGCCGTGAGCAAAGAGAGAAAGCGAAAGAAAGAGAGCCTCTGACATTGTGACTATTGCTTTTCCCGTTTTTTATATGCTCGATTGAACCTTTGGGTTGACTTGTTGAGCGGTGCTTCCTTGACGATGGTAAATATTTTCACAAAGCTGAAAGTGAAGAAGCAACAACACAACACCGCACAACTTCTGTTCACCGCAGGCAAGTGTTTCTTTGCTTTGTAAAATCCTAACCAGAAGGCAAGGTTCACCGGAAACCGGAACGTCTAAATACGGGGACTAGCAAAAAGGCGGGAAAAGGAGTTTTGTTGCGGGCAGAATCAACAAACCATGGTATAACTTATGTCCTTTGAAAGTATTAGAGGTACCGATTGACCAAAAAGGACAATGCAATATGAGAGCGGTTACGCTTGGTTAGAATGTAGGAAGGTCTTTTTTGTACCATTTCGACACATTTCATTCATATAGAAGGATCTAAAGAAGACCTAAAAAATTTGTTTGAAAAATAATACCTGTACTACTAAAATGACCGCCCTACAATCCTTCCTCGAAGAAAAAAAGGCCCCACGTGACACATCCAATTCGTTCGATTTTATGTATTTCCCCTTTCTGCAACACTGCTTTAATGCGATACAACAGCCGATCCCGATTGAATGCTCAACCTTGCCTGGAAGTTAATGTCGGTTGGCAGTTTAGGTTATAGTTTCCTACCCTACCAAGCGCATCGGTGAGCGACCAGGCGCACCCATCGCTTTGTGCTTGAGCTTAGGGAAACTTATTTTCTCTCTCTCTCTCTCTCCCTCTCTTTCCCTCTCTCTCTCCCTCTCTCTCCCTCTCTCTCTCTCTCTTTCTTTCTATCTCTCTCTCTCTCTCTCTCTCCCACTCTTACAACAGCACAATACACGGGTACAGCTTTTTGTCCCCGTTTGGTGCACTCCGTAATAAAACGTGACATTAATAGTCATCGATTTATGGTTCGCACTGTGCGTGCGTTTCTATTTACATTCGATTGCATGTTGTTTAGGATGTACGGGGTTCAACCGACTGCACTGCGTGTTGTCGGTTATGAATCTTCACACACGGGGAAGTTAACGCTGGAGTGATTTACTATGGAGCGGTTCATAAATTTTTTGACTCAATTTATGACTCACGACTTCCCTTGTTTTTCCTTGAGGGATTGTGTCCAGAAGCTTTTGCTGCCTTTTGACTGCTTGCGATTTTTATTTTTCGGTGGAAAGAATATACAGGGGTTTTCAAGTCACATTCGAATGTAAACATTGCTATTCACCGCATGCAAAATGTTAATCCACATCGATCTGTCATTGCATTCCCATCACAATAATTTTTAATTTCTTCAGCATGATTTTCACCACGACTCAAGCTGGATTGAGTTTGATAGTTTTTCGTTATGTGTTGAATATCATATATTGAAACTGAAATTTCATTTTGAATTAAATAAACCTTTTGACAGTTGTTGAAAAACATCTTTGATACGATGAATAATTATGTGCTGATTCGAATGTGATTTGAAAACCCTGTGACGATAGTGAATTGGTAGTATTTGTCCGAATATAATAAAATGAATTTATGGAAATAGTTGATTTTTCCCTTTTTGTTCATTTTATTTAAAGCATAAAAAACTGTACATTGATAGTTGTTATGAAACAAAACGTTACTCTAAAATTCAATACTACAATGATCAAGTCAATCAAGAGGAAATTGAAATAAAACCAACAGTTGATAAGTTTTACATACACTGCGGCATGTTATCCATACAACTGCAAGTCATTCGTAAAATTGGTTGTGCATAACTTTTTGCAAGATGTGTTTTTTGTGTGTATTAGTAAAATTACATGTGCATATTTAAGTAACTGCTTAGTAAAGACAAACTAAACTTTATTTAGATATGTTTGTTGGAGTCCAGGTGGCATTGTTTGATTGAATGGCTTGGAATTTGATAATAATTTTCTTGGATTTGATGGTATATTTCATACCAAGATACCATCAAATCCAAGAAAATTATTATCAAATTCAAAACAATTCAATCAAACAAAACAACCTTTTCTATGATCATATCTGCTGGTGAATAGATTTGCCTTCCATTCACACAAAGCCTCCACTGTCAATATATATTTCAGTTGCTTTCTACCTTGCTCTTCTTTTAACAAACTCATTGGTTTCTTGCTAATTCTGATTTTCCACAGAACCATAATGAATTTCAACATATCCACCCATGGGTCGGCACTACTCTTCGTGCTGACCGTCCTGCTCTCCGGAACGATACCAGCCTACGCCAGAAAGTGTCCCGACGATTGCCACTGTGATCTTGACCTGAAGGGACGGTTCCGGACCGTCTGCAACAAAGGTATGTTAATCGAATAAACACTTCGCTAGCGCACGGTCAGGCACACATTGCCTAAAGGGAACGAGAAAATGCAACAGAGAAAAACAGACACACTTGCCTTTGTGCGATGATAATGATCTAATGATGCTGACAATAATGGCACAGACACACTCAATAAATGAATCTACCCTCGGGCAGGAAGTTTTCTTCTAGATACATTTCTGAGAACGTTCGAAATCAGCGCACAGATAGTTGGTTTTGTTCGGCATTATTCGTATGTGTGCAATAATACTGCCGATTGCATTATCATTTACCACCCGGATATGCCTTTAAGGGAACGCTGTGGCTTTGAAGTTTTCTCTCACTCGACACACGGTGGAGCTTTATAGAAAGCATTCAATGTTTGGGGCTCTTTGTCGGACATGTTTCTCTATCAGGAATGGTTATATTCCAAATTAATCACATCGCATCCGTACATGAAAACAAACGAGTTTAATTTAATTACTTAGCTAGTGAACATTATCTCTCACAAACAATCAACACCGAAATCCTCGCTTTTCTTTTCATCCTTACCATTTTTCCTCAGTGGAGTGGATAAATCCTCCATTGCCCTCCTTCGAGCCGGACATCGAGGTGCTTGTCATCTCGAACACGCGCCATCCAATCAACGTGGGACCACAGTTCCAGTACTTCAAAAAGCTGGAAATATTACGCATCATCGATGCAAACGTACCGTCGGTTGGCGATCGGTCGTTCTGGGGCTTGGTGCGACTGAAGACGATTGATCTGTCGCGTAACAACATTACCCAGCTGGCGATGGAGAATTTCCGCGGGCAGGATAATTTGATCGAGCTAGATCTATCGCGCAACCGGCTGGACAATATCGCTAGTGGAACGTTTGCTCATTTGAAGGTAAGTTGGATTTCTGCGTTTAGTTTACGTTTACTATGGAAGCTAAAAACCTTTCTTTTGTTGTCATAGGAGCTTAAAACACTACACTTGATAGACAATTCCATTACCGAGTTCAATCAACGGTTGTTTCTGCATCTCGCCAAGCTAAAGCATCTAGACCTTAGCTACAACTCCATCGACGATCTGCCACCGGAAGTGTTCAAAGATGTACAGGTATGATTAAACCGTACAGCTAAAATTTTAACATTTTCTGGGAAAAATAAACACAAATTTGAAATCCTTATTTTTCAGGATTTAAAAATACTACGAGTGCGAGGATGCCGACTGTCCAACATCAATCCTCAAATATACAATATTCTATCCCATCTGACGGAGCTGGATCTGGGACAGAACCAGGTATGTGCAAAATACATTTACCACTAGGCTTAACTTTCCAAACTCATTCATTCCATTACGCAACAATTTGCAGATCAAATTTCTTGACAAAGAAGAATTTAAAGACTTGCGGCATCTGCAAACACTGCGCCTCGATGGCAACCAGCTGTCGGTGATCATCGATGAATTATTCATACACCAGAAGGGACTGACGCTGCTGGGTAAGTGAAAAGCGCTCAACGATCAAAAACGCTCAAAAATTACCCTAATGGCAGTGTGGGCTTATGCGGAGCGGGCTCTTTTTGATGCGTCTAATAAATTTACCAATTTTTACCCTTTTTCTTTTCAACCACAGACATTTCCCGCAACCGGTTGGCCAAGATTGCTGACCGAGCGTTCGAGAACCTGGCCAACCTCACCTTTCTGGATGCATCGTACAACAAGCTGTCCCACATCGAGCCGGTCTGCTTTCGGCCACTTCGCAACCTGCAGACGCTCAACATTAGCGGCAATATACAGCTGGATCTGGGCGAAATGGAAGATACGATAAATGTAGGTTGGGAATGGTGTGGTACATTATAAGAAACATTATCCGCAATCAATCATTCAAGCTCGGAGATGCTCTCGAGGATCGAGGATCTATAAACAGACCTTACCTTTGAGCAGGATGCTTACGATTACGAAATTTGCAAATATATGCACCAGTAGCCATTCCACATATGAATCTAATATTTTTTTCTGTCCTTTGTACTTGCAGGTTATAAAAAACATCACCGGTCTGATGGTGGCCGATATGGGCACACTACCACTGAACCTGTTCAGTCCATTTCGGCACCTTAGCGCACTCAATCTGTCCGGAAATCATATCGATAACTTCACGTTGCAAATCATCGAACCGCTGAGCCAGCTGGAGGTAAGTGTTACCCTATGGACAGAGTAGTAAACATGCTTCTGCTTCCATGCGAATGTTCCGATACCGTTCATGAATATTCATTTTTCAATAATGATGGCTAGCCCTTGGATTTAGATTCATATATAAGGCTCATTTTTCCATTCCCTTTTTGCAAGTGCATTTCAAGATTGTGCTTCAACACTAACAAGCGTAATTGTATATCCTTCGCAACTGCTACATATCATTCACAATGATAAAATACCTGCACTACGCAAAAGGAGCGCTTCCACGGATGATGAGTGATTCAGTTCCTCTATCTACTGGCGATGTTTTCTACCCACAGATCAATTTTCTTTTCCGACTGTTTCGAATGGTAACAGTGCAATCTGTGCTGTGAACAGTGCCATTGCATGCAAAACACGACTCCACGATGTACAGATGTATGATACAAAAAATGAATGGATCGTATCTCGAACAGCAAATTTACACCACCCTTCATAGCGCCCATTTACAGACAACTTCCCACACGGCTCATGCTTTTGTGTGCACCATCCGATTGAACGAAACGGAAGTATAGCAGCTTGTGGTGCTTGAGTATGAGCTGCACTATCAACCAATATTCGCGGTTCTGAGCTTTCACAGGGTGCTTCAATCAAAATCGTACACCTTAAAATTGACACATCCAATGGCTTGAAAGTCCCAAATAATAGCTTTTATTTATTTTTGAATGAAAACATTGATATTTTACCCTCTTGTTTAAACATTTTTGCCAGTCCATTCATTTTCAGTACATTTTTGTTCCTCTTGCTTGGAAAACCTTTGAAATTTGTGTCCCTCTTATTTGTGTATAGTGTTGTCATGCTTATGGAATGATGTATGCTCCAATTTGCCATCGTGCTTGCAGTTTCCTATAGCAACAGTCAAGGCTCCATCGGCGACTCTAAAATAAAAGAAAGTTGACTGTAACTACATTCACAGTTTCATTTATACATTTATTGCTTTACCTGATTTATTTCACGTAAAGCTATCTGAAATCGATGAGGAGGTTTTTTACCAATTCCAAAACCAAAAATATAAATTGAAACAGTTTATTTAAAAAAAATACACAATTCATAGCATGCTCATGGCTTCACCCTTTATTGGCCGCACCACCCTTTGGTTTGCTTTCAAAGTGCATCACTGGTCTATCGTACTGAATCGTACCAAATGCTCAGGAAAAAAGCACATGAAGCGTCAGGGAAGCTAGCGAATGAAAGAAACCGAAATCTAAACTAGTATTTGATTCGTTTTCTCTTCCTGCGCCTCCCACCGTTTGATTACACCGGTGCATGCTCTTCCAAGACACGTGGTTTGCCCAAAACCAGCTACCAGCTTCTCAATCAGCCGACCTATTGTGTCGGTAGATGTTATGATTTACCGAAAGGAATTGTGTTATTGCATTTATTTTGTGTATTATTTTTCCCCCTTCCCATTGTCCCATGTACTGTGAAAAAAGGGAGGAAAAACAGCTCAGCTTCTTATGCTGCGGTTTGTGGTTGGCAGGAATTAGGAAGCCAACCAGCGTCTGCTACCGCTGGGCAAACCAATTTCGGAGGGTAAATAGGCATACATACACTGTGAAAAACGAGCTTTATCGAAACAAGAGCGCTGGAGAGAAAGCGAAAAAGGCTAAATAAATATCTCGCCTGCAAAATGAAATGTTTGATTTATACCTTGCAGTGTAGCGGGCGCATACCACATACACCACAAGATAAACATCGGTACTGCATTTCGGCATGCACGACGGCAAGTCGTGTTTCACTCGAAAGTGCCACTTTCAGGTGGTAATGCGATTCACGGCATTTGCTGTGCATTGCAGGGAGAGCAGTAGTCACACACGGTCGTAGAGAAATTGCTTTTTGAGCTTTTTGAGATGTCAAGCACTTTGCTCTAGAAGCGTTTCTTTTTTGGTCAAAGCCTGCACCTTGGAGAAATAAACACGTTTCAAAAAGCGAACTTCACCGAAAGCATGAAACGAAGGTACTGTATTTGAATACCTTCCCCGTGTCAAGGATCAAGTGAGAGCGGGTGAGAAATTTGGTGTAAAATCTGTTTCACCGAAAAAGAAGACTAAACCAGCCGTAAAAATGCATTTCAAACGATCAAACCTTGTGTATGTGTTTACAATCAATGGAATGGAAAATGAAATCCCTTTTGCAGTGAGCAAGGTTCAGTTCAAAGAAATCCATTCAACTCAACGTACGGGCCAATTTCTAAACCTGTCAGCTCAGCTATGATCGCGCAAACCGATTCGACGATTGCATCGCATCCAGTGCAACCTGTCAAGCTCATTTCAACCAACAGCGAGTTACCATGAAAATCTGACACGAGAAGCCACTCGATGCTGTACATCTTTACTGTCAACTGCTTCGAGCGCGTGTAATAGGTAGCGCCACACATTCTGAACCTATTCTTTCTATTTCTTCCCATCCATCTATCTTTTGCTCAGTTTTTGGACCTCTCCCGGAATCAGCTAAACGGCATCCCGGAACGGTATGCAACCCAGCTAGCCCGCATCGGCGACGTCAAGCTGGAAAATAACCCACTGATATGCGACTGGTGTCACATGGGACCGCTCATAACGCAAACGAAAAAGGTAGGTAACATTTATGGATGAACTATCTCAGGACGGGTGGATTATCTTCTCCAACAAAACGGGACTCGGATTAGCGCATCATACTCTTCTCGCCATACTGGGGCATACACCTACATTGACTGACAGCTAGCACTCAAATCCGGTCTCACTCTTGCTTACTGTGCACTGAAGTGCCCTAACCATCTATAATACCTGGCTTCCCTTTCCGTCCCACTTTTTCAGCTCAAAGAAGGCCTTCGCTGGCTGGAACTCCCCCGATGCTTCCTACCTGAACGATTACGCGAGGTGCGCATCGATGGCCTCCACCAGGACGGGGTGGAGGATTGCATGGAGGTAATTGTGGACGAGGATCATGATGCCGCCAGCACGTCGCACAACTTTCTCGAGCAAGGTAAGGGTGCATCCACCGTGCACCGTGGCAGGGATGGTTTCCCAATCTCTTGCGATAGCTTTTACATATGCTTTAATGTTCCTTTTTTCTCCCCCTTCTCTTACTCCACCCTCTTTTTCCATCTTCTAGCGGGCAGTGTTAGCATACTGGCTGCCTGTGGGCTGATAATATTCATCATACTCGCCATCATCGTCGTGTCCACGGCGCTCTGTCTCTCGAGGCACCGGGCGCGCTATTACACGCACGAGGATAAACGAGGTAAGTGAAGGAATGAAGAAGAAATGGGTATGAACTTAGGGGGACTTACCAGCAGGCAGTGAGTGATACGATAGTTAAGTAGTCGGGCAGAAAATTATACTTGCTCCGTGGGGAGGGTTTCCGTTTCGTTCGCTTAAATGTTCCACTTCCAGGAAGTAATTTTATGGTAAATTGTTCATTGTTGTAGAAAGGTTCAGCTAAAATGGTAGGATCAAAATGATTTACAGCAAAACATGTCAATTTGATCAAAGGTTGGGTTATGTGTATTAGTGATGGGTAAAATCCCGAGTCAACTTCGACCCGACTCCGAAAATTTTGGAACCGACTTCGGCAGGTTATCCGAGGCCAGCATTATCCAGAACCGCATGGAATCGTCTGGAGCCGTCCGGAATCACTCAGAGTCGTCTGGACACGTACAGAATTGTTCGGAGTCGCCCGGAGTCGCTCGAAGTCGAAATCGACTCCGAGTCGGCGGGAGACCGGCCGGTGCAATATTTTTGTGGGCAAGCATTTCATCTTCTACTTCAACTCTTGGTTTCTCTGGTGGCTATTCTTAGAAAGAAAGACCCGTTTAAGAAGTACACGGTTAAAGCGAAGGAAGAAAAAAACACTACGAAATGGTTTTGACTGACTCCTACTCCGGCCGACTCCGACACCGGGTGACTCTGACTCCGCCCGACTCCAGACGACTCCGATCTGACTCCATCTCCGGAAGACTGCTACCAACTTCAGGAGGACTCCGACTTCTGCCGATTCCGACTCCGGATGAATCCGACTCCAAGAAGAATTACCCAAGAAACATTTCCCACACCTTTTACACTTAAACATGTCTTAAAGCATTCTTTACTATGAGTACACTGAGCCACATAGTTTTAACATTTCTTTTGAAGATGCTTAACAGCCTTTAAAGTTGTTAAACCTTTAAAACGTTCTGAAGTCGCTTATAAGACTGTCTGTTAAAACTAAAATTGGGGTTTTTATGGCTGGCTTTAATCAACCTGTAAACGCATTATTAAGCACGTTTAAAGACTTGTTACATGAGACTATGATGCTTATAAGACTGTCTGTTCAAACTAAAATTGGAGTATTGATGGCTGGCTTTAATCAACCTGTAAATGTATTCTTAAGCTAGTTTCAAGACTTGTTATTTGAGACTAAGGCATCAATATCAATTGTTCTTTTTAAATACATATTAAGTGTTGGACGAAGGGAACTTAAACAGGCCATACAGGTTGTACTTGAAATACGCTATTAACGAAAAAATTTGATAAGCCGAGTATTTCTAACTTCTTCATAAATTGTATTCTGGGATTTTCAGCCAAATAATATTCAAATTTATTTTCCTTTTGCTTGTAATGGGTGATTTTATCCCCTGCAAATATTATTCGATGTGTTTCTAATTTAATCAATAAATAAAAATGGATAAAACTGAAAAATCCACGATTATATAAAAATGCGTATACCAGATTCTGCGTATCTCTGACACTGCCTGTACGAGGAGATTCTTAAAACTTATTAGTCTGCACAAGCGCATTCTAAAGCTATGTGCTGTTTAAAAAGATCTTGGCCACATTTATTGCACTGCAAATCAACTGAACTTGTGATCCGGAAAGTCCTTCTGATCTTAAGCCAATGGAATCCATTTTTATTAATATGATTGTTCATTTGTGTGTGCAATATGTGTCAACCATGTTGATATATTTAAAAACAAATTCGTAGTATACATGACAAATAGAAAAAAAGGCAATTTCCAAAACGACCTTCACCTCATGTTTATTACGACACTCCTTTTAGTGCAAATTGTGCTCGTTTAAAACGAATCTGTATATTTTAATAATCTATTTTCAAACTTAAAAGTTGCATATTATTGAGGCGCTTTGATATTTTTCAAATTATTATAATGTATTTCAACAGTGAAATTTTCTTGGCATGTATTTCTGCTCGTACGCGAGCGAGATCATCAGAAAAAATATCAATACAACATAAAAATATGCAAATAACTCTCAATCATTATTATGACTTCATATTGAATGCTTCAATGCCATCTCAAGAACATATCCATAGCAATATGTTGTAATTTTGATAGTTTATTAGCGCCTCACGTTTTAAAGTTCTAGAAATGGTTTTAACTAGTAGTCTTAACAGAGTTCTGTAGATGGGCCCTTTCAGTCTTAAGTTAGTTTTATTTTAGTCTTATGAGGTCATACACGACTTTCAAATGAAAAAATAAGGCTTAATGAAATGTCCGTAGCAACATCGTTAAAACTATGATACGATTTAAAATGTTCCTTGGGTAGTGATTCCAAGATTCCCGGAGTTGGAATTGCACTAACAACCATAGCCAGAGTCGTGGGAGCGCTGCGGAGAGCACACCACTAATGTGCACTGCTATAGTGAGATAGATTTTTTAGTTATTTTTCTCTTACTATTTTGCATGTATTTCTTTACGATTATCTTGAATCGTGATTTACGATTTATTTAACAAAATATATATTATTTATTCAGAGATATTTTCTTTCCATGAGCTTTTCATTCGACGCACTACGGTCATAAGATTTGCTATCACAAACAATAGGATAAAGTTGATTAACAATCTTAATCATCTCCCCCGCCTCTCTAGACACAATCCTCGAGAAGAACGGCGAAACGCCGGTCATAACGACGGGCAGCGAGATCAACTTCAAGTTCCCGTACAACGAGCGTGTATGCACGATCGACGAAATGTGCATCCCACCTCCACCACCACCACCCGGCAAGCTGGCCCCAGCCAGCATCGAACGATTCGATTAACGAACGGAGCCAGCGATCCGTATCGGTGCGGACGGACTGCTGCCGTCCAGCACGCCCGATACGATCGCCGAAACCGTTGCGCTGATCGAGCTCCCCGCCAGCAATGCTGGCGGTTCGCGGGACTCACTATCCGTCACCGATGGGCCAGTAACGCGAACCGTCACCATCAGCAGCATATCGCAGTGTGCCGACGTACAGCCTGCGAGCGTACCGACGAGCAGCGGCTCCACCGCCAAACCCTTCACACCGAAGAGCATCCTAAGAAAGCGTACTGAACCGGGGCTCTAGGATGGTGAACGGACGGATGAAGTAATTTCCCTCTTTCCTCTCCCACTGTAAATAACTCCACCCATCCGGAACGGTTCCTGCCGGTCCACCCGGATGCGGTTTCGTGCGACAGGTGAATTTTATCCATTAAGGAAGCAAGCCCTCACGCCCTTTTATCGCTCCATACGAAGATCCGAGGAAACGCGTCCACGAGTGGATGAGGGCACGTGATTAGTTATTAATTAATATTCGTGCGGGTTTTAACCGATGAGGTTGACAGATTAGACGGATTCAACGAACCGACGACAGGGTGATGTGGTGTCGCCCTGCAAACAGGTGTGGCATGACGTGTGCACGTTTTATTGACGGTAAATCCGATTTGTACATACTTCACAATCACCACAGCATAAACACACATACAAACAAACACAGACACACACCTACATACACACTCCGTTTTTCCTCAGGAAAGAGATTTGACGGTCTTGCGGGTACGGGTATCAGGGGAGTTTTGTGTCGAATAATTCTTTTGTTAGCTGGCAAAACCAACATCGTCAGTTCCAGCTAACTGGAAAGCCTGTGCCGCTGAGCGTAGGATCCGCACTCGAGATTAATGATGTTAGGTTTTGGGGAAACCTTGGTTAGATTTCCCACTACACTTCCAGTGCCAGTTGTGGCTCAACAGATGCCCCGGGGGAGGGTTTCGTGCTCCGGCAAGCGCCGTTGGTTTAAGCCGTTCTACTCTCCAGCCGGCTCCTCCACGGCTCGATGACACCGTGTCACGATGACACATCATGATGGGTTTATAATTTTACTACCATCGCATACGTGCTGAGGTTTGTGGGTTTGTGCCGGGATTACAGCCTTGTTCACCTGGCAGGAAGCTTTACCGTTGCACGATGATAACAGAAACTGTAATAACCTTTCCATACCATCGTGATCAGATTTTAGCAGTAACAAAAGCCAATTCCAGTCCGTCGAGAGCCTTTTTTTCTGTACATTCAATGTGCCTGATTTCTCTATTCAACCACCAAATTTGTAATCGCCAGTTTGCTAAGCGTGTAATAGAATCTGTCAGCAGCAAAGCTAGCTCAAAAATAATCACAAAGACATGCACATTCTTTTGAAAATGCAATCAATTTACGCAATACGCTATTGGGCAGTAAAACGCAACGGCGTTGCAATAACTAAAAACACCGAAAAGATACAATCAAACCACAGCGAACCCTTTTAGGCCGCGGTATGGAAATAAAATCCTGCTCGAAGCCAATTCACGCGTTGATCTATGAACAGAGAAAGAGAGAGAGAGAGAGAGAGAGAGAGAGAGAGAGAAATAAAGGGCAACCGCGTTCGGGATGTTGGCGATACTGTCGTAAAATATAAATGACACAGGGCACGTAGTAAAAATTGCCCTTTTGGTTTGTTTTCCTGGTTCTCCAAAACTCTGCAGCTTAGTAACTTACAGCACGAAAAAAATCGCATGCCGCCAATTCTATTGGAATTTTGTGCCAGCTTGTCACCATAAAACTCCGACACAGTAACCACAAACGGTGAGTTGCCAGGGCGAATCGAGCTTACGGTTTAAGCTTTCCCGTCGACATCGGTGAGGACGACGATGACGATGATGATGGAGTAGAAAAAGTGAATGAGAGCTACAAGGCAACAAGAACGGTTGCTTTTTCGCTTAGCCATTTTTTTATTTTTCCACATACAATCCCGCAAAGCTAGCCAGTGGGGCATGGGTGCTGTTTGTTTTTATTTTCTAACCGCATAACCGAACTGCGTAGCTACGGTTTCAAAACACGGGAAAACATGCTTGATTTTTTGTCACTTTTGTTGGTGTGTGCCGTGGTCGTGTTCAGGTATTGTGCATACCGTCGAGAAAATGTGTGAACGGGAGTATTGCAATCCTTCTATCATTGCGTTTTATTTTGGGATTAAAAGCGCTTTCCTATTTATTTGCCCAATGGTTCGAGTGGAGCACATTTATTACTAGTGGCATGAACAAACGTGTTACATAAATCAGAGACAAAACGGTGAGCTCTGGCGTGAATCTAGACTGCCGAAACGTTGGCGAACTATCGATTCACCCTTTTGAATCCATTGATCTAACAGGGAAGGATTCGTATGGTCCTGTACACAGTCCGATACAGGTGCTGTGAAGTATTGGACAATATTTGCACGTCGCTGGATTTCATGCTCACTTGCTCATAACCAAAGGTACTCGTAGGGCAGCCAACAACCATCCAAACGCGAGCTCTCTTTGCTTTATGTTATCGTACATTTGTCACCGCTTACATTACAATCGTTCATATTTATAACCATGTTGACAACACTTTTTCAGGATGTTCTTCATTGCAGTCTAGCCGTTTGATTCAATTGACTTCTCACTCGGTTGACATCAAACCGACAGTAACAACAACAACAACAGTAAAATACAATGTCCCTAAACCGAAAGATCTTCGCCCTTCCCCTACGCAGCAATATCCATTCACCCAAAACACACTCATAAAGCAACATTAGTGTCATCGTTGCTGTAAATGAGAATCGTCTGGAGGGTGTGGTTCACACATTCTGCCAGTCTCCTTTAACCAACACACCCTCACCAATGCTACGGGCAAACACACATTTAGAAGGAAATTGAGAGGAACAAATCGTTTCCACGCAAAATCATTAATCGTGCTTAAAGCTGGCCGCATTTCGCACGGTTTGTTTGGGCGGGAACAGATAAGGCTGCCAGTTTCGGTCCAGAAAGTGTGTCAACTACGGATGAAGCTTGGTAATAGCATGGGTTTGATGGCGTACAATCAAGGTTAATATTTTGAAATTTATATTATGGCAGCATGAAGAAGATGAAAATCTTGCAGTTTTAGTACCATTCCTTTTGATTAATCATAGGTAATTTCAAAACAATTTTTTTTCGTTTTCAAACCAACACTCCTTTTTGGCTCTTTTTGGTTCAACTTGATTAAAAAATTATTTTTTACATACTTATTAATCACCCGTAAAAGTATACAATACGGTGGACAGTAGTACACATTTAGTAAAAACGAACGACCAAAGGCGAATAATTTCACTCCCGCGGGTCCAATCATTCTTTGACAGCCCCACGCATTCCGCACTTCTTCATTAACAATTTGTATCCATGGTAAGATCAGCTTAAAATAAACCACTCATAACTTCCACCATCATTATCCTTGCGCTGTAAACCATCTCCCACGGCCACGGCTTTTGAATATAAAAGCGTAATCGTCTACGCACCAGCAACAAAGAGCTACATTCGGAGCTTAGAATATCAAAAATTGTTGCTCTAAACTTCCATCACAGGTAATGCAGGCCGGCATGACGGGATGAATGCGTGGAATTTGCTTCGCACGAATTCCTTCCAGCAAAGTTCCGCGATCCATACGCAAATTTATCAAACTCAACTGGCCCCAGCCCCCATCCCACCCAGAAGCTCGTTGCCGTTGTTTTCCCATTGACTTCCGGATGCAAAGGGAAAGCTCTTGGATTTACTAATGAATTCCAAATGTGAACCCAGCGTACTTCGTCGTTCTCGTCGCCCTGCTTCACTACCGGTATGGGGAATTAAATTTATCAAAATATTAATTCACTCGCTTTCGACGTTGATCTGCGTTCCCCTGGGTTTTCCTTGCCCAAATATTGAGCGGGTTGCTTAATTTCGAAATTGCCACCCTGCTCCTTTTTTTAAAACAAAAAAAGCTCCCTTTCCGCTTTTGCTAAGAAGTACTGACGCGCCGAAAGTTGAGGTATAATTAATTACCATGATAAATATTCACCTCCACCGTTATGGTCCCGTTTCGCTGCCAGTTTCTCTGTCTCATTCCTTCACTCCTCCTCACTTTGCTTCTCACGTGAAATCAACCCATCACACATCATGAGGGTGAAAACAGTAGCGTTGAAAAGAAAAAAGGATTGTGCGTTGCGCATCAAGCGTAAAGCGGAAAGTGAGAGTAAATTAATGATAAACATAGCCGACGCGCCGCACGCTTCCTTACCGCGTGAGATCCAAAATTACTCCAATATCAAAGAGAGAGAGGTTTTTTGGAGCCCAAAACATAGCATTATGAAGCCACTATCGCCCGCAACGGTAGACGGCGTGGCATGGTTATTAAGACAAATTTCCTTTCAGAGCGTGGTTGACTAAACGAAACGCGGCCAGCTAATACGGTTGCTCGATGTTGTGCGGCTTGCCTAATTTAGGCGTCAAAACAGTGGGGACTGCACTAGCACGCTTTATTGACGACCTTTGGAAAACAACTTTTGTTTGGCATTTTTAACAGGAATGTGTGGCTTCGACGTTGAGCTACGCAAAAATTAGAGAAAAATGATGCTAAGGTGGTTTCATGTCATACAATTTATTCGCTTTGAGTTTCATCATTCTTTTATTTGCAGTGCTTAAACTTGGTTGAATAAAGCGAGCATAAAAGTGGAATATTTAAATTCAAGTCCGATTGAAAATGTTTTGTCCCGCTTTGCAATTATGTTTTTTAGAGCTTATTTTTTCCCAACCAACAAACTTTTATCACCCGCGGCACAGCCGGTAAACATTCCAGCATAACTTGTCTTTTTTTTGTTGTGTGCTGATGTTAGTATGAGTACTCCGTAATTGCAATCCTGAAACACAAAATTAAATCCAACCCAATGGAAAATGACTTTCCCAAGCAAACCGGTTCGCAGCTCCTCCGGCTTAAGGGATTAGACTGGTACTTTGGCAGTTGAGACATGCAGTTGTGTTTGGATCACAACAACAACAACAAAACACATTTAGTATGAACATTTTCCAATGAAAAACAAACAAACAGGCGCAACACTCACCGAACACTCAACGCATGAGTCGAGGAAATAAAATGGGAAGTGAAAGATTAATCCATATCTCAAGAACTGAGGAAAACGAGTGCTACAAACCATAAAACAAAACAGATAAAAAACGTTAGGGAACTACATATTTAAGAAGAAATGGACAAACAAAGAGTTGCAGTTTGTTAAGATAATTTTAAAACACTCGGCAAGCGAATAGGAAATGTTTCCTTCGTGGAACAAACAATATATTATGTAACGACACAAAACCACACACTTAACATAAGTAGCGTTAAGCTAAGTAGATAAGCCAAGGTGAGATGAGATTTATTACGAGTTGCGTGTGTGTTGTGAGTGAATAACCCATTCAGATGTGTATAATGCGTGTTAGAACAAGATCCTTAATCCCTACTCCGGCAAAGCGAGTCATCTTTGCTCCCTAAAATCCTTTCCCTTATTCCATACCTTCCTCATGTACTAGATGACGTAGCAAAATGAAATTATTGTATGGAGCGCAATAAGCGGAGGAATCAAACAGACACAATTAAAAGTCGTAAGCGCGACGAGAAGCAGAACAAACAAGCGACGTGATTAAGACCTTGCTCTTGCTTTTCTTTCAACCGTAATACGAATGACTTATGTGGCGATTAACGCGGATATGGTTTTATTTTAATCAACAGTACACGGTTCAGTGTGTTTCTATTTGAACGATTGTGTAATTTGTGTATCAAAGTATTTAATATTTTAAAATTAAGTTATCATATCTCCGTGAGTAATAACATAAGGTTTCCTTAAAACTCAAAATGTGTAAGCACGGAAAATTAAAATGGTGTGCTATTGTTGACCAACAACATACATTAAATACAGGAAATATCTAGCAAATGCTACCGTATGCAATGCAAACTTTTATATCTAATCTTTGTTTTTCTGGGTATTTTTTTTCACTACAATTATTTAGTTTGCAAGCGATTTTCGAACACTAGAATTGTGAAGGATTTGTATTCTAGCTGAAATCAAAATAAGAATGTGAAGGCATTTTTTGACATAGGCGACAGGATCGAGCATGATGCAGGAAATATTATTACAATAATAAAAACACTCACGCCCGGTACCACCATTACCACTATATGATGGTATTTGTATAAGAAATGTGTTGGTTATACTATTAATGATATTCGAAACTAACTGGCGGTCTCATTTTAAAGACAGTTGTTAAATGGTAAGTATTGTCGCCTGTAGCAATGACGGTATGAATGGTGTATGCTTAACAATAGGTGGGATTTTAATCTTTGTATTGTTAAGAATAATATATGTATTTTAATAAAAATTACAGTGTATTTTTTGCTATAAAAGCAGTTTTTATCTGCTATACGAATACTCGTGTCAATCAATAGAATGGCTTATTTTATGTTTTTCAAACGAATATATCACAAATTACTCGTATCGATGGGACCTTCAATTACACAATGGAACACAAATTGGAAAAATAATTGAAACAAAAGATAGTTCAAATGCTGATTACAAAAACAACAATATGTAAAATAGCTGTCTGCTACATCAATCATATTAAAAAAATCATACGTGACAAAACAAATAAGCTTTTGGAGCTTTTGAGCCCATATGCTTACTTTCATAATTGCTCTACGTTATACTTTGCGACTTCAGTGCCAAAAGCCCTTTCAATTATTTCTTTTCTCAGTATCATTAACGTTCACCTAAGTTCTTTGAAATCATCATATTTTTGCAAACAATCATTTTTTACAGTTTGTTAAACACCAACTGCATGCTACTAATTTTGTTATTTTGTCAGCAATTAACACTCTGGGCGCTGGCATTTTCCATTAGCTTTCTGCGGAGAACTCAGTAAAAAATAAGAGAGCGATGAGAGCGTTTCATTGGCTTACGATCGTTCACTCCCTTTCCGATCCTCACGTACGATGCGGCTTCTGCAATATGCGCTCTCTCTTTCTTCCCGCTGCAATGCGCTCTGCTGAGAGTTGCTGAGAGACCAATCAGAGAGAAGGAGAGTGAACAAAGCTGTGATTCCAAAGCGAGCCACCAGCGCCCAGAGTGTTAATGTGCATCAACATTATTCTAGCAACAAAAAAATGAAAAGCTTTTAACTCATTCAACATCAAACGAATGTAACTTTATTAAAACGTTTCACTCACCACCACATATTGCTTTGATCAAACGGGTAAATCATATATAGCGTACATCCAAACTGGCATGGGAACGTAGCCACATCCATCTCAACCTTTCAGTGAGAACGCAAGGTGTTTACGAGTAATTAAATTTACTATTTCTTCATGTTACTGGGATGCGTAGACTTTGCGTGACAGGATCCAATAAACTTCCAATTTGCTCCACAGACAAGATTCTCTCTTCGCCTTGACCATGATTTGTTATAAGAGGATTTAATTTCTGTTGTGGTAGAAAATTTAGATATGCTTTTTATAAACAATTGGCCTCAAATATCAAGTTCTAAAACTATAAAGTTAGATTCTTCTCTGCCAGGTAGGGCGATACTTTGTTAGCAACATGTGTGTGATTTAGAATTGTCTTTGGAGATGAGTTAGATTTATGGCAAGCTATAGGGATCGTTGTTTGTTTTTAAGTCTTCAAACGCTTGAACATCGCCACAAAGAAAATCAAAATGTGTTTTTCAGCTAATTATTAAATAATGAATCGGATGCACCTTCTCTATTAGGAAAAAATAATATTTATGCACCTGCAAGAACACTTCAATGGCGCAATTTACACATTACCTAGACCATTACCAATTTACCTAGACGCATACATTATGGAACTAACGATGCTTGACCGGATTGACCATTTTGATTTTAATCTCTGGACTGATTCGTATAAGTAGAGCCTTCTATTACTATTCAATTTTGGTGATAATAGTCGTTGATTTAGATATTAGTTTGAATTTTAACCATAAGTTAGTGAACACAGCTGTCGTAAGACAAATGTGCAGGACAATTATATGAGTAAATAAATGAATAGATAAATAAAGAAATAAAAAAAGAAGCTCTAAAAATATAAAGTATATAAAGGTTTTTAAATTTGTATTTCCGTTACTTTGGTATTTGTTTTTCCTTCCAAACGTTGTAGGAACAAAGCTATCCATCCTTAACATCCAAATTTTTTTATTTACTTTTTGCGAATAGAACATCTTCCACTCGCCAAACAACTTGCATCATGCATTGCAATTCCCAATCACCACACCAAACCCACCTTCACCTGTCATCCTATAAGCATCACCGCAAATATCAACATTAAATTGACGTGCATGTCGTTCACATCAACATCGATGGGTTCGGCACTTGAGAGACGCGTCAAGCAACACAAAAGACTTCTTCAGCTTAACGACAGCAGCAGCAACGTTACACCATTATTGTCTCGTTAAAACATTCCCTAAGAGTACCAAACAAGAAATAAGCTTGTCTTATGCATACATGCTATGATTTTTTGTCACTCTATTCTCGTAGAATACTCAACTAGAGCATATTTCTAACCGCACATCATCATTTGATTCTGTTTCGCACGTACAGAAATTGAACCTCTTGTATTATTGTGTATGTGTATTGAACTATTCCGCTCTCACTCTTACTGTCGCCCACTTGAACAGCAGTACCTTTTCCAACTGTGTGTCAATTGTGACACCTTCACGAAACGCACAAGAATCTGTATGCGGGTGACAACGATTCAAGCACCGATGGTGCATCTGCTCCATCGTTGAAACAAATGTATGCCACCACCTACAGCCAACACTGTTCGATCCATGGTTGAATCGCTCGGGCAGCTGCTCATCTTCATCGTTCATAATTAACACGTTCCTTCGATACATTATGTTCACCAAGCTCCTTTTAGTCGTTGCAACGACCAAAATAAAAATGGAACCGAACATCCACACACAAACACACCACTGCTATCAGTTTGTGATAACTAACCGACAACGAAATTAACCAGACAATCACGATGATAATCCGATGGAAATCAATTTTGTCCAGCTGCTCGCCGGAATCGAAAGCGACGCTGTTACCATCGCGATTGTCCCAGCTGCAGTTCGAACAAGCACGTCCCAAATGGCTAAAATCGTGATCGCCGAAACATGACCGCCGGCTAGCTTGAAAACAACTTTTCTAGCAAATGGTGGCATTCTCACAGGAGTGTAAAAAAGCAAACCGAAGGAGCATGTTGATTACAACGCCAAAGGAAAGCCATCGCAAACTCTTTGCCGCGTAGACAATTCTTCGAAGAGGCGATTTGAATTCTTCGCCCATCGTCTATTATAACAGCGCCCAGGATTCACTGAATGAGATGCTCTATCTTTTTCTCTCTTTCTCTTTTACTACTTCTCTCTGATACCTTCAACCAGTTTTAATTCCATAAAGCAGGAAGCCAATTATTCAAAATATCTCGCAATAATAGGAAGATTATTACCAAGCCGATCGCCATAATCGTTCTGGTGCGGTGAAAAACAATAACCCTTTCCAGTTGGTCTTTTATTATGCTATAATTATCAGATCCCTAGCAAGCTGGTCTTCAGAGAAAACTTTTCGCAACATTAAGAAGCAATTTCTGAAGCAAACGAGATTATTAACTGCTCGTTATGGGCGATTAGTACACAGCAGAGACGTTCGCCATTTGCTTCGGGTTATGCGTAGATAGGAGTGGGTTAAACTTTCAAGAAATAAATAAACGAATAAAGTCTAATAAAAACACCCTCTGACTTGTGTGCATTTCTATAAAGTACATTCCGTCAGAAAGTTGGAAAGTTAGAGGATGCTTTTGTTTCGTGTATTGAGCTTGAGACTGGCGATGTTTCATGAAATTTTAAAATGTAAAATCAATCCAAAAGGCCTATCCCAACCTGACGTGCATGCTTGTTTGCTGTGGCAACAAACTATAGGTTTGCGCTTCGATGACTCACCTCAAATGCAGAATCCCGCGCATCACAACACTCACACACAACATCCAATCGTCACTTGTGATTGGCAACGAACCGGCCTACTACGCTCAGTCGTGATGTGGTTTGTTCTTTTTTTCTAACGAAGAATTGTGGGATGCGCTCTGTGACAGGCGAATGATGAATAGGCTTCCGGTAGAGATGACATTTTGCGCAAAAAGCTTCCGCCCTCTACCAGGCACGTACGGTGTTGCAGAAACAGTTGCTGTACCAACCAAGCACACGCACCCTGCTGCAAGTCAGCATAAATGTTCTGACCGGACGGAACAACGGATACTCGTGCCAACATGACCTCGCAAGCCCCCTGAAATGAAACAGAACCGAAAAAAACAAGCTTCCTTTAACCCTTTTCTATCCTGGCTAGTTGGCTGTCAGCGGGCTGGCCACAATCCGACCTGCTGCCGATGACATTTACGGGGGCAGTGGGGGAAGATAAAGGGTAGAATGAAAGGATAATAACTCTCAAAGTCATCACCGGCACGTCGCCACATCTGTCACACGAGAATCAATAACCGTCGGCCGGTGAGACGGTGATTCTTTTTCCTGGTGAATGCTCGAATACAAGCATCATCCTTAATGTCTGTGCTATATGATGACATACCTAGGGAAGCGTTTGTGTTGTTGTAGTTTATGAGGAAAAGCTGGATGCGGGACGTTCAAACCGCCAACAAACAGCGAAAAGCCTTCAAAAACAACGGATTTCCCATCACCTTTACGGAATGAAAATCTAAGACAATAAACCCCTGTTTGGCAGGGTAATAAAATTGATCAGATCCCAACATGCTCAACGTTACCTTGGCAAAGGGGCATGTATTGCCTACAAGTTTTTTTTCCGATGATATACTGGTACCCATAACAACCAGTTGTCATAATTTGACGGTTGGGTCGTTATTGCCTGAGAATATAAATAAGCTGGAAATTCCAGCTGGAGAGCATACAGATTTGTCAGCTAATCCTGCAATAAAAGTTGAACAGTTAATAGGCCGAGACAGTCTGGGCTTATTCTATTTTTCTCTGGGTGAAGGTTAAACAATATAACAATGGGATGTCATTTACCTGTGATTCAAAGTTCGCCTCTCAAACCTTGAAGTAAGAGATTAGTCATTGCTTTATTGCCTGTCTTGCCTTTCCCACATGCAAAGTATTGGCAGGAATTGTTTTACCAGAATAAATTACGGGTACAACATTAAGGAGCTTTTTGCCTCGTGTTTTGGTACTCGTAAGTTGTATCTTTTGTAGCCGTAAGTTGTCATGAAACAGCCATCGACATCGGCTCACAAATTATTGCCTGAATAGAGTGCTGTAAACATTATTATTTTTGAAACACATCACACTTTATTTTTACACATCAAACATAGTTTTCCTTACAAAAGATCATAATTCACTTCAAAATAGGATCCATTAGAAAACGATGTAATAAATACACGATCACAATTATTTTCCCAGTCGTACTTCGGCTTGTTTATGCGACAAACTTTGCCCAGTGATGAGTTCATTGAAATCGGACACCCTCTGGACGGAGTTTGTCGCATCTTCAAGTGGATTAGAAGTTCCATTAGTATTCAAGTTCATTATCGTGCACCACGGACAGCAGCTACTCATCGTCGATGATTATGGGAAGTGCCGACATTAAAGTACAACTACTGTGATATGATCCTAACTCAGATCACAGCAGAAGTTCCTTCAATGTAGACGCCCAGGATTTATAAATGTAATATTGTACGTGTTTGTTTACAGTTAAACCCAACGCTGATCACCATACACAGTCACTGTACAAACATCTTGAGCACGCGTTGAATGTGGAACAGCAGCAATATCAGGTAACTACCGCTGTGATATGGTACGGATTTTCCAACATATCACACCGGGAGTTCCTTCGATCGCCACTTTCTGCGATTTTGAGTACTTCCGAGAACCAACTCAAACAAAAAGATTATCACATTGAGGCTGTGGTTGCCACACCTATCTGCAGTGATGGTCTAGCTTTATGATGTTCCAGCACAGTAATCAGTTAGGTAGAACACCAAAGTAGCTAGCTGCAGCGGACAATAAGCCGCTCAAATAAACAAACTCGCAGCTTTACACATGTAACCAATATTATTTCACTTTATCATAACAATACACACAAATACAGGACGATTGGGTCGTTCGTTTAGGACGCGAGTGTTCGGTCTAGTCACTAGGGTGAAACCGAATGACTGCGACAGCGACTAGTCCGACAATCGCCCCAAATTATGACCGTTCTGTGTGATTTTGGTATTTGGTACGATCACGATCTTCACTTACTGCACAGCACTCTAGAGCGAACTGCACTACACTGCACGATGGTTGAAGCACAACTGATGTCCTACCGTTGGCTGACAGGGTGTTAAATACCATCTTCATTCGATCGTACCTGAGCAGTTCTCCCGAGCTTTCTGTCTATCATGCTTGCTCTTTCAGATGTTACCCTGAGAACTACCTAGAAGGTGTCCTCCAAGCAGTATGCAGATCAGGTAGCGATCAGTTTAACGACCATTTCTCTCATTAGGTACAGCCGTAACGAGATGTTGCTAGACATTTGTGGCTAGGCAGTCGAACATTTCTACACGTAGACGCCCCTATTAAAATTCTTTTCAAACAGTCTGGCCAACAAGCAAGTAGAAGTTTCGAAAAATAATCGTAACATGTTTTAGCATGTTTCTAGCAGTAACAGCTACCTTCGTACACTTCTACCTCCATAAGCGACCATATTATGATTGAAAAATTCATTGGTTATGGAACATTTCGCAAGCAACTGATTTTTAACGGTTTTTAACGGTTTTTCTAGCAAGGTCATGCCAACGGAATTTTTTCGTGGCAATTAAAACATCTTTCAACATAATCCCCACGCCATACATTACTGCTGTAGACTTTTTTTCTTTTTTTTTCCAACCTTTCCGCTTGTCACGCTTTCGTGTCATTTACAGGGTATAAAAACGACGATTAATCTATCATGTCATGTACACGCCCGCTCTCAAGCTTCAATGCAAATCAACTCGAACGCTTTTAATTATACCTCCCATCCTGTTATGTTGCTGCCAGCAGCACGCAATTAGAAGCGATTTAAATTCATTGCAAAAAATCGTTTTGGGTGGATTAGCGGCGTCTTAAGGCATTTTGCTTTGCCAAGTCGTGCACGAGAACGACTACGTATGTAATCCATTTATTTAAACCTTACCTAACACGTGCAGCAGTAAGCCTCGTCATCACATTCTTTACTTGCATGAAAAGGAACACTCTTTTTTGTTACATCGCATGCAGATGTTTGCGTTTGCATATTTATTCACTTAACCTCGGGGATTAAACGTTCCAGGAAATATGTACTAACGGAATCACGAAAGTTAAGGAAAATGTTTTTTTTTTCCTTCCTTTTGTATCTTTCACTTTAAAGACTTGCAACGGTCTTGTGGAGACTTGATCGCATGTACGGCGGCCGTTAAGTGGTGACATTATCGCATGCTTTTCATAAATGTTACAACTTTGTTCACATTTGTGCTGGCATTTCGGTCGACCAAGGAAACATACGTGTATTGTGATATTTTAATTTAAATTTTTCTCATTTTTCAGTATTTTTTACCACGTGGTTTTCGGTAACACGTTAGCCTACCTCCATCGAGATAAAGTAGAGCAAATGGTGTAATTTACCGCACATAAAAGGCATTTTAGATATTTTTTTGGAACAAGAGTGTAATGTAAGAAGTAAATGAGCTTTATTTCATAGTAAGTAGTTTACAGTTCAATATTATTTCTGTTGTTTTAGGATGTATGCATTAATCTCGTAAATTACATATGTTTTGTACATTTAACACGTTTATTAAATGCTTGGTTAATTTGAATGTTTGTTTTTGTATTTGTGTGTAGGTTTTGTTGTTTTTACTATGTAAAGTTAAAAAAGGGTTTAATAATATACAACAGTATAAAAAATACTTTAAAAAATGTCATGCCTCGAATTAAAAAAGGATAAAAATTTTTAATATACAAATTTTATGTATAGGATATTCAATTTGTTAAGGAGACTATGTTCCAATATGTCTTTGTTCAAAAACAAGAATTCATTTGAATTGTTTTCTAAAAATATTACATTCCTGTCATTTTTTCTTATTTTTATATTGAAGTTAATTTTAGACAACCCTATTTAGATGCAGGTTGATCTAAGTTTTTCACATTATTCTACCCATTTTTACAAAATACTTGTGCAGAATCGGAAAGAGAATGACTGTAGCTTTACTACAATCAGTCGTTTTAACTATGATTCGTTTCATTTATTAAATGATTAGTATTTGAATATTTTCTCAAAAACAGTTTTCTACATCATTTTGCTTGCATTTCCCAGTTCACGCTTCGTACGGTGGTACGTGACGTGTGATTAACTTTAATGGGTAAAATTTTATATTCGATCAGTAAAACTTGATCGTAGCTCTCAAAATCTATTTCCTGCACGATTTACTGCACAAATCAGAAAATGACTTGATTGTAGATGGTGTTTATGCATGCAATTAAAACAGTCTTAAGAAAACTACTCATTTTATGAGATATTTCAATACGAATTATGATAATCAGTACAATAAAGGATATACTACAAACTCTTAACAGCTGCCATTCTAAAACACCTACAGCATAATATTCTCTACAACTCAAACTTTACAAACAATCGAATGCAATTCTAGCTGCATCTGGCCATGAAATGACCACTTTCCGACATCGAAATAACCACTTTGCTACAACTGTCACTAACAATCGAGTGGCAAAATGGGGCAAAGCAAGTGCTACACTCCCAAAACGGTTGGTCAGTTCCAGCATCAATTTCAATTTACAAAATCGTACAACGCCCACAAGTTCAAATGGCTAGGCTCGAATGGGGAATGGAGCGAAAATCGCCAATATGCTATGCACCACATTCAGCTAACGGTATCGGTGGCTATCGAAACGGAGAAGCTGCAGCCACAAACCCGAAAGCTTTCCTTTGCAACCTCTAAGCATGTTTTTATTGGAAGCGATTTATAACGCTTTAACAGCACTTACCAACTAAGCTACTCTTCCCATGCAAACCGCATCCATACCACGCAATAGGACTCTTCGGTAAAGGCAAAGCAAAAACTAGCTTTACACCAATCCAAAAAAGATTTTTGGAGCAAACGCCCTCTTAAATCTTGCAAAGTTAGCTAAGTCGATTGAACTTTGTTGAAAGTCCGCCTTGAACGATGTGCATGTCAACATTTTTTTCTCATCCCCATGAGTTACTCCGGCTCGATATGCGTTTTCAATCAAAGCTAAAATCCAACCAAATGTCTTACCTCGTAAAAAAACTTGATCCTATCTAAATCTTTGCCTTCAATAAGTAAGCTCCTGCTTAATGCTTCATAAATACCATAGGAAAATTCTTCAGATTCTTTGCCGCTTCCTCGTGGAAGGAAAAGTCAGTTGTTTTTGATCGTAAGTATCATAATCCCGGTCGGTGAACACGAGCAAGCTGCTAAACCTATAACTATTTGATCCGGTTAGGGTAGGTCAAGCCACATAAGGGCATACAAACACAAACCAACACACACACACACACACACACACACACACACACACACACACACACACACACACACAATCTCCTTGCCATGGCTAAACACTCGAACGAACGGGGGCCAACCTAACAAAGACCAAACTTTTCCCATCTGCATCCAACGCTTTTCATACCCGATCAAGCACAGAGGGGTGGCAGGCTTGCCACCGAACCAAGAAAGGTGCTAATAAAATTTACTATCACTTTTCAACAGCTCTACTCACCAAACCCCATATTCCCTTGCGTCAAACGCTGGCGAGCTACCGAGGCAAGGGCGAAACAAATCACTTGCTTCATCCTTAAAACCCCCCACCCTGGCAGACAGCTCTGGGTGATGGCGCAGCTTTAATCATGCACACATTCAAAAAGGCACTCCTGTTGTTGGATCCGAAATAGACCCCCACCACTCATCCAAACTGTTGACTACTATTTCATTAACTTCATGCGGATGGTGTTTTGATTTATGAAACTTTATTTATACCTTCCAGCCGGGACGTCGTTCCGGTTGATATTAGCTCGAGATGAAGCTGAGCATGGCGCACCAGCATTGGTGGTGATACCGAAAGTAAAGCCAAATTTTATGCAGCAAAGCAGTACATTTTACGATTCTACATTACACTGCTGCTGGACAAGCAACAGACACACACACAGGCACACAGCTAAAATCACTCAATTCTGCAATGATTTAGGGAACTAATCCAGCCAACAATTTCAAGCAAAGACGCACCCTTCAACACATTTATCATGCAACAAAGTGCAGCGGTAGCGCTTTTTACCCCGAGGTGAAAATCTGGGTTAATTGGATGGAACGGGAGTGCTGTAAATCAACGATTAAAATCGAGCAACGGGTGGGTTATCATTCATTTACGAAGTGTAAGCCGTTCCTTATATTGAAGAAATCTTATTATTTATAAATTTTTTTTAAGAAACACCGCGCACATTTTATTACAGTGTCGTATAGGTGCTAAATGCATCATTTTCTTATATTTTTACCCATATTTTTGCGTTTGTTTGATCCATTTAAATAATTCAATAATGATTAAACTGATCCTAGCTTTAACTTTTTTTTGTTATGGCATTTAAATTACTTATTAACTTTTTAGCAAATTTATTCTATGATGTTGGCCATCATGAAGTCACCAATATAGCTACTGAACCAGAACAAAATATACTAGAAAATAATTCCAATGCCTTCGTTTATTAAATAACGGTACTCAAGGAAATCAGTACTGTATTGATAGCATGAATATCGGCTCCGCTCCAGAAGGATCTGAGGTGAAGTATCATAGCGAATCAACAATTTGCATACCTTTAGGCGCTTGCTAACAACGTACAAGGATGCTCCTTGTTCGTGGGAACCATCGTTGGAAATTTCGTAAACCAACACTGTGATGTATGCATTGTTATACATTATTATATGCTGGAATTTCAGCGCCATCTACAGATCAAGTTGTACTGTATCGACAAACCTGTTCCAAAATCGACAAACCAGTTCCAATGGATAAAATAAACACCAAATATGTTAAGCCATTTTTCGCAAATTGTTTATTATATTTTTTTCAATTTCATGTTAAAACATTTTCCAAAAAAAACAGCTACAAGCTTTTCCGTGCTTATTGCGCTAAAAACAATAAATTTTACATTCTTTTTTTGTGATTTTTATTCTGATGCACCGCTGTACATTATGTTGTTTCTTTTCATTCTTATTTCATATACAAACCATTTAAATTTATTGTACGTAGTATACCACACTTTTAATGTGTTTATCATCATACATTCATCGATGTTATACCAATTAACACATTATGCTTACGATCCTTACTAGCTATTTATGTCTGTTAGCAAAACAAAAACAATGTAATCATTAAACATTTTGCCTTGTTAGTATTACTTTATTTATATTAGTATTATTAGTGATAGAAAACAAGGAACAACAAACAAATGCAGTAGGATGCACACACTCACACACACCCAAGGAGAGCAAAACGCGTTCATACAAAACATCCAGTGAGAAACATTTTACCTTTACTCGCTTCCAAACTCACCAGAATGCATGTCTTTACAAGCTTGTGGCTTCCTAACTCACTCTTCCAGCCACACGGACAGTAAACTTTCTCTACCCCAGAAAACGTTGCCCCTTCTGGCAAACGAAATGGTTGCCAAGCGTCCACGGGAAAGGTGCAACGTGAACGAACAGGAATTGTCCTCGATACACTGTGGTTCCACGCCTTAGGGTACCGGACTACCTGGAAACAGTCCGCGCTCCTTAAAGGATTCAACCGGTGTGTATGTATGTTCACGTCGGTTCGTACCTGTTACGAATGAACGTAAACACACCGTCGTCGGACCGTTGC
This sequence comes from Anopheles merus, assembly GCF_017562075.2. Taxonomy (NCBI): domain Eukaryota; kingdom Metazoa; phylum Arthropoda; class Insecta; order Diptera; family Culicidae; genus Anopheles; species Anopheles merus. The sequence continues at coordinate 41,710,010 of NC_054084.1, forward strand.
CGGTGTATGGGGTCGTCCAAACATAACCTCAAACACACCTTCCATTCCCAACCCAAAACGACACCTTTACGCCCTTTACCGCCGCGATAGGTAAGGGTTGATAAATTTATTCCACCAACGACCAACGTGTCCCGACCGGTGAGCATCAGCAACCGCGTGTAATCCGCGCCTTCCATGCGGCTTTTTACTCGCTCTGCGCATTTTGTGCGCTGGATGCAAAGAAGCATGCAAAGCATGCATTTACAGCAAACGCTCACACACACACACACACACACACACACACACACACACACACACACACACACACACACACACACACACACACACACCAAACAGCGGAGTACGGACCGTTGAACCGACGCTCAGGGAACCCCTGGGCTTGGGACCACTCGTGAATAACTGTACGTGACGCGCACCAGCTTACCGCATCATGCACATACCAAGCGTGTCCGTCGTAGAACGAAACCGCAGCGGTAACAATCGCACTCGCTGGTTCCGGTTCGAAAATATCCTGCGCTTGTTGTTTTAACCGTTCAGCAGCACACAAAAGGGAAAAGCCGAATGTGTGCGCGGGTTCTAACTTTTGGGGGAATTTAATTATGCACAAGTTACACGGAAGAAATTCTGACTATTTCATGGACAGGAAACCTTCGATGCGCTGGCAACCTTGCACAGGTAGTGCACAATTTCTGCTTCAGCTCTTATCCCATTTACCAGCGTGAGTCGACCAAACCCTACCGTAAGTCGGAAGAAAACCACACACGTACGCAGCCAGCCACATACCGGTGGGCGACCAGGCGTCTCCATCGGTATGACGGTTGAGAAACCATGCAGCTACACACGCATTTTAGTGCGCCCCGGTGGGTAGCACAGTTTAACACGGGTCAAAACGCTTCTTTCGCGTTCGTGGTGAAAGTGATGTAATGACATTATATTAACATTCCATCATACAATCTCATGCTGCATGCCGCCAGTACGGCAAGTGTTAACACACCAGGCTGATGATAACGATGATGTTTCCATTCGCTGTGGTTTCTCCCGATTGTCGTATCTAGTGAACCATACGGCGCGGTGAAAGTTCTGCCCAAAGTGAGCGCATGCGTCCGCAACATTCATCTGCAATTCATTCGAAACAAAACCAGTCAACAATTTTCCGCTTGTCCTAGGGGAAAAACAGTTGCCACACTCGTTTGACCGAGTGAACTTGAATCTGGGAGTGCTTACCAAGTGGCTTTTCTGCCCTCCTTTCCCTTTTCGATATGTACATGTGTGTCAGTGCGGTGGGATTTCGATGCCACCTTCTACTGCATGTGCGAGATGCCGCACAACAGCAGCAGCTCTCTATGCAGTTAAATCCAATCCCACACACACACACACATACACACTGACGACCGGAAGGGCAGATTTGTGGTACCGCCACGCTTCGGCCGATAGAGAACTGTTTATTTTTGCATTTGCCACTTCGGCCCAGCTTGCATTCCCATCAGATTTTACCCCATTTGTGTAGGGCCGCATTGTTCGTTTGCACCATGGCGAATAAATACCGTAAATATAGTTTGGCGAAACATGCTCCGTTTTCTGCCCATAAAATGGAGCATAACTGTTGCTGGGAATAAAGGCGAAAGCTCGACACCCTTTACGGTCGATCTCGTTGCTGCTGACGGGTTTGTTGGCCGGGTGGAGGTGTGAATGAAAACATAAACAATGCTCAACGCTAAGCATTCTGCCAGATGGGTGGATGTGCCTCGGCAGTAGCGGACAGGCTCCGCCGCTTGTGGTAACGCTGCGGTGGACTGCTATTGATTTTCCGGTGGTTTAGCAACCCACATTGAGTTTTCCTCTCTCCACTTGGGCTTACATACGAGCACACTTGAATCCTGTTCGTAAAGCTTCACACAACAGTCCCAGCAAGGCAGATATATGTGCGGCTGTTTATCGTTTAAAGAAAGAGTTTTGAAAAATTACACTACACACAATAAATAATCTCAAAGGCAGTAGATTTAAAACGGTTTCAATAGCAATTGTTCGATTGAAGTATATGGACAATGGTAGTCGTGCAGACATTTATGGTAATTATTTTACTTAACTTGTTAACTGTTGAACGAGATGATCGTTATGTCAGTCAATTATGATAGATAAGATTAAGTAGCACGTAAACTATAAATCATTCAACTACATTTTTCTGTCCATATGGTGACACGATACGAATAAAGGCAACAATTACGTTCTGTAAATAAGATGATGATTATAAAATAAAATATGCTCATTTTGTGTTGTACTCACATTTATAATTTCGTTTAAAAAATGAAATCAGTATATGATGAGTTTTTGTCAGAGTTTTGATATTAAAAACAATAACCATGAACTAATTATTTTTGCAACAGTTCTCATAAACAACTTAAATACTGGCCATTTTTTTAGATTTCCTTTGAAAGGCTAGACCTTCACTTTTTAACAATTCAAAATCAATTCGAAACGGATCAATCAAAACCCGCATAACTCCGTACTGATTCGAAGTGATATGAGTTAGTCGTAACGGCGCTGGGACCCGATTTAAGAAAAAACGTATAAAAAATACTATGACACATTATTTCTTTTATCTAAGAAAATCCCTACCAAGCTTGTTTCATTTGAGTTATATTGCTCTTGGGCTGTTTTTTATGTTTTTTTTTTTGTACACATATTTTGACATTTAGTGGCTGAAGTTAAATAAACCTGCACGTTTAACCAACATACCAAATATGGCCTCATATCTGGTCAGATTTTTATTCTGTTTTGTTATAATACATGATTATTGGTTATTAAAACAAGCCCCAATTGTGAAAAATGTGGAAATATAGACGATCCTGAGCACAAATTTTAAGAATGCCAAACAATTAAAACGGCATGGACATTATTTATACAAATAGTTGAAGATAATGGGCCGGTCTGGTGGTACAGTCGTCAACTCGTACGACGTTACAACATGCCCGTCATGGGTTCAAGTCCCGAATAGACCGAGCCACCATACGTAGGACTGACCATTCTGCTATGGTAACAATAAGTCACTGAAATCCAAGTTCACTTCACTAGTGGGTACAGGCAGGCCTTGACCGGCAGTGGTTGTTGTGGCAAAGAAGAAGAAGAAGTTGAAGATAAATTTAATTTAATACCAACGTTTCATGAATTCATCAAACCAGATATGATTAAAATAAACAAAGAAAATATAATAAAGGTGTTGTCAATGTTCATAAACTATATAATACCAGCCTCTAATGAGGCCTTAATCAATGGTATAGAAAAAAATCTTTTGAAACCCATAATATACTGAGCAAGCAGACGAATTAGAAATAATCCAGTATATACGATAGCATTGCCATAAGTATAAATAAATTGAAAGATTGGTGTTAAAATAAAATAAAATTGGTTGATTTCCTATATGGCTTAGCATGTATATGATCCATGTAGAGCCTTTTTCATAATTTATTTGAGTAATTTTAATAAATAAATTATAAATAATTGGTTAAACTGAAACTATTCTACAATAAAAAATAACTGATACAAAAACTGACAAAATCAACACGGATAGCACTGTAAAAATCACGAACCTAATTATGTACCATACCAACCATCTCAACATCCTCATCCTAGCAAAAGCAAACACTAAAGCGAATGATAATCTTGCATAACCAGCTGCTAAACCGGCGATGGCCAATTTTCGTCACTATCGTCACTTGCTAGCGCCGCAATGTTTGCCGTACTTTACCAACCCGCCAGCTCCGTCCCTGCGCTTTGGCAAACCTACACGCGGTGACCATTGTTACACCGCAACCGCAAGATAAGATTTATGTCTGCCCGATAACAAAGTTGTTTAGGAACGCTTCTTTTTTTAATATCTCATTCCCTACTTCATCCCATGTTCACCAAACGCCGTAGCCGCAGCACCGAATAGCAGGAGGATAAGGAAGAAGAAAAAAGCACGGCTTCAAAGCAGTCGGTAGACACGATTGTGACGATCCGATAAAGACGCTAACGCTGCTAATGGCCAGTGGCGAATGAGTTCAAGCGCCGCCGGTTAGCGTTGATTCAAAAGGTTCCCCTGACCGACCGAGACGACAGGGAACCCAAAACCACAACTTGTGCCCGCGCCAAACGATAAACACGATGGCGGTCAAGAGTGAGGTCAGCCAGCGACAAAGATAACTCTCCATTCCCCCACAAGGTCAGGCCTGGTGCTGGAACGGGACGCGACCATTCCGAGTACATTCTTCCATCTTTCTTTGCGGTTCTGTTTGCCGTTGGTCCTTTTACCGCTCCGGACACTAAATAACAAACTTGCCCTCGAAACCAAAATGACCAGCCACCTTCATTCACAATCAGTCTTCTCCGTTTGCTCTTCTGTTCCCCTTAACCCAAAATCCTGCTCTAAAAAACCGCAAGCTTTATATCCCCCCTCGACCCCTTTCCCATTCCACTTTCAAGTGTTTATAAAGTAGAATATCTTTTAATCGTGGCAATTATCATTAACACCTTTTTATCTTACCGCTTCGTCTCACTCACGGTCACGCCAGCCAAAGACAGTGAGCGCATGAAAGCATAAATAAATGTAGCTGACTTTTGCCCGCGACAAAAATGTGCACCGTACGATGGCGGTGGCATACACAATAACACCGAGCATCGAGCTTTATGGTGGAAATGGGTGGCGAAGGGTACGGTAGGTGATGGCGGTTTCGTGATTTGTGCCCTACTGCTGTGCTGAACGCAAACAGAAACGATCATTACGGTGAAACACACACCCCGTGCACGCGATTTAATGGGGCGCTTTACACCTTCAGACTGTCGTTGAAGTTGTTGGCCAATGTTCGAACTCAATGGACGGTGAAATTTAAACGATAATGATGCAGCTATGCGAACACCTGATGTTGTTACGATTCTGTAGAATATTTTAGGGTTTAATCTAGGTTGTATAAGTAAAAATAGTAATTTCATTTGTTATTGAAGGGATTTTACAAAAATGAGTTGACATAAAAATTACTTTCAAATAGGTTGTATGATTGGAATGTTTATATTGATTGTTGATAGCAGCATTTTAAAGGAGTTTTATTTCAAATTTGCCAAATTGTACTCCAACATTTAGTAACCAGTTTGATTCTAACATACCAAATGCCAAAAGGGATAGCCAAAGATTTGTTTTATTTAACTAATATCATGTACTGGAATATTTTGTAGAATGCAGAGTATCAAGAGTATCCATGGACTCTTTGGTTTGGAAGGGTTTGTTTCTATAAAAAGTAGCACTATGATATGCGTATAATCGCACCTAAGAGAGTTTACTGAAGTATCAAACGAAATATTTATGACCCTTTAACAATTTTTGTGGTTACGCTCTGCATTATTCGATGTGGCTGTTTGCTCTAAACAAGTTCAATGCCAACCTCTTTTGTTTTTAATTAAATTAAACAAGTAATATCGTTTTGATTTAATTTCGGAAGCTCTAACACCACATAAATGTGTGTTATATAAACCTTTAAAAACACAAATTTAACATGAATTGCCACTAAAAGCCATGAATAGTTTGACGAGCAAGATTGTTTATTTTGCTAAAATTAATAATTTTATAAACTGTTAGCAACGTTACACAATTAGAATACAACTATACCAACGTAGATGAAGGTAATTAAAAACGGACTCAGTGGGTAAGATTGACACTTCTCAAAAATGCATAATACAAGTAACTATCGAATAATTAAACAGTGCAGCTCCCAAACACATTTGAGAACATTTTTGCCATAATACTTAAAATTGGTTAAATTCGCGAACAAAACAAATTTGAAATCATGCGCACCCTTGTGGATATAATTTGACTTCTGTGGATCTTATCCTCTGTAACTTTTATTGTTTATATTTTTGAAATTATTATTTCATGAATGAGTTGACGTGATTATTAAGCAAAAAAAACTGGCAAATGAACGAGAATAGAAAATCTTGTTTCCTAGTGGTTTAAGCATCCTGACACCAAATCGGAAAAGACGGACACTTTTCGGACACGGACGGAGAAAGCATGGACATATACGAGAAACGGAGCACCAGTCGAAATATCTTCACGAAACCCACTATCTTGACACGACTTGGACAACTTTAATTAACAAACTGAAGAAGCATTGATATGACATCGTTCAGGAATAGATGAGAGATTCTATGGAGCGCCGAGTAGTTTCCTATAGGGAAGTCTAGACTGTTGTTCTGCAAGCTGAAGCAACGCCAGCTTTTAGTGCCCGATATTTCAATAATGCTTTAGATTCTGCATTCTACGATTTTTCAAAGTGGCGCTTAAAATTATTTAATTCACGTCAGAATGAATCTTCGCTGCAATTGATCAAGTTTTTTTTTAATGTACTTACCAGTACATGGAAAGCAAAAGGATTTCGAAGTTTTCTACAGGTGTCTATTTTACCTTTCATAGTGTCTATCTTTCCCATATCTAGTATCCGTCTTATCCGAACATTTCAAAACAGCACGAAAAAAACATGTGTTTATATCATAAAAACACATAGAAATCGACAAAAAAATTAAATGTGTCAACACATTTTCTGTTAAAGCATGAGTGTAAGATAATGTATGCACGTTTTCCTGGTAGCTGTATTTAGATATCCCTAAATTTTGAACATATATCTGATTTTGAACAACGTGTCCGTCTTTACCTAACCTCCCCTATATTAAAAACAATTTTCTTCCTTCAATGCTGAAATACTTAAAACAAAATCAATTTAACCATGCAAGCATATTCTATGCAAACTAACACAAAGCTCAAACAAAGTGCTATTTTAAAGCTAAAATCGATAGATTGAAACCTATTTTACTAACCTTGTCGATTATCAAAAGCACTGCACATTCTACCCAACATCCATTTATCTTCTGCGGGTGGGAGGAGCAAAAACAACATCTCTCCCCACCTCTGCTCGCATTCAGTTCACATCCCTGCTCACACCAAATTCCTAAAACAATCTGTTTCGCGTTTCACTCAGCTCAACGTCGATGTGTTAACTCCGGATATATCCATCCCGCGGAGCCCGGTTCCCGTGCCCATGCGCCCCCGCTGCACTGCCTCGATGCAAACAATGAGCACACATAAAAACACCCCGTAAATCACGCCCGACAGCCGCTTGATTAAACTATCAATTAGTGCACTTTTTCGGTGCCCGTACACGAGGTGGAAGCGTACCAACACGGAACAATTTACCCGCTAAACAGTGTACGGAAACAATAACCTTCTCGTACAGTTTTGCTCCCCCCGAGGCGGCGGCAAAAGGGTAAGTCGCATCCTTCGTTTTGTTTTTCTCACACGCTCCCTTATTCGTTCCTCGACCGCACAGCATAACCACCGTACACGGCCGCATGGGTGCACTTGTGAATGTGTAAGTTTATGCTGAAGTGGCATCAATTCACCCTACCGTCCCTGCCGTTCCCGATCAAAAGCTTCCTCTTGCAGCCTGTTTACCCTTTTATCTATAGCGCTTCTTGCACCCATCCACCATCGCCACGATGGTAAGATAAATTATCACGCAAAACTTTTCCCCCTTTCTCGAATGTGCAACCGACAACGATGTATTGCTGTACGTGCACACGGCCACATTCTGCACCCCACCGTGGGGCAGTACCGGCACGACGCTGGTTAACTTCTACCCCGCTGTAACCCAAAACAAGATTTAGCTGCCCTTCCGATTGATAGAGTCATTCTGTCCGAGTGCGGAAAAAACTAATAGATGCCTCCGTCAGAGCGAAACAGTTGACTTTGCCAACGTGGAAAAGGAAAATAGCGAATTGGGTGTGGCGCCTCATCCGGCATGCTTGGTTCCGGCTAGCCGCGGCTTTCTTCGGCGCTGCCGCTTCCTGTTTCGCAGTATTGAATCCATCAATATGCCAGCCAGTGTCGTTGATGAAAGTTTTATAGCCAGTTGTAAAATTGATAGCAAAGCGAAAGCAAAAGGATTATGGTGGTGAGTGAGTGGAAAGTAGAATGTGGATGTGCTTCATGGAGGATAATCTGGTACTTGTTTTTTTTTTTAGTTGCTTTCCTTTCAATCTGCTCTGAAGTAAGTTCTTGCTTGATCTGCATTGCTTCCCATTTTCAGCACAGAGCGCAGAACGTGACACGTCGGGTTAGGGATATTTTTCTTCATCCGTTGCTGTTAGCTCAGCGTGATAAATTGACTTAATGTTTTGCCACTAAAACAAGATGAAAGAAAACAGAAATATTGACATCCAAACTATTAGTGCAAAGACTACAGAACAGATGGTTTAAGATTTAATGAATGTTAAGGATTTCTCTCACTCTTTTTAGAAGAATAACATTATTCGGATTTGCTGACAGCATTGTATAATTTGTATAGTTGGCTAAAAAACATAATGTGCCTTGATTGATTTAAACATTTCAGTTTAATGCTAATGTAAAATTCAAAGAATATTATGTGACAAAATTTTAAAATTTCAAACAAATCAATTTATGATCACAGAAAAGAGAAACATATAGTGATTGGAAAATAAATTGAATAATTATTGTAATAAAACGTAATAGATGAGCTAGTAATTAAGACTTATTTTCTAGGCTAAATTATTTTTTGTCATTCAACATATTCAAGAATGATACACTAATTGTAGCGATTGTCAACTTTTCGATACTATTTTTGTAGTGCGATTTATTACATGTCTCAAAATAGTCTTAAGTTTTGGCAATCATCTCTTCATTCGATTTCAAAATGTATTCACAACGAGTATTTTGTAAATATCTGATCACAGGAAATAGTCCATAGGGGCCAGTGTATTATTAATCTATGCGTGTATTATTTCACAATGCGTGTACTTGGATCATTGTTTTGACTGATTAGTGACTCAACAACTTTTGTTGTTTTGGTCAAATGTGTGCTCTAGCTGCAGCCTTTTTCCATAGAACTTTCGCATATCCATATGCATGTGAATGATATGAGCAAACTATTCCTTTGAAAACTCAATAGTTTGAGCTTTCTTGATCAACTTCACTTTACAGTTGTTTTTCATTATTCTGCGGATTTTTTATGTTTTTGAATCATCCTCTATGTTCACCGAATTCAGTGCTCATTTGACTACGATTTTACTTAGCATATTAATACTTAAGGGTTGATTTTGGTGAGCCTGAAAACTCTTTATCAACCCATTGTTTTTCCTGGACTGTATTTTTTCTCTTCAAAAAGTAATATTTTATCAACATACGAAATTTGTTTCCATTTTTTAAAACGCAAAAGTGGCTTTACACAGAATGCTATAACTCAAGAAATAACCGTTTTATTACTGTTGACTTATGACACAAATATTTTCAAGGTTGGTACAAAAAATGGAATTAATTTGGAATTTGTTAGGTCAAACAATTATCAGCCCAACTGTTTCATTGATTTAAAAAAATGTGTCAGTACAATTGGATTGCTTTGTCGTAGCATTTTGGTTTTTTATGGTGGCAAAAGAGCCCTTTTTATGAGAAATAACTTTTATATCCGATGTGTATGTAAAGCATTCCATTATCACTGGTTTATTGAATAACACTGGTTTAGGTTTAGCTACAACTATATCATAGCCATAATTACATGCTGCAACTGAACTTCAACACAGGAATGAAATCGGCCCGATAGATAATTCATTTTTCCAACCTGCCCTTCTAATTCATATCACAAACAGCTTCAATTTCCAGACATTATTCATACATTGTGATTTGTAATTTGATTGGTGTACATTAATTTCAAGTGCATTTTGTGCATAGTAAGAAATAGGTATACATCGGAGTACATCGAAATCCTTAGATGGGCTAATTAACTACGAAAAACTACATTGTTTAATCCTCAATTTTATTCTTTGTTATGAATTTTCCATAACAAAATACATAACTTCGTTCGGAATTTAAAACATTCATTATAACATATTGAAATAGAGAATAATAGAATATGATATAAAAAATAGAACAGAACAGAATAGAATAGAATAGAATAGAATAGAATAGAATAGAATAGAATAGAATAGAATAGAATAGAATAGAATAGAATAGAATAGAATAGAATAGAATAGAATAGAATAGAATAGAATAGAATAGAATAGAATAGCATAGAATAGAATAGAATAGACCATACAAAGCATTTAAATCCCAGTTTGCGTGGGAAAATATGTGATTCATGTTCGGACGTTTTTTTCCCTTCTGTTCAGAAATTGAATTGAAAGTGCTTCAAAGTTGATTCATCACTTCAAAAAAATACACATTTTTGATGATGATTTTTATGCCGTTTTATAATTTTAAAATATCAATTAAATTATTTAAACGCTCAATTGATTTATCAAATCCAGTATTAAACTAGTTTTAGAAGGATACGTAGAGATGTTCTTATTTCATTTATATTGTATCAAACTTTATATCATATTTAATGAAAACCAGTGTTAATGGGTTTTTAGGGGTTCCTGAAAATTTCTCACCCTTTCATGACTCTTTCGCATGGACCTAAGTGAATGTTATGTGACGGGAAGTGCATTCTATGAAACTCTCCACACCTTTAACATCTCAACCATTAACATCTTAAACATGCTATAATTGTCAATCTAACTTGACACCAAAACTAATTCATCTCATACCTTTTGCAGAATGCTTGCAGCAATGAAATGAGTCAGTTGTTAACAATTGACTTAAAATATGTTCATTGAAATATTGCAACTGCAGCAAAAACTATTACCCCTTATTGCTACAAAAAATCACTAGCAGCAGGGCAGAAAAACTCCCAGAAACCAAACACATTCAGCAAAACTTTCCACCAACATGCGAAAACCAACGCTCCGTCAGCGGATCTATGTTAAAAAGTCGTTAAAAAGTTACCAACTAAAGTCAATCAATTTTGTGAAACTATTTTATAAATATATATTTCTGCAGCTACCAGCTTGCAAGACACCAAACACTTTGCATTCAGCTTCCGTTTTCGGTCGCGATTGTCTCGTGTAGAGAAGGTGAGGCAACTTGCTCTTTGAGAAGAAGGAAATACTCCTTATCTTCCCGCCCTCAGCCACACACTATTACATCTTGCGCCATTCCTTGAACCTGCTCCCGAACTCAGATCAAACTTGCACTGCGACCACTACGGCCGCACAGACTCACCCGCAGAGAAAGTGCAAACTTTTTCCATGGCGGAAAAACAAAGATAAACACATTTTCTTTGGACAAACTATTCGTCCTATCCAAGCGAAGCCCTGTGTTGATAGTGTGCCAGTGTGTGTGTGTCAGCTCCACATTTTGTCTTTCGTTTCCCGCAGAGTTTTTAAGCTCAACGCTGCCCATCGTCGTTCAATTTGTTGCAATGATTTATTATGAGGAGCGATCACGGAAATTTTTTCTTCCTAAAACCACCTACCGAGCCAAACGAAACAGAAAGTAGGACAAGCAAAAGTCGAAATTTTCTTTAGTATAAAAAAAAACATCCCCTGGGCGATCGTTCTTATCTGCGGTGCCGAAAGACCTGACGAAACAATCGCTGTTTTTAAAACCTTCTGGTCGAATGGGCCGAGACGGATGAAGTCTTCCACCCTGAAGATGTGTAGTGTTAGTTCAGCTGCTGTCCGGGATTATGTCAGGGGCAGATAATTTTGATTCAGTACCAAAAAACAAAGCAAACAAAAAATCATCCTTAAAAGGAAACTGGGCCATTGCCCATGTCTTGTAGGGAGAAACTGTGTGATGTAAAAACGTGTATAATTTAATGTGGCAAATGTAAGTTTTTTGGGAAAAAATATTTTATGTTTTATTTAACAAAAAACCAGTTTACAGCAACCACCAACCACAAAATACAAAATTAAAAATAAATCTTTTGTGAGTTCAGTATTTGCTCACTGGTTAAGACATTTTACTACTATTTCAAAAATGAAAAAAAAAACCGTGCAACATTCTACACCCCCAAAAACCAAAAAGAAAGTCGATTCTTTTTAAAAGAAGAAAGGCAACAGCATAAATTTTACATTAAACCATAGCTGAAATTTGCTAATTAATGGCCTAAATAATTCCTTCGGTGGTTCCACCGCCACTACCACTCTGTTGCAGTTAGTTTCCACTTGGTTTGCACAAACTATACGCAACACACCCACTTTCGCTCTCCCACACAAACCAAAGCCATTGCACAACGCCTTGTTGCAGAGAAACCGGCACCATTTAACCGCCGTAAAACTGTCCATAATTTTACCCATGGAGCACATTTTTGCCCACTTTCCCATCGCATGCCCGAAAACATACGAAAGTTTTTAGTTTAAAATTTTCCACCCCGATGGAACCGTTTGCCCGCTTTTTGTGTGTTGTTTGTCTTTTCACACACTTACAAAGTAAATCGTTGTGTTGTTCAAACCCGGTCTTGGCTGTGGCGGTTGTGGTTTCATGCCCTGCCCAAAACTTACCACAATGGAACCGGAAACAGCGTCAGAGTGTCTTGCATTGTCTTGTCCGCTAAGCGCGTGAAGCCGTACTTCCGCCCCTCATGCCAACAGCAGCAACGTTCCGGCGTATTTCGTTCGGACGGTTGAATTCGCTGGGCTTTCAGGATTTTGCCAGCAACGCGTAAGACGCAGGCCGATAGGGTGGCAAAAATCCAACACACAATTCTCGTAGGAAAAATATTTTAATTAGAAAATGGAGCTGAAATTTCCCAAAACTCTATACAAAGCTTCAAACCATAGCCGACAGACAGGGAGGAGACATAGGATTGGAGTGGTTAAAGCTTTCCCTTTACTCTGTCTTTTTCTCCTTTTTGCAGCTATACCTATAAAGATAGCTCTTTGGTTTAATATACCGAAACCGAAGATTAGCTGGTTGTTTCCGGGAAATTATTCATCCTCGACCGGCGCTGAATCACGCAAAGATGGACGTAGCACCGTGAATCAAGCCGGAAAGTCGTCCGGGTGCGTTTGGCCTTTGTAGCGGACAGATTGCTGTTGGCCGATTTGGTTCAAGTAATCCTTTAAACACGTCTCACGCTAAGCTTCAATCTTTGAGATTGTAAATTTAATACACTTCCTGTAAAAATAAAACAGCTAAAGGAAAATGTTTTTATTTAGAAATTGATCAATATATAAATAAGTTCACTCTAAAACGAACAATTTCTCAGTAGCAATACAAAATGAACAATGCTATTGAATCTATTTCAAAAACGGCAATATTTATTATAAATACACAATCGACGAGCGCTACAAAAAGCGTTCCAAACTTGTTGATAACAAAACTCTACTTTAAATCAGACCAGAAGTTTCATTGAACGTTTGTTCGGCGAAACTTTTCTACTTCGATTTATGCCACATTTACTTTTTTACCCTTGAATCCAACCCTTTCCAGTTTGTCAACATTTTTCAAGGAGTATCAACAATAAACAAAGCTCGACACACAGCATGCCTGTGCTGCACACACACATACAACTTCTTGCCAACAAGCTTGGCGGTAAAGATCAATATCATCCGGTAGCATCCGGTAAGATGACACAATTTTGCTGACATTGCCGTGGGCAAATTGTTGTCCACGTTCGTCACTGTCGCCCTACGTTCCTGTGGAGGCTGGTGAAGATGATTTGATTGCAGCAGCGGCTGGAAAGGAACGCAATTGCACAAACTTTCATATAGCTCTTGAAGACGAGCTACACTGGCAACTCTGTTCCGTACTCCAACCAGTGTACGATCAGTTCGAGCGAAAGGATTGAATGGTGGACAGTGTTGGGTTGGGAAGTTCCATCCCGAGACGGAGCAGAAGTTTAAATGCTTTTGTTTTTATTCTTTCCTGAGCAGTGATGAGTGATGACAGCAGCAAACGAAGATGATGACTGCACATCTACAATCTCATCTCGTAGTGGTTTGAAATGGAGCAGAAGTATGTTAAAGAAAATTATTTTCCTTCCTGGTAAAAGGGTTTGAAGCTTATTCGTTTAGAAGTTTCTATGCCCTCAAGATTTTTTTTTTGCTTCACTGTAGATGAGGCTCACTGCAAAATGTTTGGCTTGAGAATGTTTGAATTTTTTTAAATGCATCAAACATTAGACTTCATTAGATTAGATTAGATGTCATGCGCGCAGAACATGAATATCTACCTTTTACAAAACTTTTCTGGTCCGATTTAAGTAAAAAACATGTGAAAATAACATATTTTGAAGTGGCTCCAAAATGTTTGGTAAAAAAACTTCCACCAGACACCGCTGGATGCGCTAGTGAAAAACAAAATTACACTAGCGAGTACGGGCAATGTCCTCCAGCTTACAAGTATTTTATAATCATTATTGAATATTTTAAGTATTATTTGCTTAGTCAGTTGGTAATTTGAGGATTTGCTTGTTTGTATTCTGATAAGTCTATAACGAAAGTTTGTTGATACTATTGTTTTTTTTTGTTTTTTGTATTAATATGTTTGTTGTTTAATACTGTAGTTTAACGGTTTAATTTAGTATATCTGCTTAACAGAACATATTATAACAAACAATATCAAATAACAATACTTTGTAGCACATGCAGGAAAATCATATCACTCCATTGTAACACACTCAGCAGATCACACTATACTAATACATTCGGAAGAGTTTAGACCACACCGTACACACAAAAACAATTTAGACACACTTCTCGAAAAGTTAGTGAACTGAAAACGCATAAGCCTAAGAGGCTGAGAACACCATAAGCACAGCGTAGGTAAAGCGTAGGTCACATAACAATTAGAACAGTGTATAAGTCGTAACCATAAGCAATAACAGGTTATGCATTATTATCCAAAGCAGGAACCATCGTTCTTGTAAACAAAACACTTAAACGGAGCTAACATGGTAAAAAAAAACATTCAAATACACAACCCGGAACCAAATGTAAGAAACCCACAACTACCGATGAGCATAAATAAAACCATCACCGATCTTGGCAGATCAGATTCGTTCGGACTATTAGAATAGGACCATGCTATTTCTACCCTACACGACTTCTCATTTCTAGGATATGCATATATGCTCCTACCAAAGGTAAGATCTCCCTTCAGGGTTTCTATGATCGCCTGGATGAACAATGGTCGATAAGTGTGATTTGAACAAATGTTTTTCCACTTCGACTCAGCTCAGTGAAACACTGTCGTACTGCGACGGAATTTGGCGCTCACTGTGACGTATGTAGATACGATCAACGTTTTACATAACAAAGCAGAAATATGGGAATATATTCATTATTTGGTTTATTTTCTCCATACACAAATATCTGACTCGTTCTGCCTTATTAGATACTGACATACTATTCTTCGTTAGATTGGCTAGTTCAGGCTTGAAACATTTCACAGATCACTTTTATATGAGCTATCCTGATTGAGAATGCAGCCAATAGTTTACAATCATTAGGTTTCACGACACAACAAAAATCTGGGGTAATAGTAACACACTCTATTTACTCGTCATTTTACAATTAAAATTTTTTGCGTAATGTTTTTCATAAACATTTCCCATTGTACTGCAAATAGATTTAATCAACCCGATTTAAAAATTCTCAAAGTGTTTGCTCATACTATCAGATATTACTCACTTTCGAAAATAACTAAAGTTTAAGTATTCTGTATATTAAAACACTGTATGTAACTTCCACCCATTTCTCGGTCTCAAAACACGCTTCCATCTCAAAGCTTATCAGAAACAATCTATAAAACGATATGTTTATGAACTTTATTTATGCGGTAGCATTACAAGCAAGCACGCAAACAAGTGGATATTACCCGTAAACAACTTACGATGCTGGCCACTATGTTGTACCATCAAAGTACCAACCAACCGCAAGCGACCGGGTTTAACTCGGAATCAATTAGAACCAGTAGTTAATTGGTTTTCTAATTTCATTTCCATCTTCCATGTTCGGTTCGCGCAATCGAGAAAAACGATATTTTGCTAGTCACAACAGTATGTTTGGTAGTACAAACGCCGCATGAGAAAGGGAAGGATAAAGAGAGAGAAAGAAAGGGTAACAAACTCAGCTAGTGCTCTGTTTGCCTAAACATCGCTTTGAAGTCTTATCCCTTCGGGGCGGGCGAATTAGTTCCATAAATAAGCCGTCTTTACGAGCTTTCGAGCTTGTTTGAGGGTTGGCCAAATCGACTTTCGACTAGAGATGGCTCGGCCTAGAATCTCAACCAGCTCCCGCTTTCGCTAGGCGTGAGATTGACTCCATTCCAACAGGTTTGGAAATAGACACCTGCTCCTCCGCACGGTTCACAAAACGTTCCGGAACCAACAAGGTAAAGGCTTTACCCATATCCACCCTACCGGAAGGACGAATGGTTGTAACCTGTTCCCTCATGGTAGCTTTCCTTAACCTTCTTTCCTATTGATACAATTACAAAAAAGATGGTAAAAATAAAACCGTTTGCTAAAATCACGTCTTCTTTGTGGGGCCGCACGCCCCGCCAAATATTCAGCCAGCAACGATGCTAAAAACTTTACTATCTCAACCCAACCATAAGCTAGTGGTGCATAAAATGAACGAAATTATTATCCCTACAACGCCACCTCATTCGTGTTTGCGAAAACCTTCCGGCAATGAAGTCGAAACTCTTTTTGAAAGCAAGCGAAAACCTCTTTGTAACGTATCCTTAACAACATGAAACAGAAGCATTAAAGGCGAGAGCTCCAAAAAAGGGCTACAGATTACAGTACTCGAGATTCGTGTGTACTGCGAAAGCTCAAATGGAAGCAATGTGTTCGCGTAGCGTGTCTGTATAAAACCGAGAAGGGCATGAAAACCTCCAAATTTAACCCAAATTACACACCACAATCCAGGGGTCAGTACGTGGTTTGTAAAAGTAGCCAAAATAGCCAAACGCGATAACCAAGATACAGCCAATGCACGTTCTTTCGAGGGTACAAGCTGTTACTGTATCGGATTACTTGAAATGGTGAACCAACCCGTACACTTTTAAGCATCACATATTATTTTTAAATTTCTATTCATTCGTCTAATAAAACCATTAACATACCGCTCAACTAAACTGCATACTGAA
This sequence comes from Anopheles merus, assembly GCF_017562075.2. NCBI lineage: Eukaryota > Metazoa > Arthropoda > Insecta > Diptera > Culicidae > Anopheles > Anopheles merus. The sequence continues at coordinate 41,727,027 of NC_054084.1, forward strand.
AATGCTTGTATGCTAAGGTAAGCAAGTCTGCCTGGTGTAAATTGCACACGATTTGTTTGACCTACTACTGCACCGTGACCTACTCCCTTAAGCTTCCCACAGCTGGCGAGGACCGGAAGTGCGATTTATTGCGGTAATTTATGTTTGCTTAACTCATTTACACGATATGCACTCATTTTCGCACCACGGAAGTGCACGGTAGCAGTGGAGAGCAAAAGTTTTGTCTTCCGTAGCCAAATGCACTTTTGTTTCCCGCAAGGAATGGTGCAGTGAAAGAGAAAAATACCACCCCTTGGTCCCAAGCCCGCACACCTTCGGGGGTATCCTCCCACCATTCCGTTCCTTTGCTTGTGATGGTTTAATTAATTATTTCTTTACCCTTAAGTAACCACACTTACAGCGACGGCGTGTGGTGATTTGCTGAAAGTATTGCTTTGGAATGCATTTTTTGGTGAGCGGCAGTTGGGTGGAGGGCAGTGAGTGTAACAGAGGAGTTTTCCAAGAATTTTTAAGGATTTTCTAACCACCTGAGGGAGGCCTTCTTTCCATTGAGCGCTCTGGGATACCGTTTCTTTTCCACGGGGTTAAGGTAGAGGACGACCAAGTTCACCCGGCACTAGCTGCCAACGCAAAATTACTCGTAATTTGGTTGCACTTTTGCTTGCTCCCCCTTATTCTTTCTCTCTCTTTCTCTTTTTGAAAAAAAAAACACACACACACAGAAACATACAAAAGAAACTGTACGAAATGAGATTGTCTGGAAGCTTAATGGATTCTTTTTCCTGGCGAATCTCTTCCGTCTTTTACCCGGCGATGAGTTCCGGGTTGAAAAGTTTTGCCCTTCTCAATGCCACCCCGACCACCGGGAGAAACCGGTAACCGTGCAACAAACCCAATTCCGTGGGCTGCTACTTCCCGAGAAGTAGCCCCCTCATTCATCCCCGAGAACCCCCCCCCCCCCCCACACACGGCAAGGAAGAAAAACGTGAAACGGAAATCAAACAGCAGCGTACCAACTGGCTGAAGTTGGAGGCTTTGGGCAAGGGGAAAAAAAGAAATGCCATAACGGGCACTCCTTCCATCCCTCTCACTCTCTCTCTCTCCCTCATTTTACTCACTCTCACAGAAAATATGAAATCGTACTAAGGCAACATTTTTCGCGAGGGGTCATTAAAAATTTGGCACAGTAACATTTTTACGATGATTGCGTACAAGGCGGTGGCTAACGATGCAAATTATCATACCATTCACCGGGCACGATTCCTTTTTTCCCCCCTTGGTGTTGTTACTCTCGCACGCTCACGAAGGAAAATTTTGATAGAAAAAGTTATTCCAGTGCTGCAGACCGACCCGTGCTTGGCAGTCGTCTGGCGCTACGTCGAAGTATCACACGTGTGATGTGAAATAAAATTAATGTCTCTTCGAGTGCTTTCCAAATGGCGGCGGTACTGAGGTAAATTGTTTGCAGGCTGTCGTAGGAGGGCGCCGGATTGCGTTTGGTAAGTTTTAAGTCGCGCAGTAATCGCTTCCACTAATCGGTTTACCAATGCAAGGGATCGTGCGAGGAAGGTTAAATGATTGAATTTAAAAACTATACAACAGAGTTCTATGATTTCGAAGTTAACGGCAATGGAAAAACTAGACTGTTCCTTTTTTATATGTAATAATCTCATTTGATGTTTTAAGTAATTTGTAGAGTCTCATAAAGGAAGAAAGTTTTCGGTTTGGGCTAGGTCATGTTAAGGCCGGGGTACATTGTCCGTACTCGCTAGTGTAATTTTGATTTTCACTAGCGCATCTGGCGGCGGCTTTTGGAAGCTTCAGAAAATATGTTATTTTTCTATGTTTTAAATCGGACGAGAAAAGATTTGTAAAAGGAAGATACACACATTCTGTATGGATTGCATCCATTTTCGCATCGAAAAAAGAGGAAAATAATACTTTATTTTGAGATCCGGCACGACCATTCCTGCCGCCGCCAGATACGCTAGTGAATATCGAAATTAAGGCCGAGGGACATTGTCCTTACTCGCTAGTGTAGTTTTTGTGAACGCGTACGCCATCTAGCAGCAACGGGTGGAAGTTAAATAATTTACTACTAATATAAACTAATATAATGTATCTGTTCATCTGTGTTGGGTGTCTATTAGCTAAAATTATAGCCCTCTCGATGCAAGGGCTATAATTTTAGCTAATAGACGATGTATAGATATTAAAAGATGCGGAGAAATGTTGCCCAGCGCTTTGTATGAATGACGATTTGTCCAATAACAACACACAATGGCCTAATTTGTTGCAATGTGTGGACGTTGACCAACATTTTAAACTGCATACAGATAGCCTGGTCGAAAATTGATGGGACACCAAGTATGAATAATTTTTACACATAAATTATATTATATACATGGCTGGTCGCCGCCAGATGCGCTAGTGAAAATCAAAATTACCCTAGCGAGTACTGACAATGTCCTCCGGCCTTAATTGTATTCATCAATACGAGCTTCAGATGCTAGCTTTCAAATGCTGGGAAGCATCATACGTGTGTTTAAAAGGATGATACACATAAGCATTATTCGATTCAAATGTTTGGGAAATTGCCGGCTTCGTGGTACTGAAATTCAAGTGCAGCTTAACGCTGCTCAACGCATCTGGCCAATGGTACTTTGGCTGACCCTCTTATTCAACTAAGTCCAGCAGTGACTGAGGAGGTTTCAAACAACCTCAGCGCCAAACAAGAAGTTGTTATTGCTATAGAAGATAATTGCGGAGCAAAATGTTTTAAATTAGAATATCAATCATATCAAAGAGTTCAATCAGTATAGAAGAATGTATAAAGGGATTACCAACACTTTGGAATGAGCAACGCTAATCGACGACTTGTCTAATTGCACGATTAGATTCATAATAATAAGTAATAAGCAAAACATGGAAGCAGCCTTAGCAAAGATTAATCCGTTTGTTATTTCAGGACAAAAAGAGCTTCTTCTGTTTTTATAACCGAAACATAAAAATTATCAAACCCCCAACTTCACCTCAAACAGAACATTATAAAATACTTCTTGCATGCCGCTCATGGTCAATCATGGGAAAAGACATATATTTAGTCCCTTTTCTGGCGGGTAGTTTGATATTTCAACATAAAAGATTCAAATGATGCCCAACTGTACTATGCAGAGCTCTACTTGTTGCCATGAACTGGAACAACATTTCAGGCGTTATGTAAACATTTTCATGTAACACCACAATATGATTGAAAGCTATGCTGTTTTGTACAAACATTATTATACTACCATATTTCGAACCATCAGAACTCGGATCAGAACTGCTTCGCACAACGTACACAGACTCGACAATATGCTTTTCATATTTTCGTCATAAAGTATAGGACCAGCAACTAAAACCATTATATTCCACCAGCAATAGTGCGACGACTACCATATACTAAACTGACTTTGATTTACCGTATACGGAGCATTCGAAATTGTTCGAAAACAACAGTCCTGCAACAACGCTGCGACACGGCAGTTCGTCCTACGTTGCGAAATTGCGCACACATGCACACGAACGCAGCAGCAGGTTAATGAAACTGAAAACTCCTTTAATAAATAGCACGCCCATTCTATATCCGGTGCGGACAGCAAAACAACGACCAACAACGCCCGTACCCGAACGCTTATATTGTATTCCGTTTGCATACATCGTGCACCGGCCATATGTGACTCTTTGTTGGCGGCAAATACACCAAAAGACCACTCTCCCTTTTGGAATTCACACCAAGAAAAGCTTTCCAAAAATGTCCAAGCTCAACGCAATTCCCCCATTGGAGTCATCATGTAGGGTTGTGCCAGTTTTTTTTATATTGCATCCTATAAAACCTACACTTAGTGTTCCTGCCCTCGATTTAGTTCCAGCCCCAGAAACAGTTGAGTTTCTGCTTCCTCTGCCACTCAGCTGCCCTACCGAATAACCGACCATAGACACAAACTTTTGGGGACACTAAATTTAGCGGGCTCTGTTCCGTTGCATGGAAGCGGCACACTCAAAAATGGATACAATTAATTCTATTCTCGTACACCCGCTAGGCGTCCTCTCCCGCTTCCGGGGAAAACTGTCGAATTGGTCGACGGGTTGGAGTGGATAAATTTCACGTTCACTGCCCAAGAGACACCACGGTTACGTCCAAACAACCAACCCACGCCGGCACCGGAAGCAATGCACGTCGTAATCCCGCAACGTAGGTTGGTTGGCCCTTCTGGGAAGAGCAACGAAATGAGAATGCTGCGCTATCTCCATCTCGTGTGCCCGGAGTCAGATGGACCGGGAGCTGAATGTACATCGCCTTACCAAAGCTTCCCGCTGACTTACCGACGAACCGACGGACACGGAACGGGCTGTTGGTCGTACACTCCAACCAGATGCTAACACACTGCCACTGGCAGTGGGTGAACGCTGGTCAACGCTTTTCCACTGTGTAACACATTTCAAAGGTTCAAAGGTTTTGACTGAAGCAAGTGTCACACCGCCCGATGTCCATCGACGGGGCACGGGTTGGAAAACGGGGATGGTCTCCTCGGGAAGGCAGTGAAAAATGCATAAAGTAGCCGAATTTATATTTATTCAATTTCAAAATACAATTTCGTTGGCACACTATTTACGGCATCCGTGCGTATCCCGACGGGATCATGCTGGTCAAGAATGACTTTCACTTCCACAATGGCGTTCTTGACCATACACCAAGGGCTTATCGTTTCATTTGCGTACGTGCGATGCTTTGGAGTAATTTAATTTGTACTATTTTACCAGCTGTCACAGGATGTGATCCATTTTACGTGGGACGGTGGCTGTATGCATCCAATTTGCAATCAAAGGGAGCTTATTTCGGAACTAAACATTCACATAGTAAGGGGTATCATTTAACACAATCTTAAGTTGAGCACGTTTTGCTATCTCATGCTGGATTTCAAAGAGATCAAATTTAATTGCATGAATTAACAACAAGAGGAATACTTTATCAAGATGATATTTCCATGTATTGCTTCATTTAACCCAAAAAGGCTACGTAAACCGCAATCGAACAGTTTAAACATGTGCTCATGAAGAACGGATCAGCAGCATTATGTCAAGAGTATAGGACAAAAAAAGCAACACCACACCTCTCTGATGTCACACGTTCACGCGACACGTTTGGTGTTAGATTAGACGTTAACTATTATCCTTTTTATCGTTTCTCTTTGTTCGAACATAAATTGTTCCATTTTAAACGAGAGATTGTGCTTCTTTTTTTCTGCAGCGCCATTTCTCTAATCCCACACGAACATTAAGCCATCGGCGAACGATCTTTATAACGGTTTGCGTTCGGTGGTCCTCCCATAGGCATGTGCCTGTGGCCGTAGCAATTGGGAAACTTTTCCCCTCATCTTTCCTTTACCTTCCCGGCCTTTCATCTGCTCGTCCTACTCACCGGAAATGGCTCTCCGCTAGTTACCGGAAACATGCTACCACGGCACGGCTCGCAAACGGTGAAAATTGAATATTCATAATCGTGAAAATGACTCATGAATAAAACATATTTGATCTTTCTTTTCTTTTGGTACTGTTTTCGTTTGATATTTCATACACCAAAAAACCTCGAACCCAGGAGTACCGGGCGTACCATGTGCCCATTCACGTGTAGGGATTTTTTTCCAAGCCCAGCCACTGCTGCAAGTGTGGATGCGTGTTTCGAGCGATGCAAATGGAATCCACTACCTTTATTAAAACATTGACGGCCAAGCAAAAGCTCGGTTGGCCACCAACCAACCGTCAGGTGGCTTTTTGAAGTGTGAATTTTGTTGACTGACCAAAGTGGCGGGCGGTGGGAGAAAGAGGAGAAGAACTCGACGTCGATATAAATACAGATCTCTTTTTCCTTATCCCGAAATGGTTAAAACAACACAAATAACTACCAAAAAATTGCAACGTATCTTCTGACCAGGCGCCTATCGTTACGATTGCAGCCCGCAGACGCTACTGGCTGCATTTATGAGCGAACAGCGCCATGCAAACAAATGCACAACACTCACACACTCGCACAAAAAATGAATACTATATTCCAATTCTAAAACATAAACTATACGACAAAAACTAGCTAAAACCATTCGCACCGCTTCAATTCCACACGGAATCGTTTGGCAGTAGAAGTCAGCGCAAAATTAAAATACCATGCAAACGCTCTGTTTTCCCTTGCTCTCGTGTTGAATTTTCATTCCACGCGAGCGGTTCGTTCGGGGTGACTTTTTCACAATTTGGCTAGGGAATCACACGGCCGTCGCGCTCGTCCGATTAGTGGCATTAGCCGGTGAATAAGCAAGTGGTTCCGGATTCCGGACGCCATCCACGTGTAGCTGCTGTATTTTTGAGCACGGCATGCAACGCAAAAGGGACCCTGCGATGGCGCGGATGTATCACAGCAACGGTCAATCGCAGTCACATGGAAGAGATAGTGAGGAAAAAGGCTGCTGCTCGGCTAACCTGGCACAGCAGCTCTACTATGGGCCGGATGAAACGCAGATAAAACAATCATATGTTAATATCACGGGATCGACACGGTTGCCATGTATCGCGTAGCCTAGATAGTGCACTCTGGCGTGGCATCGGTGACAAATCGGTGACTAAAAATTCGAACGAGTGGCTCACTGCCACTGTCTGTTCAATCGTGTTGAATAATTCAACCAGAAACCGGTTCAATACGTTCCGAAATTCTAATGCAGACGAGCGATACGTGGATACGCATTCGTTTGTTTGAGTTTTGTTATCGAATACAGTGTGGGTAATTCGTTTAACCTGCTAGCGATTGTTGAATTCCATCGCTCTATAATCTCAATTTAAATCTTTTTTTTAATATTTTAAATTAAGTATAACAAATCAAATATAGAAATATATCATTATCCAGAAAATGCTTTGTAAAAAGGATCCAGTTTTTCGTACAGAAATTATACAATAAACGCTATTACAGGAGACCAGGCTCATTAGCGTTATTCGAGTTTACGGGGACAGCGATTTTCGATTGGAAAAGTATTTGTACTATCGATTGGAGGATCGTAATGTACAGAAACAGAACGATGAATTAAATTTTTTTACTGGAAAAAATATTTTGTTTTCCTAATTGTTTAAAGGTAATGCTGTTTAAATTATAGTTAATTTAGCAGGTGTTAAATGATGACTTTCAATGATTTTTTTTACTATCAACCACGCATGTTTACAATACACTTAAAAAACGCTCATGAAATTTTAAATTTTGTGGCTAAAACTAGTAACAAACACATGTTAATGAGAATTACTAACATTTGATGCAACGGTTATTTAGAAGGAACATTCGAATGCTCGATAATACGCTTTAGATCAACATTTAGCGACTATAAACTCCCCCAGATTTTTTTGTGTGTTTTTGTTAAATTTCATATGAAAGTTCTACTACATTTGGGCACACCAACAGCGGTATAAGCTGTATTTATGTAAATTTTTATTGGTAATTTCAGCAGGAATGGTAAGTTCAGCTTGCAGTACACATAAAATAATTCCTCATCCTGTAAAAATAACGTCGGGATCACCCGATTGACGAGTAAAAATGTTATACCGAAACATTGTGATAAAAGATTCAAATTTCACGTCCCTACTGGTAGAGAGCAGATAAGTCACAGATTACCGGAACCTTCTAAGCGGAATAACCACCCACGCGGAGGTACCACGGCACTGAGTCATCCCCTTCTAAAATGAATGATCCTGTGCAGGCTAAAAAGTTAATTACCCCCGTTACGTATATTGTGACACAGTCCAGATACTCCCGTATAATCCGATTCGGAAGCTGGCGGCCTCTAGAACCCTGGCCGGGGCTTTTCGCTTTTTACGGCACTTAAAAACTAAATCAGCTACATTCTAGCAAAACTTACTTCGCCTCAAATTATCCATCCACACCAAGGGATGGAAACCAGACAGAACAGGTTCGGTTTTACAGTCGGCAAAGTTTGCCTTTGCTCTAGCTACCCACTGCAAACGGTGACACTACGTACTACGCCAGTACTACTGCTACTGGGTAATGATCTACACCACCGCCCGAAAGCTCCCAAGACCTCACATCCAACGTAATGAAGTGTCAGTGTTTCAGCATTTCACAACCCAATTCGCTCACTCTCGCGTTGCCAGAAGTGCTGAAGCCGTAAGCGGCAGCGTGCCTTCACGGGGATGTGATGATCAAATGACTGCTAACATTATTACCTTCCGGTGAAAAAGTTACATTGTTAGTCACGTGTTGAGTGGAACCGGGGGCCGAACTCAACACTCCAAAAAGTATCCAGCGCGTTGAAAGTTGCTGCTGTGCTGACTAATGCCACCGACTCCAGCAGTGAGCACAGTTTATTTCTTCCTCTCCAGTGTAATTTTCCTTTCCATTTGGCTGGGACTAGATGAGATGCGAAGAAAGCCACCTACTTCTCGATACCAACAAACACACACACTAACGCACGACTCACTTTCTACAGCAGCCGTTGAATAAATGATGCAAAATGCGATGCCGCCACCACCACCCGAGCAGAGCATAACCTTGGCGGCTAGAACCATGGTCACGGTCAGTGCGTACACTTTCTTCGCCACTGTCTTCGCAACGCGAACTCCCGTGAAAAGGCAAGAACTTTGCTGAAATCTTCCACAGCCGTTGCGGGACGAGCTGAAGACGCTGGGAGTAAACAACACGCGCGTTAAACTTTTGACAGCTCAACTTCGTCCTTTGGCAAGGTGTTGTGACAACACGCGGAAGGGCGTGCAACGGCGGCAGATGGCGCCAAAACGAACGCGCAATTGTGATTGAAGCAATAAACGTGTGATACTTTTGCAGCCAGAAACTTTGGGGTCGTTTTCGCGACGCTATTCATTTGTGTCTGGCCGTACCCATACAAATCCTGGCGGGAGCGTTTGACACGGCTAGGTTTAATGATGTTTAGCGAAGTTATGCAGCACTCTTGCACTACATCGTTAACATTGTTTCTCCCTTGAAATGGCATCACACACACACACTCGGGGTTTACCGTCTTGGCTGACATCCAGGGGTGTGACAACACGGAGATTTTTAAGAGATTTTTCTTATAATTAAATGTCAAGTTGCGTACCATTTGCTGGAGTGAAGTTTGCGGAAAGAGGTTGTACATTAAACTGTTGGTGGTGCAACCCTACACGGTTGAGGATCCGTTGACCCACAGAAGAATCAACGCTTCACATCTCGAACCCCCAACGGACAAGGGCACCAAGAACCGTAATAATTTACCTCGCCTGCTGTAAACAGTCCGTCCTCATAGCGTCCATTCATCATACCCTGCTTTCTATAGCAAGCTCTCTGTTTAACAGCTCAGCGTCGTCTAAAAATATGTATTTACAGCACGGAAAATAAAAAGTAAACGATGCTCACAAATGGTCAATTGCATTCGTAATGAACCGTACACAGTCCGGTAGGTTGGTTTGGGGTGCGATTTATGTCGCGTATTTTGCTTGCTATTAAGCTTCCCAGAAAGCTTCTTAAATCAGGGACTGCCTGAGCTTCCTATTGCTATAGACAGTGAATAATTGATACACAAAGTCTTTTACAACAATTAAAGCCAGAAAAAGGCCTCACAAACAAGACCACATACACATCATAAGTAAAATAAAGAATAAAGCGCCTTAATGATGTAAGTAAATACAGTATTTTAAATGAACGTAATGATCTTGATCATTACTCTTCATTTAAGGCCTATTTATATCGTTCATTAAAAATGTAGCATTAAAGCCTTAAAGCCATAAATGAGCCTGGCCAACTGTGACTTACTGAGTAACCCATTGCGAGGTAATAGGATCCCTCGACGGACATGATGTTAAGTCGTACGAGTAAACTAATATAACACGGAGCTGGTTCGATCACATTCATAGTGAAGATAAAAGTGATGTTATGTTGACAATGTTTTTTTATAATATTTTGATTACCATTAACCACCGTGTAGCACTTTCTAGATTAAAATTATTCAATTTTTTTAGTGGTACCGAAACAATTTGTAAGTATCGTTTTCATTGAAACCCAATGATTATATTTATCCTTATCCGAACAATTTTAATCGATCTGCTAATCATCCTCCCGTCATCGAACCAAAACAACAACATACTCTTTGTTCCCATTACTATTTCCGTGAAAAACCTAGACCAATAAATTAATACTAAAACAAATAAAAAAGCCTAACCCAAAAACAATCAAACCTTTCGGCAAGCTTTTGCTCCCACTGCGTTTGCTCCTCTGGTCCGGAATTTGGTTTAATTAAATTTAAATTACAATCTCCAAATTAGTGCAGCATTCAACCCCCAGCTCACAGTGATAACTAATCGACAGGTTAGCCCTGCGCGTGATTCTACCCACCACAACACAGCAAACCCTACCACTGTGCCAGCAAACACTAGGCCGGTTTTCAAATGCTAGGATTTATGAGCATCATTATTAAGCGACACGTTCCACGCACTAATACCAATGAGGGTCGGACGTATGTTGGCCGATCGCTTTCGCGGTTTGATGAAGGGGGATGGTTTGGGACATGGGAGATGCGGCTGTAATTTAAAACTGTTAATGTTGTCCGACAGCACATTAGGACTAGGGCACAAATTATGGCGAGCGATCTACGAAGGACGGAACAGAAATCGGGACGGGGATCAATGTACATTAAAGCGGTGACGTTTCGGTAAAATTGTAGCAGAAACGTGTTGAAAAGTATCTGTAATAGACAGGCTTGAACTGTCTTGAGCTTATCTCGAATTGAATTGGTTTAATCTTAAATCAGATTAAGTCATTCTGTATAATCTATAATTATTTCTTTAACGCTTTAATTTATTATTCTATTTCATAATAGTTTGTGTCGTTTTTTATACTAACTTACTATGGATTATTTCAGAAAGATGCATCGTGAATATAGTATGATTTAACGCCTTGAATTTTTCACGTTGGTTTTATTAAGGAAACCAATCTTTTGAGTGAAACATTAGCTCAAGAATGATATCTTTGTTGATGGCATGACAATTTTGATTTTTGAGCAATATATAATCATGATAACGGAGCTATACTAAAAAGAATTTCACAGCAAAAACGCGTAAAGAAGAATTTCAACACCCAGATTCTCGGCGTATTATTTTTTATTCTTTACTTTACTGCATCCTTAATTCTAAAGATTATCTTTAACTCATTACGTTATCGCTATTTTATTCAAAAACTTTGATTTGTAACATAGTAAAGGAATAAAAGTAAAGGGCACGCATTATCATAAACGATAAGTAATAGATGCTATTTGTTCAATTCAACAAATTTTTAAGAAATTTTAACTGTGATACATCTTGGTTCTGATTGTTGTTTTCATTAGGCAACGACTACTTTAACTTTATCCTTTCTTCAAGCACGGATCGAATCGCTTCCTATTTCCGGTAAACAATCTGATCGTTTTTACCCGTCAGCTATGCCAAAAATAAATCAAAACACTCTCCCACTAGTTTCATCACGAGTAAATATCGTCCTTTTGCCAAACGTCCCTAAAAACACAACCTATTTGTCGTTGCCCTAAGCCTTCCTCGCAATTCGACTCGGAATCATGCTCAATATGCTATTCGCTCCTTGTGTCTGTGTGTTGCTTTATTTGATCAAAATCAAATCGAGCTCTACACTTCCGCACATAGGCTGCCTGAAGCCCGGTGTGCCCAGTGTGCTCTATTGTTTTCGATCTCACAATATCGTATGGAACGGGAGTAAAGTTTTTGTCTCCCCACACTCTTTTCTTCGTTCCAGCAAAGGGGAGAAAATCACGCAACAAGAGCACACTGTTTCTCCTTTGACAGGGCAACGACAGGAAATCAATTTCCTTCACTTTGGCAGAGAACCGTCGAGCTCTCGATCTACGGTACCGGCAACGAGATGAGAATTCAAATGATTTTTTATGAAATCATTTTCCGGTCAGGAAACGGGTGTTTTATTTGGCTTGCTGGTTGCTGGCTGGAAAGGCAGTACCGAACCAAAAAAAAACACACACGCAAGATGCCTTTCTTCTAAATCATCTCTCGTTCGAGCGATCCTATTCGGCAACGGTGAACGATTTCCGGGGGGGCTAAGGGATTCCCGCGGTGTCGTGATACGGTGCCAATATCTTATCCACGAAAAGACATTTATTTTTGCAATATTTATCACCACACTCAGCCGGTTTTCCGTCCTATCGAACAATCGCTTATCCGATGCGACATCCGAGAGGTGTCACTTCCTGTCGTGTGCCGGCTGTTACCGTGTGTCGTTTATTTAAATTGATAAAAACATGTCAAGTTGAGGCTACCCATATCGGGGGGAAATAAATATTAGAGGAATCAACACGTTTGGCAAAAAAGCACACGGTGGCAATTCATTCGCATCTTGGGAAGAAATCAATTAATCATGTGAATGAAAGCTTTTCTAATAAAAGGATTGTATATGTTTTAATACGTTTTTGTGATTCTTATTTCTTATGCTTCAAAGCCCAAAATTATAAAATAAATTTAATACAAACTCTTACCGACACTCAGCGAAACGAAATGCCGTTCCAAATTAGTCTCCTTCTGATCCTAAACACATCAATGGAAGAACAGATCAGTCTCAACTCCGCATTCCAAACACTTTCCACATCTTTTTGTCTCGCTTTCCTAACCAAACCAGACACATATCTGCTGGTTCAAATCAGCGACAGTATCATCCATAAGCAATGGGCACAAACGATGAGAGTTCATCTACATAGATTCCCCATTTGCATACATTTCCCAGTGACGCTGTTGAGCTGATAGCTTTCGACCCAAAATTCATCTCAACCAGGTGAGATGCCAACCGGAATAATGTGCACAAACACACGACCAAACGGCACCTTTCAAGCGCTCGAATATCTACCGCCAAATCTTGATGAGCTAAAGTTTTGTCTTACCAGTTTTCCCGAAGCCTAACCCATCAATGGAAAACCGCCATCTAGCTCAAATTGTATTTGATGGCCGCAACGGAAAGTGATACATTTTCATGGAAAACAACATCGAAATGGTCTTATAAAATCGTTGGAATAAGCAGACGGATCGCTCCCCCTATTTGATTACAGGCCCCAGAAGCTCTGTACATGTCGGTGCGCGTATGTG